>NW_023270314.1:9828407-9991119 GCF_011800145.1 Mirounga leonina
TGAGCCGAAGGCAGACGCTTAACCATCTGAGCCACCCAGGCGCCCAAATAAATAAATCTTAAAAAAAAAAAAAAAACCTTAGGAAAAAAAGGATTTTTAACAAAATATACCAGAGTTTAAACATTACATATTGTCATTATTCATCAAAATTACATTGAAATTCAGTTTCAAGATGAAAAAGATCTGTCACAGAAAACAACCTGTTACTGAGTTGTTTATTTTTTTAATTTATGGTTAAAATATGGTGTTTTCAATTATAAAATGGAATTAGATACCATATTTACAATTCGACAGAAGCATTTTCCAGGGCATCTGTGCTCAAACCTTAGTGTACTTATTAAAATGCAGATTGTTATTGCACCTCAGAGATTCTAACTCATGAGGCAGGTGAGGACCTGAAGCCAGCATTCTTTACAGTGGCCCCTAGATGATTCGCAAGTACTTTGAGACACGTACTGAGAACTGTTTACCCAGGAAAAATGAACAGGCAGGAAGAATTGTGTGGTCATCCCATTTCTGTGTGGAAAATGATCCCTACCAATTCCAGGCTGCTGACAGAAATGCGTTTCGTAGGCAAGGCAACAGCTTGGCCTCCTTCTTCTTTATCCAAGTTCCATGTCAGAGAGCAGACTGCCAATTTACTACTTTTGAATATATTCCCCAAAATTATCATGAGCAAGAGATTTGCCTTTTCATAGCAAAAGTAGGCACAAAGGTCCAACAATACCCGTATACAGCAGAAAGAAAATATGAGGGAAGTAGTGCTGTGTTGGGGAAGGTGCTTGGAGGCAGTACTCACAGGGCTCGGAGACCAAGCAGCTGCTGGAATGTGTCAACTTTAATTTCATAGATTTCATTATGTCGCAGGTCTCTGAAACGACAGAGTTCCAAAGATTGATTTCAAAGTCACTGGTTTCAAAGATTAGTCTTCAGAGAACTTGTACAGAGGGATGACCTGTCCCCAATCAAAGGAACACATGAAGTGTGACTATCAAGTGACCGATTTAAAAATTTTTGTTTTGCTTAAAGAAGAACATTCCAGTTTATACACGTAGGTGTTGCCTCTCTTACGAAGCGATGAGTTCTTTTGGGTGGGCAAAAAATGCCAGCCTCGTTCAATCACTTGGTGCCTGGCTCTGCCTTCTGAGCCCTTCTAGAATTCTTGGAAGGTCTTCAAGAGCATCAAACCATTACCTTTTAAAGACAGATTTGCCTTTCTTTTTCTCTCTTAATCGCCCAAAGGCATTCAGAGAAAAATGAAATGGGAGAAGATAGATGGTTAATATCTTTTTGATCAAAACCTAAGTATGACTTTAAAGCAATAAGGCTCATGTTTTGTGGAGGCAATTTTAAGAAAGGAATGTTAAAATGTTTCCTGCCTAAGAAGCATCAATGGCATCTCGAATATGACAAATAGGACACCTCCTCTAAAGATGGCTGTTGTGAAACAAACACCCAACAAACCCAAGTCCCTCCCATATTTACAAATAATACCGCTCATTGGAGATGTAAGCTTAGAAAAATCCCAAAGCTCCAATAGCACCAAAGTTCTATTATAACACCAAGCTTGGGGTGGAAAGAGCATAATAAATGCTTTACTTACAGTACAATGCATGGTAAAATAATAGTATCTATGTTTCCCAACTTAATAGCCATCCTACACAGTCACACCTTGTGTGTATGAGAAGGGAAAGCACCAAATGTCTCCCTAGTGAAATCACGGGGGCAAGCAAACCAATGACCCCTGGATATGTGAGTTTTGGCTCTTGTTTTTTGTTAAGTGACTTAGAGACTCTTATAGACATACATTTTCTGAAGCTTTTGGCAGACTGAGAAACTGGGTAAATCTTCTAGCAGGTTGTAAGATAGATCTCTGGAAAACAGAAGGTACAAAAGGGAAAATCTGTTACATATTAATCCTAAGGAAACATGCTTTGCTCTCCTTTCCCCTCCAAAATGATATATCTTCCAAAGGCAGACTCTGAATGTTTCCCCAGCCCTGACATGGAGCAGGTAGTCATAGGCATTATTGGATTAAGCACAGATCCAAACGTTTACTGAAATGTAGCTGTTGTACTTCTTTAATTGATTTAAATAATTTACTTAACGAATTTATTTATATTTTGTTAGTGATGATCTACAATGTTCTAGCTATTATCTTACTGAAATGAGTACAAATTAAATTAAATAATTGTGCCTCTCTAAGAGCTGCTATATCTCTACAGCTAAGAGAGTCATTGTTGGTTCTTTTCTAATCAACTAAAAAAAAAAAAAAAAAAAGCCAACAACACTTCAAAACATAGCACTAACTTTGAAATCAATCGCTGCAAGGGGGAAAAAAATCTAAGAAAGTCTTCAGCCAAAACTCAACAAATTACAGAATAACAAAAACATCTGGACATATTTATAGTATAATATAACTAATCTAAAGCAAGCCATGGTAATTTGCAGAACGCTTAAAAAAAGAAAGCTGATAGATAAAGTAACATAGATACTTAAAAAAAATCTTGTCTCATGTTTAAAAAGTTATCAGTTAATCAACTAACACACTTTCATGCCTGATTCTAATTCTTAAAACCAGATCACCACTACGCAACTGAAAAATCCATACTGTTTTCTAAGAGGCTTTTAAATTATTTTGTTCTTGTAATTGAGCACTCCATTCTACATTTACTGAATGAATGGAATTTATATAGAAAGACAGTTCGTTTACTACACATAAATAATGCAGATGAAGCTGTTTGCAAACACAAATTTGTAGTTTATACTAGAGGTTTGAAAGACCAAACCAAACAAAAAACTGAAAAAACCCCAAACCATACCCCACACCAAGTACTTACTAAATACACCTGGTCAACAAAATGGTGTATATTTTTAAAAAATAGTGACTGTGATAAAATGGACATACATATCATCACAGCTTATAGTAATTTGGTTCACTCGTTTTCACAGACTGCAAGGGGACAAATTCTTCCTGTGTACCAGGTAGAGGATACAGAAAACCTTCTTCGACAGAAAGACATAGTGTCACCTTCTGCCTACTTTCTACCTAATGATTTTCATGGCTAATACTCATCAAGCGCTTCTTAAATATAGACACCATGTTTACAGCTTTACCTAAATTGTTTCATTTAATCCTTGTGGTCACCTTATGAGGAAGACACTGATTATCACCATACAATGTGAAATAATTTGCCTAAGATCACCAGCTACTTAGTGGGGAAAGCCCCCCACAGTCAAGTGATACCCAGGGAGGTGAAGAGACTTGGGGACAATTTCAACAGTGACGTTTCCTCATGTAACAGGCACTCAGTGGATGATTCAGTCAGAGAAGGAGAGCTCGCAGATCTGTGCTTCCGGAACATAAAGTAGATTGTAGTAGAGGTCAGGACCCTGAGTTCTACTCTCAACTTCAACCGATTCTTCAACTTGATCGAAACACTGGCCAAAGCATTAGGCCTTTTTTTCCGTTCTCTCCTTTAAGGAGGAGATACCCGTTCTGCTGATCTTGCAGGGTGTTGTGAAGAACAAATCAAAATTATAGGTTGAAGTGCTTTGAAACTGACAAGCTCCTGTGGTTAGTGTATTTGTGTTCTTTCAGACCTTTCAAGTTTCAAATGGAGGAAAGAAGAGCTTGAAGAAAGAATAATGGTCTAAGGGAAGTGAGAAAGAAGTTGGTAAGAGCTAACACTGCCTGAGAGTTTACAACGTTCCAGGTGCGGGTATAAGCGTTTGACATGTAGTAACTCACTTAATCCTCATGAGGATCCTCTGGAGGAAGTGGCTGTTTCTCTATTTTATAGATTGGGAGATGGAGCCCCAGAAGGGATAAATAACTTGCTCAAGAAATCTTGCTGGTATATAGGGAGACTGGATTTGAACCAGAAAAACAGACCCAGAGCCTTTGCTCTTAACCAATTTGCCAGTCAACCTCCATTTATGCAGTTCTAGCCCTGGGTGGTTTGCCATTTGCGATGTGACGTAGTGGAGACAGAGGCAGTTTAAATAGAGGCTTCTTACGTACTAGTTACGGCGCGTGAAATCCTAGTCATGTCATCAGGCCAGTTTCCTCGAGAAATGAAGATAATTACACCGGGGTGTGGTAGGCGGAATTCTAAGATGGCCCCTAAGATTTCCACCACCTGGTATACACGCACTTTCTCCTGCTTATCCAATCAAACTGCCTGTATTTGAATGTGGACTCTGCTACTTTCCTGCAGTGTGACTTCAACAAATGTACCCCACTTCCCTAATTCTCAGTTTCCTTGTCTGTTTCTGCACCTCAGCGGGCGATGTGGGGTGACGAAGCAGACTTACTCCATATTCCCTCCCTCTATACATGAATGACTGACTCCAAGCCTGTCCCATGGTGTTCATACAACCCCATATCACTGAACAACGGAAGTCTGAAGTGGTTAGGGGGCCGGGGCTGGGGGAAGGCAGCATCATTGTGGCAGACATTCCCACTCTTCCACTTAACATTTGTAGTGCTGCTACGAGGTGAAGCCTGTGGTGGAATGACAGGCATTCAACTGACACAGATGTCTCCCGTGTGAGAACAGAGCCATGACGGGAGACTAAGGGTCCATTCATTAGGTCTCCACAATGCACGAGAGGACGATAATAGGGTTGGGAGTTGAGGGAGAAGGTTGCAAATGGAAGGTCAAAACAAGGCTCTTCAGATTCCTATAAACTACTTTTCAGTAAGGGAAAGGCGGAGGAAAAAAAAAAGCTCCGAGTCACCAGAAATCACATATGCAAGCTGTTTAACCGCTTGTTGGCAACATTACAACATGGCCCCCACAACTCTACGGGAAGAATGTTTGGTCGCCTTTATTAAGGCTTGTATGGGTCTGATAACTTACTTTTTAATTTTGGCATCCATATTGGGGTTTTGAGCCATTATGTAATTTTTTTCTGTTCTGCACAGCCTCGAGAGGGGGAAATGAAGTTATGGAGGCTTGTTCATAGCCCTTTTCTGACAGGAAACGTGTGCCAGTTGAAACTCTAATGGGAGACTGATGGGACCTTGGGAACCAAGGGTGTGCCACCACCATTACCGGGGTCACATCAGAGAGCCACTTCCTCGGCCCACAGGGGCGAGGGAGCACCGACCTCCTGGAGCCCTCAAGGAAAGAACTTTCTCCCCTTTTCAAGGATTATTGAAAGAGCGCCTGCCATTTCGCTCCTAAATGGAAGTTGCCTGTTTACACAATGTCACTGCCTTCCTGATACGCACAGCACTTGCAGATTAGGTAACTGATCACAGGCGGTTTGAGGAAGAGATGAGATCTGGGCTCCAGTTAAAGTCCTGTTGAAACACAAACCAGACATACTTCTTTTATTCAGGCATCGCACAGTGACATATTTTTATTCACTGACTTTAAGATTGGTCAGGCTTCAAGGGCAGTGCACGTTCTGGGCAAAGTCAAGAGCCTATTCAAGTACTTACAGACTCTCCAGGCTCGCAGTTCCAGTTAAATCAGGAAATTCAGTTATTTGTGAGGCGCCATTCAGAGTCCTAAAAGGAGGGGTACATGAGTACTATTGGAAGAAGATTCCAGAAAGGGGTAATTTTAGTGCCATTTTCAAAGCACTTTAACTTAAAATATTCACTTGGTTTTTACAGTACCCTGCAAGGGGAAAGCGATCTGTAAGAGAAAAACCTACAGCGTTCTTAGTTCAGGTAAATGTTGAAAAGCGGATCTTCCAACAAGCTGGATGGGGTTGTCATAGAAATGTCTGAAAAAAATCCAAACACCAATGTCTTAGTATAAAAGTTGAACGACAAATGAATACCTGTTCAAAATTTTGACGAATATATTAAATGTATGTAATCTTGATTGTACTCTATTGTATAACATTCCTGGTTACTTGGTAAAACACAAGTGTTTTAACTCATGAGGAGACTTTTTTTTTTTAAGAATTTATTTATTTATTTGACAGAGAGAGCGAGAGAGCACAAGCAGGGGGGCGGCAGGCAGAGGGAGAAGCAGGCTCCCCGCTGAGCAGGGAGCCTGACGTGGGACTCGGACCCTGGGACTCCGGGATCATGACCTGAGCCGAAGGCAGATGCCCAACCGACTGAGCCACCCAGGCATCCCATGAAGAGATTTTTGGTAAGAAATCCATACTATATAAAAATGAAAGTTTCTGACAGCAAGGCAGATATGTGATAGGTACTAAAGAGAAAAGCAAGTGAACAGACTGCAGGTATACCTAAAAATCTTCCTCTGCCTCCAACATCTGTGGCATATCCGTTAAGTGGCAAGAAGGTAATTCAAGGTGCTGGCAATTGTATCATTAAATAAAGAAAGATGCATTTCTACAGATTCACATGAAGGTTAGATCCTCGGGTCAAATCTTATCATAACATACACAAAGGACTCTTCAAAGTATTTGAGAGGAAATTTGCTCTTCTGCTTTTTTGGCAACATTAGATTTCTAAAAAATTAATTACTGCTTTAAAAGGTGAGGCATTATTAGAACTTAAATATTTTGTTTTACAGATGTTTTCAGTAATGGTATTTGAACTGTCTGGTCAATGAAGCCCTACAAATAGGTCTTAGTGGAGAAGACATCCTAGTTCAATGAAATTCAACAAATATTTATTGGTGTCTACTGTGCTCAATGTATGGGGGAATTTACAGACTGAGTCATTAAGGAAAGCCATCATTAAGTATCTACCATGTGCCTGACATTATGCTAGATTCTGGGAGTTTGAAGAAGATGGCTAAAATGTTCCTGCCCTAAAGAAGCTTGGAATCAGTTGGGATAGAACAAATAAGTAGCAGCATAACATTTTCTGGTTGATGAAGCACTTTCACGTATATAGTTCAATTGATCCACTCAACAACTTTATAAGAACCAGAGCACAGATGCTTAGATATTATTTATTTCATTTATGGAGGAGGAAACTAAGGCTCAGATACTTTGGCAAGTTCAGTACCTCCCAGAGCTTTACTTTTCTCATTTGTTAAACTGGGATAATAAATCTGAGTTGTAGGGTTTGTGTACAGATTAAAAGAGCTCATGCTTGTGTAACATCTGGCGGACCTGGGTTAGAGTTGTCACCCAACAAACCTACGTCTCCTTCTGTCCTCCTGCCCTCTTCCCTTGGATTAGATCATCGATAAGAGAAAAAGCTAGAGCTAGAATATAGGTCTTATGATTAAAAAATGGAATTTTTCTGGGCGCCTGGGTGGCTCAGTCGGTTAAGCGACTGCCTTCGGCTCAGGTCATGATCCTGGAGTCCCGGGATCGAGTTCCGCATCGGGCTCCCTGCTCGGCGGGGAGTCTGCTTCTCCCTCTGACCCTCTTCCCTCTCGTACCCTCTGTCTCTCATTCTCTCTCTCTCAAATAAATAAATAATATCTTAAAAAAAATGGAATTTTTCTCATAATATCACACTGTCCCTTATCTATATCATATGCTTGTATGTATATAATTATGGTCACATACATATATGTACGTATGTACACTGGGCAGATATGAATGAATACCCATGCTTATGTACGTAAGTTGCACAAATAAGGAGTTATAGGGTTCTCGGGAAGGAGTTTTCTTGTGAGATCAAGAAAAACTTCATGTAATGTCATTTGAAACGGGCCCTGGGAGACAGAATGTCAATAAGCATGGTGAGGGGATGGACTCATAGGAGCAAGGAAATAAAGAGTTTTGTTCTATGGATACAGCTTTGTCGATCTGGGTTATGCCATCGGGTAATTGAGGAGAGCTGTGGAGAGCTGGTCAGGCGATGAGACAAGAGACGGTCCTGAATCTCCGGATGTTCCACAGTAAGAGGGTGACAAGATGGATGCTGTGCCTCCATCCTCCTGTGCTGGAGGCAGGGGGATGAGCCTTAGATCGGCAAGAACTTTGAGATGGTGGCTAGCAGAGGCTGGTGGCAGTGGGTCTGAGAAGTTACGCAGAGGATGGGGACCTCAGAGGGAGAAATGGAGACCGCGTAGCCAATGGGACAGGGAAGCATTCACAGAAACTGGGAATTGGGGATCTGCCAGGGGGTGGCAGTGACTGATGAGAGAGAAACAGGCAGAAGCAAGGTGAGGAGAGTTTCAGGGAGAAAATAGTGAACGCCATAAAATACTGGATAGAAGCACTAATAAATTTTGGGGGCTGTTAGTCCTTTCTCAAGTGGTATCAGCATATCAAAAGAGTGATTAAAAAACAAACAAACAAAACTCAGTCTTGTGGCGCTAAGGAAAAAGAAGCAAAGGCAATGAAATTTGCCAACTTTTAATATGTAAATACTCTCTAATGAGGCCTAATGTTTATTGGCAATAAACTTTAAAACCCTTAGTTTGCCAACATACTGTCAGACTATTTCAGAAACGATGAATGGGATTTATTTTTTTTTTTCACTTGTCAGGGCTAATTGGGATTCCAGCTCATTTGTGACAGATACTACACGGTTCCAGAAAGCCTCTTAATCAAATTGGCACAGGATGAATAACTGCCAAGAAATGCCCCTAGAGTCATGTTCAACAGTTGTCCTTTCTCTCCTCCTGCTGATTCGAGACACCTCCGGCATGATCTCAGGCCAGTACTATGCCCCAGTTTGCCAGGTCTTTTAACGAAGAACCATCCTAACACCTGTTTTCATCTTCCCGTGCATCTACACGTGATTGATCTTCTGTCTGTGCTAAATGTGAAACATATAACTAATTAACTATATGCTGTAGTTGTAACTCTATTTTGTGCTTTTATGGTATATAAACCCTCATATACATCTTTTTAGAATATATTCACCTTTCTAGAATTAAAACCGAGCTTGTAATTGTATAAATGTGACTCGATGCTTGGGCTTGATAACAAATAGATACAGAAACCTCGCATAAAACAGTATCCCCCCAATGCCCACAATCAATGGAGTCTATTGCTGTAAAGGACTCCTATTATAATAATTTATAGGGGCACCTGGGTGGCACAGTCAGTTCAGCATCTGACTCTTAGATTCAGCTCAGGTTGTGATCTCAGGGTCTTGAGATCAAGCCCTTTATCAGGCTCTGCACTCAGCGCGGAG
The DNA here is from genome assembly GCF_011800145.1 of Mirounga leonina. Lineage (NCBI taxonomy): Eukaryota > Metazoa > Chordata > Mammalia > Carnivora > Phocidae > Mirounga > Mirounga leonina. The sequence continues at coordinate 9,837,451 of NW_023270314.1, forward strand.
TCTGCTTGAGTTCCTCTCTCCCTCTTCCCTTGCCCCTCTCCCCCTGCATGAGCACTCTGTCTCTCACTGAAATAAATAAATCTTTAAAAAAAAATTTGTATTTCTAGTATACCTGGGTTCAAGTTCTGAATGACTAGGTGACCTTGATAATGATTCTCTAAAAATCAGTTTTATTCCTTAGAAAATAGAGATAAGTGAAAGTATGTCACAAGATTACTGTGAAGTGAGTCAAGGCCTCTGAAGATATGAAGCATAATGCAATGCACACCTGAGGTCCTAGAAAAAAAGAATCTTTTATGTTATTTCAGCATTCAGCTGAAACCTGGCAAAACATCTCTATAGATGCTTCTCTGTAAAGAATCTTATATTGACAAAGACGAAACTTGGGAATATATAGGACATTCATTTTATTATATTTAAAATTGCAATATGTATTATATCTCAGGATGGAAAAATCAAAAAGAACTACGGCCACTTACATTGTAATAAGAGAAGGATTGCCTACAAATGCTTTCTCGGGTATTGACTTGATATTGTTGCTGTGAAATCCTCTAGAAAGAGAGGGAAACATTTCTTTAAGAAAATAACCTGCAGGGTAACATTATATAATAGTACTCTCTTCCTGTGGCAGTGATCAGCGTCTTTGATAGCTAGAGGATAAGGTTAAATTCCTCTATGCATTTTGAAGCTTATGTGCTCTCTAGGAGAAAAAGAAATCACAAGCTGTCCTCTTGAAAGAGGAATAAAGAAATCGAAAGGAACAGTTGTGCTTTACGGAAGCTTACAACCTAATGTTATAAAAAGAAAATCCATCTGTTCATATCCAGTAGAAAACCACTGTATAACAAGCAGACACAGAGGGAACCATCTTTGGAGAGAGGATTATGATCACTTCTCCTGACCCCGTTTGAAGCGAGGAGAAGAGAAAATTGACTTAAGCTGCTGTGAAGTAGAGATTTAAGTAAGCTCCTTATGAGGACAAGATTTCCTGAGCTGAAGGAAGGTACTCAGTGAGTCTGTAATAACAAACCGATTCTCCTCTGCCGGGTGCTAGTGTTGTCTGAATGGCAGAGGGGCAGAGTCAATGCTCTTTGGGTTCCACGGGCCGGCGACTGGCTGAGGCGCCTTTGGGCTGCCTGACCATAGACCATGAGGATTTCCCAGTTGAGCCACACGTGGGGGCTCCTGAGGGAGAACCCTCCTAAAGTCTTTTGCTTCCAAACAAGCCCTGTTGTCTACCTCCTTTAGCTGTGTCTCTCATTTCTCTTGGCCAAGAGAATAGGCTCTACGTTTATTGTCCTTTCCAAGTCTTGGAACATTCCTTACATACATTATTCATATTTTTAGGTACAAAGAAAAGCTAATTGAATTATAGCATATAAAAGACAATGGATGCAACCTAAGAACTGAAAGTCAGCTTTACTTTAGTAAAATGGTGGGTTTTTAAAAATTAAATATGATTCATGAAGTATTTGAAGAATATGAGATGATGTATGTGAAAACATCTAGCACGGTACTAGGCACATGCATTTTGTTTCTCTAATCCTAGACTTAAACGACCTAGAAAAGTTTGTTCTTCAAAATGCTCAGCAAATAACTGAATTCTGTGACAATTCTTTATAAATGTATGAAGTGTGTAGATGTTGGGGGAATATAGCTTAGGAAAAGAGAACTTAGAGAACTATGTATATTTTTTCTAATATACATATTTTAGGGAAATCCATTCTAAATTTAAAAAAGATTATCTAATGTTTGCTGGAGATAGACTAAATGAAAATATGTTTCAAGTGTACTCAGCCATTATTTATACAAACTTTAAAAATTTTCTAGTCAGTCATACTAGGTACAATAGTCAAATATATTTTAAAGTGAATTCACAAAGAAGAGAGTTCTCCCATTAAATTTGTCCTAAATACTTACAGTTCTTTAAGGTTGGAGAGTGTCCTGATGGCAGTGGGGAATTCATCAAGATTATTATAATTTAAATCTCTGAAAAGAAGTAAATAGTATTTTCAGTTTTTTATTTGAAAATTCCTATATACATTTACAGAGAAAGTGAACACCCTATTGCAATGGGTCAGGATCACTGATCAAAATCCTCCTTCCTTCTCTTCATGGAGAGAGATATTCTTGGCTTGCTGTCCACCATCATTCCACCAGTCTCTGCATTAACGTGGTCATTAGACTGCTCGTGAGAAATGTCAGAGTCAAGTCTCAATGGCACTGAGGTATTTAAAAATGGTGGTGGGGGGGGTGGCGGTACATACAGCCATGTTAATGTCCAAGTAGGAGGGATACTTGGCTAGGTTGTTGGTGGCTTGACCATGTAGCTCTTCACCTGAACCTGGCTCACCATGCTGTCAGCTGGTGTGTGTGTTCCTCCTGGCTCCTGAATCACATCTCCTCTCTTGTTCCCACCTTCACACTCTGATGTTTCCTTCTGCTTTTCAGAGTCTCGCCTGAGAAGACATCTTGGAGAGTTGCTTCATCCCTGACTCCTGTAGAGTGCCTGTGATTCTCCCAGCCTGAGGTCCAGGATGACAGTCTGCTTCTGGAGAGGTGTATGTGGTACTGGGCACTCTCAGGAAGGGCCTCAGGTCTAGAATTTCTTCAGGGTCACAAATAAAGACTCAGACCAGAAGTATGTTTTCCTCGGTCTGTGAGGCAAAGCTCTACATTATCCTTCATGCCCAGAGATGGCATGGCCAAACAATTTCAACTCATTAATTTCTCTATCTGTTATGACACAAATGCCTTTTCAATTCCATTACTCAGACTAACTCCACCTTATATCTACAACTTCGTATGAAAAAGTAATTGCCTCCTAGTCTCGGGCAATGGCAGATTTCCCAGATGACGCAGAAAACTCTTTTGGTCAGGCAATCAGATGTGGTTAGATCTTCCTCTATGGAGAAGAATTGCTTTTTAATTTTGAGAGAGATAATTTGACCGAGTTAAACATGAATCAAGATTCCTACTTGTCTGGCACAAACCATCCTTAAGCTATACTGCAGGCAGGAAACTCATGTCTTTTGTGGACATAAATTTTCTTCCTGTTTGTAAATCTCTCCAGATGCTCTGTTTTGATTAAATGGAGGATTGGGTCCTTATAAATTACTTGGGTTTCTAGTGAGGCAGAGGAAGAGGTTGGGAGTAACCAATTTACTGATCCTCTGTAGCCCTGGGCAAGGCGAAAGGAGGGTGGGGGACAATGAGACTCATATGAATTTGCCCTAAAATATTTGACTCTATGGTATTTACATGAAATCCTGGGTTCTCATCTCAAACATGGGGTGGGGGGGAAAGAAAGCCTATTTATGGAAATACCCATCAAAGCCAATATTGTTTTTTGTTCCTCTTGTGTTGGAAAGGACTGGAAGGTGCTTTCCATTACTAAGATCCCAAGCCCAGCCCTGTGTAGATAAGGGAGAAGTTCTAATTTTTCCAAGCACCTCATAAGAATGGTTTGCCTGTGCCTTTAAGTTGACTTCAAAGTTCTGCCTGGAGAAGTTCATCTTTGGCATCTCCTTATGAGGACGATGCCTCCCTTCTACGAGGAAACACAGAGTGACGTAAGTAACCCAGGAAGGAGAGCTGGGAGCGCTCACTGACCTGAGCCACCAACAACAGATGGCCCATCAGGAAATCGTCAGACCCAGACCCGATTAGAGGCTAAATTGACCAAGTACAAATGGTAAGCTCTGGATGCAGACGAATAATGGGCTCCAAGGCCACGAGAGAGGTGGTCTTTGGTCTCTCCTTTTGCAGGCCGGGTCAGTCATCACTGTAGATGTAGTGGCCCTGGGTGGTTTACAGTACCTGAGTATTAGAAATATGGGGGTGAGGAGGGCAAAACTGGAATCACCCCCCCTCCAGAACACTCAGGACCCCCAAAGCCTGTCACCTCACCCTCATTATACCTCTCACTCCGCTAGGGCAGTGAAGAGCAGCTCCTCCCCTGAAACGGCTGGGGCCTGGGGAGGCCCGCGAGAACATGTGAACTCTCACCGTCATGGCTCTGGGAAAGGCTCTAGGCGGTCAGCTGGCTGGACTCTCTTTTTATTATAGGTACCAATTCAGATCTGAGCTTTTGACCTATTCTTTGGAAGTAGTGTATGCTGGTAAACATGGATTTCAGAGTCAAACTCGAGAAGAAGCAAATCCCAGCTATGCTACTGCCTAGATATGTCATGTTGTTAAAATAACTTAAACCTGACTAGCCGCTCTCGTAGGATGGGTTGTGGGATCAACTGAAACCACATATGCCGAATGGTGCAGTATTTGGATAGAGATATACGCAATAAATGGTAACTATTATTACTTTTTACTTTTTTGAATCACTTTGTTGTTTGCTAATGGAACTCCTGTTCATCTCAGATTGGAAAGTCCAGCATTTGTCTGGTCGGTATCCTCTCACTGGGTGGGGGCCGGGAAGGGGGGCATGCCTGGACTAGACTCATGAATAGTGAGCCTGAGTGACAGATTAGAACTGATCCTTGACACAGAGTACACATTCCTAGGCAAACAGTCGCTAAGTAGAGAACATCTCATTTAGCTTATAATCATTCTAATTTACCACTCTTGTTAGATTAAAATAAAATCTCAGTTTTACTAGCTCTGTGTGTGTGTGTGTGTGTGTGTAAGATAAAGCCACTGTAAATATCTGTTTAAAGCTCAGGCAATTAACCAAACCAAACAGCAAGTTTGACTTTAAGGCTATTTTGATTCCTTCAGAATACTCATGAAAACACTGAAAAAAGGGAAACAAATAAAAGGTCAACTCACAAAGTCTCTAGGCTGTGGAGCCCATCAAAGCATTTCTTTCCCAGGGAGTGAATTCTATTGTTATGGAGATGCCTGCAGGAGAACATTACGGACACAGTCAGGAAGGCACACTGCTCATGGAAACTTCGGCACAGCCTTCTGATTGCTTAAATCCAAAGAAACTTAGAGTAAAGAATGTGCTAGTTATATATAAGAAATGCTTTTTTTAACTTTTTTTTTTCAAGGCTATATGACCCATCCACTCTTACCATAGATGATTCTATACTACAGAGTTTAATAGGCAGTGACAGTTTTACCTTTTGCGTTTGAGATGTCAGGGAGTATATAATAATACGGGCAACATGACTGATAAAAGTAAATTCAGGTTGTTAACACAGCTTTCAGATGTAGGATATTAAAGCAGAGATTCTGACCATCATTGACAAATGAAGGATGGAGGGAAGGTCCTGGTGTACACGCATATTTTCTATTAAAGCTGCAGGCTTATAAATGGCTATGTTCCCAGGGTGGGACCACAGGTTAACAGGCAACAACAATTTTAGTCACAGAGAATGGTGATCAGATTTTTTTGGCTGCCCCAGGAGATTAGTTATCTTGACATAGTATTAACATGTATAATTATCATCTTTGGCTCAATGGTAAGTCAGTTAAGTCAGGGCCAATGAGAACAGCTGTGTATATAACTGAAAACTGGACCAGGTCCCAAGGGATTTTTGGAAAATGGGCTTAAGGAGAAGAGGGTGACGAATAGCTGGGTCTCTGTAAATCCATTCCTTCAGGTGGGGGAAAAAGTTAAAGCACACACCCAGCTTCTGGTGGGTCAGCAGTATCATCTTTATATGCATGAGTCAGTATAGAAATTTGTCAATATCGCCCGAAATTTCTTATCCTTTAAACTAAGGTTTTGTTTGTTTGTTTTTTCAAAGATTTTATTTATTTATTTATTATTTATTTATTTATTATTTATTTATCTATTTAATTTGAGAGAGATAGTGAGAGAGTGAGAGCGAGTGGTGGGGGGAGGAGAAGAAGGGGGAGGCGCGGGAGGGGGGAAGGAATCTCAAGCGGACTCTATGCAGAGTGCTGAGTGTGGAGCGGGACCTGGGGCTTGATCCCACGACCCCGAGATCATGACCTGAGCTGAAACCAAGAGTTGGTCACCCAACCAACTGAGCCAGCCAGGTACCCCAACTAAGGTGTTTATTCTAATAAATCTATGTTGGTTTCGTGTGAGATCTTTGTGACATTTATTGAAGATCTTGTACATGCAACACATGGGGGAAGGGGATTGAGGGGAACCTAAAAAGATGGATAAGATGCTGGCCAGCCCTCAAAGGAAGATAATACAAGAGAGAGACAGGTAATCAAGAAAACTGGAATAATCGAAGGCAGTGGTGGGCCCGTGGGCGGGCATGGAGCAAAGGGAGAAATAGGGCAGAAGAAGCCTTCCTCAAGGTTCCTCGGCAAACTGATCTTCCAGCCTTTCAAGCAGCTGCTATTTTCCTTTATCAGCCTTGATTGACCATTATATTATACACATGGGGCATACAGCTACACCCTTAAAGGAGACTGATTATTTTTCAAACTATTACTTGAGAATCATTTTGGTTTACTTAAAATAATGAAATCTAGACCCATCGGGGAAAAAAGGCCACACAAACGCACAGCTCCCTGTTAATGGTTTGTCCTTACTTCTTTTCCCTTGGTAGGGGTTCAAAAAAATTTATTAAATAATAAGAAGGGCATATTTCAATTTGACCTGAATTAGAAATTATCAGAAATAAGGAATTTTTATTCACTTCTGTCACTGGACTAACTTTGTACAGTGTGACGATTGTCTGAACAATATACATGGGCTTCCCTAAGACAGAGGTTGTAGTTTATCTTCGAATGCCTCAAAGTGCATGGCACTTAGCAGGTGCTTGGCTGAATTCTTTAATATTCTCAAGTCATTTCAGGGAGTCCCTATTCAAGGCATGAAGGGCCAGCACTTGAAGGCCAACATGTCCTGCGGTGAAAATTTAGAAAGTGTGAAAAGAGAGAGAGAAAGAAAGTCAATAAAACTTACAGAACTACCAAGCTGGAGAGGTTTCCAAAGGCATAGTCTGGTATGTGGTGTATTTTGTTCAGGGCCAAGGTCATGGCCTGCAGTGCTGATAAACTTCTGAAAGCCTGGACAGGGACTTCTGTCAAGGAGTTGTCATCCAGCCACAAGTGCCTCAGGGAATGCAGGCCACGGAAGCAGCTCGGGGGGACGTAGCTGATGTGGTTGGCATCCAGACGCCTGCGGAAGCAAGCAGCGAGGATGGTAAAGAGGGCAAAGCCCAGGCAGGAGGTCAGCCTTGCAGGGACACTCTCAGTATGCTGAGGAACAGGTGTGAAACAGGGCTCAGGGACCTCGGGATGCCCAGGCATCTGGAACAGTTTGCTCTCGTGGGAGGCTTTCCTCACTTGCCAGTAGAACCATGGCTTCTTAGAGCCCCTCGGCTATTAAAATTCCACGGAGCTATGATTCCCTTCCAGGCTTGTGGGTAACATGCCTCCATGCACAGAAGTGGCCTCCCCTGAGGTATGAAGTCTCAGTGTGATGATCTTTCAGTTTTTCTCTCTGACACCCTTTCTCTTCCCCCTTCCCCCAAGCCAAATACATGCCTTTGCTTTCTTTTCCTTTTTTTTAAAAGATTTTATTTATTCATTTATTTATTTGAGAGAGGTACAGAGAGAGAGAAAGCACGAGTAGGGGGAGGGGCAGAGGGAGAGGGACAAGCAGCCCCCCCCCCACCGCCTGCTGGGCGCAGAGTCAGTCTCGGGACTGGATCCCCAGACCCGAGATCATGACCTGAGCTGAAGTCAGATGCTTAACCCACTGAGCCACCCAGGCACCCCGCATGCCTTTGCTTTCCCTGGACTGTTCTGAATCTACAAAACCTATTATTCTACCAATTTGTTCACTGAACTCTGGGAAAAGATCTTCTTGGTATTTAAAGGAACGGAGTCATTTCTGAAGGCTGTTAGAGACACGCCTCGGGGAGAGGAGAGGCGGTCCCTCTGGTTTTCTCAGTACAGTGCTGATAAAAAGCCTAAGAACTGTGGGCTTTCTTGCACATCTGACCATGTGCATTGGGCAGGTATTTGTTTTTCCTGACATTTTAAGTGAATAACAAAATGAGCAGCTTTCCCAGCTTTTGCTTCTTTCTTCCACACACCATTTTTTTTTTTTTTTTAAAGATTTTATTTATTTATTTGACCGAGAGCGAGAGAGGGAACACAAGCAGGGGGAGTGGGAGAGGGAGAAGCAGGCCTCCTGCTGAGCAGGGAGCCCGATGCGGGGCTCGATCCCAGGACCTTGGGATCATGACCTGAGCCAAGGCAGACACTCAATGACTGAGCCACCCAGGCACCCTGTTGTTTTTTGTTTTTTTTTTAAGTGGGGAACTACATCTAAACATAGGTCTGGGTAATGAGCTGTTGCAGCTTCAGAACCAGCAGAGGGAGTGCAATGCACTTTTCTCGCCCCGTCCAACAGAAACAGCGACTGCAATGACAATGCCGAGCTTTTAGAAGTGGAAATTGCAATCTCCTCTAAGGTGCATCAACGACAGAGCCACCAGCACCCGGCTATACTTCCAAGGGCCCTCGCTCACTTTTCCAATCTGTTCTTTTTTTTTTTTTTTTTTTTAAGACTTTATTTATTTATTTGACAGAGAGAGAGACACAGTGAGAGAGGGAACACAAGCAGGGGGAGTGGGAGAGGGAGAAGCAGGCTTCCCGCCAAGCAGGGAGCCCAGTGATGTGGGACTCGATCCCAGGACCCTGGGATCATGACCTGAGCCAAAGGCAGACGCTTAACGACTGAGCCACCCAGGCGCCCTCCAATCTGTTCTTAAGGCTCACGCATTTGTCTGCATTTTCAAAGCTAGGATTAAAAAAAAGAAGAAGAAGAAGAGTTGCATTTTAAGCGGTCCGTGTCTTAGGAAGGATTAGAAAATCATGAGTGGATTTTGAAAAATGTTTTAGGAAGCATTAAAGACTACACAGAGGCAGGAAGTGCACCAGGGTCATGGAATAATCCCTTTCCACCCAAATTTAAACAATTTAGAAATAGAATTCTCTGTGGTAGGGAGCTAATTTCTTTGGAAAGCAGCCTCCTCACTTTTGGTCACAATATGTCACTTCACTTGTCCTCTGGCTTCTGCTTCTATTGACTGAATGGGGACAAGTGATGCCTTTAAGGCCCCGGACCAGGTTTTGATATTAACTGAGGTAAGGTCACTTGGAATGAATTTTAAGAGTTTGGTGTCCAGGGGTGCCCACTCACAATTAAATTTCCAGTAGGGTGACGATTACTGTAGGCAGCAGAAACACAGATTCCAACTATCTCAAGGTTCTGTCAATAAACGGAACCGGAAAGGTTTAGGAAAACTCAACACTGCCCTTCCCCCTCGATGCAGTGACAACATGCTCAGCCCAGGTTCAAATAAGGTATAACTTCATCCGGGGTGAGGTGATGGTTTTCTTTTGACCAGAAGTGAAGCACGTATGTAAACTCTCCTTAACGACCGCACTGATTAAACAAGGAAGACTTTATTTAAATCATATGAACTTCCCCGTTTGAGGTGACATCTTGTCTGATGATTGCCAGTTGCTTATGTAATAAAACAACAAGCGGCTTCTAAGAGTCCTGAAGATGACTCATCTTAAAGTTTGGTACACACGTTGGGGTACATTTATAGAAAAGGCTCTCTCAGCGCTGAGTCAGAGGCTTGTCTTCTTCAGGACTTAAGTTCCCGCTAATGTCACTGCTGGGTCTTGAAGTGACCTTGGTCTCAGTTTTCAATGTTAATAAGCCCATTTCTCTGGATAAGTGAATTTATGAAAAAAAGTAATTTATGATTTATGATTTCGGAATCACCCCCCCACCCCCGCCCCTGCCGGCTGCAGGAAAAAGGAATGTAATCTGCCCTCCACAATGTAATCTTAGGGCAATTTGCTGTCTGAAATGAAATGAGTAAGACAGGGCAATTCTGCACAGTCCTATCCCTTCCTATCCTAATACTCCCCGACCCCATACTCGGGTATCCTGAATGCGGCACTAACTAAACTAACTAGACTAAAACGTGTCTCTGCCTCACTAGTTTCTTCATCTAAGAAGCTCCCAATAAACCATACTTCTTCTAAACGCAGTGTTTTGAAGTCCGTGTCCACCTGCCTCAGTGGTCCAAACCTAATCAGAGAATGGTACATTGTTCACATTCAGAGGCATTATCTGATTTAATCTAAACAGAAGATCCGAAGGCTAAACCGGAGTGTGGAATTAATTATCCAGCCACTCATACAGGTGGTTCCCACAGAACAAGGTTAAGACTGTGGACAAGGCAGCTGGTAGGGGAAAGTTGTGCCTCTTCAGTGAGTAAACAAAGAGCTCACATTAAGTCAATCCGGTCTTTTGGGGCAGCTGGGCATTTTCTAGTCATATGCTTGGAAAATGCAATATTTAAGTAGTGGTGTATAAGAAAAACATCACTACAGAGTACACAAAACCACATATAAAAGTGCAGTTCTAGAATATTATCAGGGACAACAAAAATAACTGTGTTATATAGTTCCACTTTTTAAGTGTTTCTTTGTTATCATTTCTATTTCATGCCAAGTCACAAAGGGTGTGTGTGTGTGTGTGCCTGCCCCTTAGAATCTGAATTAGAGCAGAGATTTGGGATGAGAAATCTCAGGTCCAAGTCAGTATACGGTAGCTGTGTGACCATGGCCAAATCAATAGACCTCAGCCTTCACACCTGTAAAATGGGGGTAACACCTCTTTATTTTATAAGATTGCTTTACGATTAAAGGAATGAATATAGCACACTATAAATCACCTTCATGATTTTACATTATTATTACTTGAGGCTGGTTAACAGTTTGTATTTTTGGTTTTTTTTGACCACGGAAACCATTCAGAAAAAAAAGAGGTAAACTCAAACTTTGCCTGAGTCAAAGGTTGGTTAAAAGGAGTACTATATTGTCGGTGAATTTTGGTTCTGAAAAATGCTACTTCTTTCATCCCTCACGGTGGAAATAATTAAGAGGTGTCTGCAATTAGACTGACTAGAAGTTACCCTTACTTTTCAGGCTTCAACATCACAATTACAGAGTGTGCATGCATGTGCACGTGCATCTATAATCCCAAAGGGCAAAGAGTTTTGTTCCCGATTCATTACTGAATAGAACGTCTTCATTCCAAAGGCAAAGGAGAAGCAGTGACATGGGATAGACAGCACATTCTCAGAGACAATTCCTACCAGTGATCTTGGCATGTAAGTATCTAACCCTAATGTCACAGAGGTAGCACAAAGCCGGCACGCTGTTAGGGGTAGCAAAATAAAACACTAACAGTGGGAGTGGCCCCATCGTCTTTTAGACAAATAAAACCTCTTAATTATGATCTTGAAAGACATTCTAAAAAGTAATCACTAGATGGAACATGGTACCCATTTTATGCTCCTTCTGTTACTTATAACTTCTAGCAAACTGGTAGATACAGATTTTACCCTACTTTCTATGTCATACAACCACTTACATCATGGGCTTAGGGTAACTGAAAAGTGCACTGAATTAGAAAAATCAAGACACATTAAGTCAAGACCCTGTCGGTTATTAATTCTGAGATTTAGAGGCACGTGGATTAATTTCTCTGAGGGTCCATTTTCATATCGGTAAAGCAGAATCGTAACAGGTCACAGAATTGCTATGGGAATTAAATGAGAAAACATATGTGCAAGTGTTTTGTAAACAGTAAAGCATTCCACGAATGATAGGTGTTATTACCTGAGAAAAATCTTCACATTTAGGAAGTGATATCATTCCTCCCCCCTCCCCCACAAAAGTTTCTTTAATTTTTCCTGAAGGTTCTTTACTCTTTGTCATTTCAAATCTCTCTAACGGAGACTGACATTTTTTGAGGGGGTCATATGGGCTGGCAGGACTGCTGATTTTCTACTCACCGTAATCCTTCGTATGTAAGTTCAGTAGCTACCCTGCATGTTTTGATTAGAGTTCTAGGAAGCCTCCCATCACAGAGAAAAGAAGAAGCACACATCTTTGAGATTAGGCGAGCAGAAGTCCAAGAAGGCCCCAAAGGCTAACATGGCTGAGGAAAACTATGACATCACCTGGTGCAGGAAGAGAATTTTCATCAAGTAGAAGTCTGGGCCGTGTTACCTAGAGGACTGCCACTGGTGAGAAAGGGATCTGTCATGACTTTGGGGCGTATGTTGGAATAACTCCCTCTCTGGAGGGATGGCTTGGAGGACTCCATAGTTACCGAAGGGATTCTGCTGCACGAACTGTTTGGCCAACAGGACTGTCCCTCATGGACCTGGGGATGTGTCTCCTCATCACTGGGAACTTGTCAGGGCCATCCAGGTCACCCTGACAGGCTTCAGTACTTTTGAGTACCCACGGTAAGCATCTAGAGTCTGGATAGCTGTGTTCAGAAGATTTCTGGGTTATCTACCTCTGAGCAATGTCCCATTCTCCTCCAAAGCATCTGCAAAATCTGCATAACATTGTTTCTCTGGGCTGGAGGGCTGTACAACCTCCTGACTGGGTATCCTGATAGTAGCTGTGCTGTAGAAAGATCTCTTTGATCGCAACGTGCAGAGGGACTGGTGGGAAAGTAAGTGACCAGGGCAGTTGCAGTCAGGAGGGTGAGAAAAGACAAGAGCCTGGAAGAAGTGTGGAAATGGACAGGAAGGTCCGAGATGAGGATTGCTAAATAAGTGGGCCCGACAGAATGTGGTGACTTGTCAGCTGTGGCCACAGGGGGAGGCAAGGAACCAACAGCGACTCCATGTTCCATCCTGGACGACTGGGCAGATGGGGACCGTGCTAGAGCAAGGAAGAAAGTTACCCAGTATTCTGTAAACTAAAAACAAAATAAAACTGCATGTTCACTGTGACTGCAGTTCTGCAATATCAATGTGTCCTATGTGATGAAGAACTAGAAGGTAACAGGCAAAAAAAAAATCAATCTTTTACGTCAGGAAATGGCAAAAACACACACACACACACAACCCCCCCCCAAAACCCAAAAAACAAACTTCAAAAGCTTATTTTCTTACCTCCTGTCTAAATATTTTTGCATAATATTTTCATGTGTAAAAGCTTAATTTTACAAGTTTTCTCTTTCAAAAGAAACATTTTGCCAATCTGTTCCATACTCCTGAAAGGAATTTTTGATTTATAAGTGGCATTATTGCAGGGATTAGAGAAGCTATGAGATCATTCTTGCTATTGTTTTTCCAGAAAAAGGCCCTTTACATATATCTCATATATGATACCTTGCCAATGTATCACACAGACTTATATCTTTGTTTGAGAATGTCTTTGATAAGCCATTAACTACAAGGAAGAAAGCGTTAGTCAAAAGATAAGCCATAGATCTTGGCTAATTCCATATCTGAGATGACTGTAATGATGTCAATTATTAACACAGATGACTTGAGGGGAAAAAAAGTCAAAGGTGTGAAGAATGTTGCAGCTGCAGGTATAATATAGTTTATGGGGATTCTTTCAATAAACAGAATTATGAAGCATAGCATTTTCATCACTGACATTTCTAGTTTATATTTGGATGAGCATTTTTTCTTTATAAGTTTTAAAGAAACGACCAACTCACTTGTACATGCATTTGTACATCTTGTAAAACCATTTTGAACCATTCATGAATAGTCAAAAGAGCACAATCATTTCGTTTTTGATAAATGAAAGCATGTTCAATTAATATCTTGCTTTGGTGCTGAAATGAAAACCACGTACTTCCAAGCTTGTATGTAATACAGTTTGACAAGGTATCTGACGCACTTGTTATGGTGAAATTTTACTGCACTGGAACCAGGGGATCTCTGGAAATTGAATTCGTCAGATCGTTATAATAACACTATTGGGATAGAATTTTATCTCCATAAACTCTTACAGGTTGGATTCCTATTGATTTATATGAATTCTTCATAATCATAGGAGTCATTTTTATTGTTACTATTGTTATTTAATATTTATGGAGTGACCACAGCATGGGATTCTACCTTTTAATGAAACTTCCCATCCATATCCTAGGAAGACATGAAGTGTATGAATTCATATAAGCAGCGTGATTGTTTATATAAGGATTGCTGCTTCTAGCTTTCTGTTCTCCATCTTATTCATTGGTAAACTTAATGTAAACCAGGAGGAAATATTATTGCTTTAAACTTACCTCTGAAAAGGTAAAGAATTTTTCTCATCTCTGCAGTGTGGGGAGAGATGAAGTCTACAGGCTCACCAAAGAACAGTAATTTAGAGTCTAGTCAGTTGGTTTGACGAACAGCTACCTGAACCAAACCTCTGTCTCTCCAGCATCATTGAAGAGAGCAAACTTCAATAAGAAATATATTTTAAAATCAATTTATATGAGGTCGCTCAGTTTCTCAGAGGTTATTGTTGCTGTGAATTTTGTAACAGGAGATGAGTAACAGAAGCATTGACTTCTTCAGTTTCATTTTTCTCCATAGAAAACAAAGGCTTTTTTTTTTTTTTTTTTTTTTTGGCCAAGGGCACCATTTGTCTCCCAGGTACCATCAGGGTTTGAAATCTGGGGGTCATTTTTTAAATCTTCCATAGCCTTCCAGCCAATCATTCACCAAGTCCTCCGGATTTATTTTTATCTCCAAAACTCTCCACTTCCACTGTCTAGTTAAGTCTCTTATCTCTTAACACCTGCATGACTGCAACAGTCTCTGAGCTGGTCCTTTTGCCTTTGATCTCTTATCTCGTCTATTAATCCTGTAGACTGCTACCAGATTAATCTCCCTCAAACTGTGCTCTATGTCCTTCCCCTGTTAGGAATCCATGGTTCTCCTACCGTCCCTTCAAACTCAAACTTCCCATCTGATATTCAAAGCTCACCATCCACCTTATCTAGCCACCCTTTTCTCTTATTTCTCTGTCCCAGGCAAGTTGTCCCTTTTTAGCTCCCTCCCACAGTACTTTTGAGTCTTGTATTCATGAGCATCTCCTACTTCCTGCCTGTCTGAATCTCATCAACCCTACAAGACTTAGCATTATGGTTCTTCCCTGAACCCTACTCCTTAAAAAAAAAAAAAAATTATCATGGCAGTATAGTTGACATATTATATTAGTTTCAGGTGTATGACATAGTGATTCAACAGTTCTACACATTACTCAATGCTCACCACGGTAAGTTGTAGTCACCATCTGTCACCACACCACATTACTACAAGATTACTGATTACATTCCCTATGCTGTACTTTTCACCTCTCTGACTTATTTATTTTATAACTGGAAATTTGTCCCTCTTAATCCCTTTCACCTATTTTACCCATCCCTGCCCCCACCAACCCCTTCCTCCACCCCCCCACCTCCCACCCCCGCCCCCGGCCCTCTGGCAACCACCAGTTCACCCTGAAACCTTGAATTCTTAGAGCAGAGAGTCCTCAGCTGAGACAGTGGAAAGCTAAATCTTGCAGACAGATCGACTCCAAAATCCCTGAAGAAACGATTGGGGTCCAACTCTTAGCTCAGGAAGGGCAGGTAGAAAAAGCCAGGCACAGAGATAGAGAGTTTGGAGCCAAAGAGATCAGTGAACGTGGGCAACAAACTGGGGGAGATGAGCTGATCCCTAGCAGATGTTTAGAACATCACTTACGGTTTGAGGCTTTAGTTCAATGAATTCATTAAATGTTTCTTGAGTGTGTTTTCTGCAGGTCCTGCTCCTGGTGCTTGGAGAGCTGACAGCAAACCAGGCAGACATGGAGCATGTTTTCTAAACATGTTGATCCAACATTTACGGAGCATGTTTTCTAAAGTGTAGTCAGACAATCAAATCATTCCAATGAGGTGTTAGGTGGAGGGTAATGTATGGTAGGAGGACCTGACCTAAATTTCACTTTTCTTTGAGATCCAGATCTGGATTTCAAGCTGTTTACGTGACATTTCTACTTAGTCATTTCTCCACAAACACACACGTTCAAGACCAAACTCATTATTTCCCACCCTATTTCCCCCAGATGTAGCCCTCTGTGGGTGTTTCTTGTCTCAGTGATGGGCTTCATTAAGCACATGGTTATATAAACCAGAAATGTAGGAATCATCCTTGACACTCTTCCTCCTTCATTCTTCGTCGCCAATTCATTACCAAATACCAGTAATTTCATCTAAAGATTTCTCGAATCCATTTCCCTTTTGCCATCTCCACTGTCCCAATCCTGAAAAAGTTCTCCTTTCTCTCCTAGACTGTTTCAGTAACACAGATCAGATCATGCCCTTTCCTGCCTAAACTCGTCCCGTGGATTCCCATTGCTTTCACAATGAAGACTCAAATCCTTGGCATGTCCCAAGTGGCTTTCAAGGTGTCTGACCCCACCTGCCTCTTCTTGTACTTCTCCCACCTCACTCTCTCTTCCTGCTTCAGCCACATGGACCTTGTTTCTGTTCCCTGATGTACTAGCCCCTGCCTCTCTCCCTGCCATCCACGACAAGTTAGTGCAGCATACTTCCCTCTGTCTGGAATGTTCTTCCCTCTTGTCTTTCTCTAATCAACTTCCACCTTTGCAATAGGGACAAGATACCATTTACTTACTTATCAAGAAAGTGGAAACAAATTCTACCTCACAGGTAATGAGGGAACAGACAACCGAAAGCATAGGGAGCACTACAAAAGGCAGACTGACCCACTCTTTAATAATATTGTTCTCTTCCCTTCTTTAACTTATTTACTTCTGTCCTGCAGCATTACTAGTTTCTTTCTTTTTGTAAACCTTCACAACATGGGTCTAGAGGGAAGATGTGATTCTGTCAAGTCCTTTTCCCTCAGATTAGTGCATCTGCTGTGTGCCCATTCTCGGCAGTGGATTTTGGAGGGGGGCAAGATAGCGTGGCAGTAAAATGGGCAGATTTGGGAGTTAAAGAGACCAGAGTTCTTATCCCAGACTCACCTCTAGCCTGACTCCATTACCAGCCATATGACCTTGAGGAGGTCATCGAACCTCTTTGAGCTCTTTGCCTCCTCCTCACAAAGGAAGGGATCATCTCCGCTCCTTCCTCAGGAGGCTGCTTCGAGGATGAGGGGAACATTGCAGGTTAAAGCACTTCATAACTAGCAGGGGCTGCTGCTTTTATAACCAAGGGGGTTTAAACACCCTGGGTGTTTCTCATTTTGTCCTGGCAGTGTTCCCATGCTTTACTGCTTCTTCACGTGCCTTTTTACAACTCCTTACAGATTTCACCTCCTCCAAAGAGGGGGAAACATTTTGTCCCCCTCACAATGCACCTTCCGATTGGTGTCATCCCTTTAGCTTCTCCGAAGAGTTTAACCTGCTTTCCAAAGGGAACCTTCATTTCTCATCACAAGACTACAAAAAGTGGTATTTGACTTCTCATGGATATCGTCTATGTTCTCTCTTATTTATCTATCTGCTGTCCTAGACGGGATTTGATCAGGGCACTGGCGGGTAACCTGATGTAAGAAAGCCTCAGGCATGGGGTCTTGCATTAAGTATTCACATTTTTTTCGTATATGATTCTGAAGACTGTGCTCCGACTTGCTGTAAACATTGCGTGGGAAGGCCTTTACCTTTGAAAATAGTTTTCATGGGGGCACCTGGGTGGCTCAGTCGTTAAGCAACTGCCTTTGGCTCAGGTCATGATCCCAGGGTCCTGGGATCGAGCCCCGCATCGGGCTCCCTGCTCGACGGGAAGCCTGCTTCTCCCTCTCCCGCTCCCCTGCATGTGTTCCCTCTCTCGTTGTCTCGCTGTCAAATAAATAAATAAAATCTTAAAAAAAAAATAGTTTTCGTCTCCTATTTAAATGGGGGTAGGGAGACAAGGAAAACTTCTCCTCATAACAATTCATGGGGTGCTGGTTTGCACGTGGTTCTGTGAAGTGAACACCCAACAGTGCAACAGACAAAACTCTTGGCCTCTAGAATGTCTGAGTCCACCCCCATCCCAAGACCTATCTGATATGTTGGCACTTGGTGAAAAAACAAACTAAACCAAATTTTTATTTATTGAACATGATTTTTATTGTGTAAGCTTGTAATCTCTCTTTCTGGAGACTATTTTAGTGGAGGGAATAATGTTACTAATACTAAAACCATTGTTTTGTTTTGTTTTTTAACCCCTTTGATCTTTTAAACTTATCCTCTTGGTTACCTCACTCTGCATTCTTTTTGTCTGGTTACACCACCTTGTCTTTTGTGTACTTCCTTCCCATTCTTTATCCAGGGTCTGAAACCCAATAGGCTCCTGGATATTAATGGGAGGAAACTGGCTGGTTCTAGGCTTGCCTGACTTTCTGCTCAGCACCCTGCCTCTTCCTCCTCGTCTCGTCCTCTCGCTTACTCTTTTTTAGGACTGTTATCAGCAAAACCCCATCACAATGAGTGGGTGAATTTATTAACATTTCACAGGGTTCCGGGGGTGGAGTTCGCAGCCCTGAAGGTGTGATCACAAGATGCACGGGCAGATCATGTTCCAGGCAGGAGTTTTATGTTCTTTGGTTTTAAAACAATGTCTTATCCTCTGAAGATGAACACCAGCCAATTGGAGAATAGAGACAATACTAAAGATATGTCTAATTCTCTTATTTTCTATGTACCAACCCAATTAGTTTCTCTAGTGAGAATGAGACTTGGGATGAAAACTAACATGTAATAAATAATACTGGATAAACACGAAGATGTCATTGTCTTTGATCATCTTCACTGATGACGGGGAAATGACTGAACGTCATTAATGACTGCCCACAAACGAAGCAGTTGATTTTTTTCAGAGACCAATTTCTTAACTACAAACACAAAGGTGTGAGGGCATGGGAGGGTTAAGGTTTGAGTTTCTATGAAATCACTGTAATCTGAACCTGGTCCTCAAATGACTATTATGCCAAACGTTTCTTGGTGAAATACAACTCATTGTGAATTCTGATTACATTTCCTATTCCCTTCCAAAGAAACAGAAAGGAAATTAAGTTATATTGGATTACATTACAAAAAAGCCAACTGGTGTCTGGGCAGTCATTACCATGTCAGAAGCAAATGGCCATATTGTATGGGGGCAGGCTCTGGGCTATACTGGGCTCCGGCACATGGGCTTGACCTCTTGTTCTTTATGCAAACAACTTGCAAGCATCAGGAGAGAGTTACAAGAACACAAATGTACCTATGTGTTCTCATTATGAACAAAGCCAAATAACGTTTGTTTATGTAAAATAAATGAAAATTACATCTCTTGAAACATGAGTCCAATTCGTTTCTTGCTCACAGCAATATTACCAATTTTAGCCTATCAGGTTTCTTAAACTATCTTCAATGCAGCCAAGTCCATATGGAGGAGCAAAGTATACCAAAGATCTATTTCAGTAGTTACCAGCCACTTTTGGTTTGTAGACCACTTGTTAGTGTCATAGAACAATAAAAATGTTCATTTCTCAAAGGCAGCAGCCATATCAATCCCCTGAGGATTTTGTTAAAATGAAGTTTTGAGTAAGTAAGACAGAGATGAGGCCCACCGCTCCGCAGATCTCGGAGGTGCCCGCGCTGGGGTGAACACATTCGGATAGCGGGGTAATACACAGCATGTGGCCTCCTATCTTCATCGGCCCCAGACTGTCAGTAGAATTAATAGGCAGATGTGAGCTATTTCTTTCTTTCTTTTTTTTTTTTTTTTAAGATTTTATTTATTTATTTGACAGAGAGAGACCCAGCGAGAGAGGGAACACAAGTAGGGGGAGTGGGAGAGGGAGAAGCAGGCTTCCCGCGGAGCAGGGAGCCCGATGCGGGGCTTGATCCCAGGACCCTGGGATCATGACCTGAGCCGAAGGCAGACGCTTAACTGACTGAGACACCCAGGCGCCCCGAGCTATTTCAATTAAACACGAACAACGCAACCCCTGACTTTTATTTCATATTTTAAGGACATCATGAGTTCATCCTGGAATGCAAAGTATGGATGAGGTTATGATTTCAGGTTTGAAAATGGTTCAGGAAGAATATCTGCCGAACACCTGCAGGAACGCGGCGGGACACCAGTCTTCCCAATCCTCCTTTAAAAAGCACTTCATGTTATAATTGCCCCAGTTAGAAAACACTCGGGAGAGTTCAGCCTCAGGCTTTGAGCCTCTCCGGAATGATTCTCCTTTGCAGCCAGGGTTGAGGAGCCCCCGTTGGAGATGACAGGGCCGGGCACGCACAGGGCTGATGTGCTCACAGCTCCCGTGGAGTGCCCCGTGCCTCTCAGAGCACGAACGTGTAACACAAGGCAAATAATCAAGTGAAGAAAAATAGAGTGACTTCGGGAGAGAGAAAGAAGAGGAACCGTGACCAGAAGGGCTGAGGGGCAGGCGAAGGGCTTGACTGCGGTGCAAGAAGAGCCGGGGGACTGAGTGGAGGCGTCCCGGGTGCGGGTGCGGGCAGCAGGGAGCAGACAGGTGTCATCCTCTTTGTTACTTGTATTGATGCAGAAGCATCTCGAAGGGAAATGAATGGAAGGCGCATAGGGAATGTATGTGTGTAATGACCACTCCTCTCAAAACTAATGCTTTCATTTTTGGATCTGCTTAAAGGAAACGGGAGAGGGACTATTAAACACCCTGAATCTGGGACAGCAGTAAAACTTTAAAAGGGCTCGCTGTGGCCCCGACCTGCAAACCCGGCCGGGGGGCTCCTTCAGCTGGTACAATACAGTGTCTGTGTGGTTGGTGGCTCAGTCTATGTCTATGATACTCTTTGCCAAATCTTAATTCTTGTATCCAAGCAGCACAAAGAATGTGAGATGTGGCATGATAGCGCTCACTGCCAACATTCAGCACCTCCCATGGGTCCGTCTGCGCTCCGGGCAAAGGGACGGCTGCACAAACATTACACAGCCTGCCGATAAAAGTCAGCGAGCACTGGGGGCCGAGGGTCTATCTAGATGCGATAACCATCAAAATAGAAAGTTAACCCTTGGCTTTTTCACAGGGAACACATACTTATAAGGTTTCAGACACCATTGTTTTTTGTGAATCAGAAACCATAATGCAAGAGACACCTGGTGAACAGTAAATATCGAGACGGTAAGAAACCAAATCTGAACACCTTTATCAGAGAGGCACCACCCAGTTTGGGTGAACAAAAGATTCATGGTTTTCTCTTTCTCAAAGAGTTCACTTCTGTGTGTGTTCTGTTTGTGATCTTCTTTCAGCTGATAGTGGCTTTTGGTTACAAACTCTTATCCTTGTATCTTCTGCCTCACAGCTGTTTAAAGTTCCCATTGGCCACTGCCATTATCTCGTTTTTCAAGCAGCCCCTGGACCCCGCGCCCTTACACAGACAGCCCCACTTGAGAGCCTTTCGCCTCTCTGACTGCTCCATCCCTTTAGGAAAATGCTGGTGCAATAAAGGAGGAGTGATACTCTGATGGCTTTAGGGAGCCCCTAAAAAGGCAGCAGACCTGTCCCAGGCCACAAAGGGGCCCTTGTGGGCTTGTTTATCTATAGGCCCGTGAAAACCTAGGAAGTCACTTTGTTTGACTGGACTAAAAAGCTTAAAATGGTCTCAAGCACAGATTTGCTTTCATTTAAAAAAAAAAAAAAAGATCAAAGGAGGAAAGTATCATCTTCAATCTCACATTCCTCCTTCTCTTGTATCACCTCAGTAAAAGGCATTAAGCAAAAACTATATGTAATTATTAACTGACGGATTCCTTTTTTCTCTCTCTCTTTTTTTTTTTTTTGGAGAGGGAGAGGGGGAGGGGCAGAGGGAGAAGAAGAGAGAGAATCTCAAGGAGATTCCCATCTGAGGGTGGAGCCCGACATCAGGCTCGATCTCACAACCCTGAGATCATGACCTGAGCTGAAATCAAGAGTTGGATGTTCAACTGACTGAGTCATCCAGGCGCCCCCATTATTAACTGATGGATTCTTTATAATACTTTTCAGCTAGAGTCTGCAATATTTATTTGCCTTTTTTTAATGCATTCGTCTCCCTCAGCATTCTAGACCAGAAACCAGTATTTTGTTTGACAGGTGTTAAGTAAGATAAAAGCGGACATTACACACGCATATATTGGAAATCGTGCAATAGATTGTAAACACTGATACATTCTGATGAGATGATTTACTAACCAACTGCTCATGGCTTAGTCTTGCCAAATAATCACCGTGAATAATTGCCTACACCCCAAGCTCTAAAACATCCAGCTCGTAAGAAAGTTCTCTTTGTGAGAAATAACTGATTTTTATTTACTCAGAGATTCCACATCAATGAAGAGTGGAGACTCCTGACAGAAAACTGTGTGTTTGTAATAAGGAACAGTAACACCACCACCGTGTTATGTTTGTGGGTGTGTCTGTGTGTGTAGCTGAGGTGTGTGTGAGTCTCTCTGTGGGACTAGTCGTTTGTATGCTTGTACGTCTGTGCGTGGCGATAGGGAAGTTGTGCAGCAAGGTTTCAAGACAGACCATCAGATCTCAGATTGCGGATATGAGGACCCCTGAGGTACATACAGAACTGGAAAAATTAAATCTGTATTGGACTCAGCAAACATTTTACTACAAGGCAGCTCAGATCATCTGAAAACAGAATAAACTGAAGATGCTAAGCTGTCTAGCTTTTGACACTCCTTTTTCCAGATAAAAGGAGAAAGCATTCTCTCTGATTTGAACTCCGGAACTAAAATATTACAGGGGAAGGCAGGACAAGATCCTGGACGTTCTGTCCCTTGATGCCAGCGTATCCAAGAGGCTTTTCACTGCAGGTGCTGTGACTGAGTATCTGACCTGAAACTCCAAACTCCAGCACTGGTCCCTCCCACACGTATTGTTTAATGAGGATTTGAAGGATTGTTGCTCTAATGAAAAGTCTCATTCACAACTTCTTTAGGTATGGTCCCCAACCAAGGAATTTATGAAAATGGTCATTTGGACATTTCAGTGCTCCTTCCCATATTCATCCTGAGAACATTGGCAATTGATACTTACAGGGACTGAAGGCTTCGCAAATTCTGCAGAGCTTCCGTCGGTACCTGTCTTAGGTGATTATTCTGCAGCATACTGCACATGAAAACAAACGAAGAAAAACATTAAAGAAGGTTCACAATAATTAATAATAATTGGCCGTAGCAGTGCCAGGCACTGTTCTAGGCGTCAGGGAAACAGCAGAGCATCAGACCAAGTCTTGGCCCTTAGGGAGCTTACATTCCTGTGTGGAGTAAAAGATAATTAGAAATTAATGGATGTGTCTATAACATCAGACAAGTGATAGGTACTATGAACAAAAAACAAAACAAGGATTTGGGATGGATGGCTATAAGGGGTGAGATTTTTTTCTTTTTAAGATTTTATTTATTTATTTGACAGAGAGAGAGACAACGAGAGAGGGAACACAAGCAGGGGGAGTGGGAGAGGGAGAAGCAGGCTTCCTGCTGAGCAGGGAGCCCCATGCGGGGCTCGATCCCTGGACCCTGGGATCATGACCTGAGCTGAAGGCAGACGCTTAACAACTGAGCCACCCAGGTGCCCCAAGGGGTGAGATTTTTATCTTAAAGGTGGTCAGGGAAGATCTTTCTTAGGAGGTGATACTTGAGTGGAAACTAGGATGGAGTCATGGAGCAAATTCTGTGAACATCTGGGAAGAATTTCTGAGAAGAGGGAGGAGTAAGTGCAAAGGCCCAGAGGTGGGAGCTTGTTTGACTCGTTCAAGGAACAGCAAAGGAGGAGTGAGTGAGAGCAAGAGGCTGGGAGAAACTGAGCCATCTCATGGAGGACTTGTAGGCCACAATAAGTCTTTAAGTGTGATGAGAAACTCTTGTTGAAGGGTTTATGTAGGGAAATGATATGCTCTAATTTATGTTTTTTTCCTTTTTAAAATTTTGATTATAGTTGACATACAATGTAACATTAGTTTCAGGTGTACAACTTACTGATGTATAAGTTTCTACATCATGCTATGTTCATCACAAGTGTAGCAACCATCTGTCTTCATACATCGCTATTACAATATCATTGACTGTATTCCTTATGCTCTGCTTTTTATTCCTGTGACTTATTCATCCCATAACTGGAAGCCTGTACCTCCTACTTCCTTTCACTGATTTTGCTCACCATCTCCACCCCCCACCTCCCAGCAACCATCAGTTTGTCCTCTGTATTTATAGGCCTGATTCTGCTTTTTGTTTGTTTATTCATTTTTTCAGATTCCACTTATGAGTGGAATCATGTGGTATTTGTCTTTCTCAGTCTGATTTATTTCATCTAGCATAATACTCTCTAAGTCCATCCACGTGGTCTCAAATGGCATGATCTCAGCTTTTTCCTGGCTGCATAATATTCTCTCTCTCTCTCTTTCTTTCTCTCTTTCTCTCTCTCTCACACACACACACACTTTTCCTTATCCATTCATCTATTGATGGACACAGGTTACTTTCATATCTTGGCTATTGTAAATAACATTGCAATAAAGACAGGGGTGCATATATCTTTTCAAATTAGTGTTTTTGTTTTCCTTGGGTAAATACCCAATAGTGGAATTACTGGAACATATGGTATTTCTATTTTTAATTTTTTGAGGAAGCTCCATACTGTCTTCCCCAGAGGCTATTCCGATTGACATTCCCACCAACAGCGTACGAGGATTCCCCTTTCTCCACATCCTCACCAACACTTGTTTTATTTATGCTTTTAAAGGATCACTCTGATGACTATATAAATTAGACAAATGGAAATATGGATACAGTAGGAAGCTATTAAAAATCTTCTCTCTTCTTGTGTGTGTGGTCATATTTTAATAGAAACTAAATTCTTTTCGTGAAGTTTTGTGCTTTTGTTTGCCTGGATTCAACAGTTTCAGAATGTGAGGACTACAGAACAGAAACACCTGGTAACAATGAAATAAAAATATATCATTGCTAGCAGGGAAATAGCAAGGAAAAAAAATTCCCATTAGATTCCTTGAATTTTGATATCTTATTCATAAATGTTTATAACACCATAATTTCGCAGCCATTCCCTCTGTATTTCATGGTCTCTGTAAGCCAGAGGCAGAAGACTATTTTAGGAAAGCAGACATTTTACAGAAATATTTCTGCTGAGGAGGCTACTACTTATATTTGAAGCTCTGAAAAAATGTGCCTGGTTCTCTCCTCTCCACAATGGAAGTTTCTTTTCATAAGATGCCTAGTTAGGATCCAACCCCAAGTATGTCTAACTCTGAACTTGATGTACGTTCCACTGCACTTTGCAGCATTCTCTTGAGGCATATTTGCTGAATGTCCAGTCTCAGGTTGTGTGGTGTATGGTCTGATTAAGGCATGGGTAAGACAATGGGTTCTTGAATCTGTCCACCTCTTCCCTGCCACTAGCAGAGTGGCCTCGGGGAAATCATCCAGTTTCTCCACATCTCAGTGACCAATGATAATACCCACCCGAGGGCTTCCTGCGATGATCTGATGAGTGAACGTACACGGAACAATCCCTGCTGTACGGTAAGCATTCCATAAAGGTCGGCCCTTTCTGTATGAATTGACAGACTCCTTGTCAAAACAATATAATGAGATCATACTGGATATGACATTTTAATTAACCAGAAAATAAAACAGGAAGAAAAAAAAATCTGTGCCAGTGGTTCTCAGACTTTGGGGTTCATCAGACTCCACTGGAAGACTTGTTAAAACCCAGTGTGCTGGGCCCCACCCTCAAAGTTTCTGGTCCAGTACATCTGGGTAAGAGCCAGAGAATGTGCATTTCTAACCAACTTCCAGGTGATACTGGTGCTGGAGGGCAAGGTGCTACACCTGAGAACCACCCTATGCTAGACTAAGTGATTTCTGGTAGAGTATTTTCACCTAAACTTGAGGCTATATTGACCTTGGAGATAAGGCCTAAGTTTTGAGTCTTAGGGAGCAAACCATTTAATCTCTCTGACCTTTGGTCACTTATCTGTATAATGGGAATAGAATAAGATCATCTGATTGATGAGGTGTTTGAGGATTAAAATATGAAGGTATTTATAACACTTTCATATATACAAATGTGAATTTGTATACAAATAAGACATGAAAAATACTTAAAGGTCAAAAATTTATACTTTTCTTATCATGTCTGAGACTCTGTTTAATAAAGAATAGAATTATGTCACTTGTATTCCAATAGTTTGCTGAAATAATTTCATTGTTAAACTTGAATTCAACTAACATTTCATAAATCAAGATTGTCAAATGTACTGGTTCCTTATGAACAAAGTCAAGTTTTAGAAAGATCTCACGCTTCACATACCTGTTAGGGAATTGGGAAAATTGTAGCTTGAATTCCATATTTTGCATAATTTACCTGAATATTAACATTTTACATTTCTAGGTTATTTTACATTTTTCCAAGTAGTTTTAATATATTATATAATTTTAACTCCACAGAATGTCTTCTAAGTCACTCATTAATTGAGTGGTAAGTTTAAATGATGGTAAGACACAGATAATGGACTTAATTGATGTCTAAACTTTGTAGGTAATATATCACTCTATAAAGTATTTATTGAATAGTCTTTCTATGCTTTGCTAACCAAACAGTGAAACTATTAAAATGTGGAATTCCTAAAAAATTGGAAAATTGGAGTAGAGGATAAGAGATATTCAGATGGTTTTCCTTCATTAAGTAGTTGCAAACTCTCTCCGAAGTTTCATATATCTGGTTTCAGAAAACAGAACTTAAGTGAGGTTTGCTAATGATAATTTTTAAACTACCCCTGAACTACCACTCAGCAATTTAATTTTTGAACTACTCCTGCCAGTAAAATACCAAAAACGCAATTTAAAAAAATCACTTAAGTCCTGAGCTTTTCCTAAAATAACTTCTGTTTAATTACTTTTAAATAACAAAACAAGAGCAAGTTATCTCCATTATATCCTTATAAGTCTCCAGTGGGTTAATTAGAAAATTCTGTTTTTGTTTAAGATATCCTAGTGGGAGACAAAACAATTAAAGGGTTTACAGCACTATGGAGTGCAATTAAAACAGAAAGCATTCACAACATGGCTGCTGATTTCTTTTGCAAATATTCCTTTATTCAGTGCATTGAATATAAGCAGAAAGCACTGTAAACTGAATATGCGTTTAGGCACTTTTAGCTTCGTTTTTTATCATTCACTTACGGGGGACAAAAGAAAATGAAGCACTTTCTCTAGAGACAAAGGATGGTTGCATATTTTCTTAATTTCTTTCCCTGATTTTAAAATATTAAAATTTAAAAATGTTTTTATTTTTAAAATTTATTTTAAAATGTATTAAAAATCTAAATACATTTAAATTATTAAAATTTAAAATATTCACTATTTCCTACAGCATCCCATGCTTCTTAATAACACAATGTTTGGTTATCTTTTTTGCCAACAGGACTAACCGAGAACAGGTACAGTGCAGCAGAGGGAGATGAAATCATATGTTATAAGGGGTCTTCATCACATCGATAGCTTGATCCTTTGGTATTCCTTCTGCCTAATTGTTCTGTGTTTAGATATCAAGCAACTGCTGAGACTCTGTTGTAAGTCTACGTGGGAGAATTTTGGCTACTTGTACTTTTCCCTGGTTAGTTTTACCCATCATCTCCACATGGCTTTGGTTCTTGTGCTGGGGGGCAGGATGAGAAGCCATTCCTTGACTGAATAGCTTACACAAGAAAAAGAACCTTGGTTGAAGAGAGCCTAGTTCAGAATTCCACTGGACTGGGTATTTTGCAATGCAGAACCAATAACTTATTTTTTTTATGAGGCCAATATACAGAGGAAATCTTAAATATTAGTGATCTTCCAGAGTTCACAGTAGCAAGATTTCAGATATAACAGAGTCCTAGTCAAGGAGGGCTGTTGCTATCTTTATTTTCTCAATGGACTGGCTTACTATTCTCTCTCTCTTTTTTTAATCTTCTCTATGCTGGTCAGAGACCCAGATGAATATAACTTTTATATTACCTTTCTTACCATGCTATACTGTAATCAGTTACTTCTTTCTTCCAATGACTTTTAGACTTTATAAAACATTTGGAAGAGTTGTCATGAGCATAGAAACAGACTTGTCTTCTTCTGCATTTTACCTCTAGTTCGGTCTTAACCCTATTGGACCCAATTCTCCCTTTAATACCAAATATCTTATAATAACTCATCTCTTATATTTAGATAAAATTCATTAAAATATAGCCTATTTACATACATCATTTTGAAGGAAAAGATCAATATAATGTACTGCCCTAACTATATTATGAAGGACAAATAAAAGAGATTTATAATAAAGTGATACATGTATCATTACACACATGATGTTCAGATAGGAGACATATTTATGAACGAGTCAGATGTTTGCCTCTCCTTTTAATGAATAAGGCTGGGCATGAGAGAAACACCATGAGCAGAAGCTATTCTGGACAAGAACAGGGAAATGAGATTAGAGGTCTAGATGGATACTGAGTAGCACATCACAGGACAGTTTACTTCATGCCAATCATCTGGAAAACCAAAGACGTCCCCACAAGTTTCCAAAACACTCTGTGGCAGGCAGAATGACCATGGTTGAGAACCATTGTTCTCCTACCAAAATACTTTCAAAATATTTGACGATTGAATTTGCTCATTGAATATTAGTGTTTAAGTCAGCAAAGTAAAAGGAAGAGTGAATTCAATTCCTGGCAGGGGTCTTGCTCCTCTAGATCCCTCTTCACATGGACAGAGATCTGCAAAGTCTGAAACTGCCATGCCTGTGCTTACAACTTTTCCCTGGTTCCTCATCACGCCTAGAACACGATCATGCCCATGCATATTTGACATGACACGCAGGATCTCTGGGACCAGGACCCTTTCTATCTCTTACAGGAAGCAAATCTGAACCATCAGACCAGACTAAATGTTTCCCAACCTCTGGAGTTCCACAGTGCCCTGCATATATCTCTAGACACGCTTTTCAGATGAATCAGAGATCTGTTTGTTTGTGTTTGTCCTACTATCCTGATCCCACAACCTATCACTGCAGTATAAACTCTCCAAGGGTATGGACCATACTTACTGATCTTCGTATTTTTAGCAATAATCTGTTCAATGCCACACACACACACACACACAAACTTTCTCTCTCTCTCTCTCTCTAGCTCAGTGCACCCAAAATACATTTTGTTAAGTGAATTAAAATAATTGATTGTAGTATAACTTATTTAACAAGTATCCAAAATGCTTTGTGGTATATATCTCAACATTGAAAAAACATCATTTTATTTGTCTTACCTAAACTCGATTTATTTCTGATGCATTTTGAATGGTTTGCTGAGTTCATGGAGATATAGGTGCATTAAAGAGTTGGTGCTACAGCTCAGAATTTTACCACATAATGAATTAACATGAGGATTTGGTAATAGGACAACTTAAAAATATTTCTGCCTAATAGAAAAAACAACGGTAGGGGGGACCAAACTCAACCGCCTAAGCAGACCAAGCGATGGTTCTGCTGTTAAATTTGATTTTTAACAAAATGTTGAATTTAAATAAAACTGCTTTTCTAATAGCCTCTGTATCCCTCAGGTCAATGAAATACATTTTCCATTAAGGAGAAATATATGAAATGCCTTCTTAGAGTTCATAACTTTTATCTCAAAGAAAGGAAGTAAATTCAGGATATTCTCTGAGATAAAATTTTTGTGGTATGACTTTCAACTTATGCTACCTATTTTCTCTACCTAGGTGATTTTTTTTCCCACACAGAATAAAGTGAAAGAAATTAAGCAATGAGTACTAGAAGGAGGTATTCAATAATAATGAGTTTTCTGATGAACAAACTGGGAAGTTGGGTATTAAATAATAAGAATACTACTTTTACAAGTCTCAATGAATGAATAATTCTCAATTAAATAACTACTCAGTGTATCTGTTACGCACTCGGTTTTTCTCTATTCACAAGTGGAATATAAACTTGGTCGTGTTTTAGCTAATCCTTATTCAGTGCATTATAAGGAAACAAGCATGACAAATGTTTTGAGGCTGTGGTGTCATTATGTCAGCATCATAATGATTTATTCACTTGGTGATCAGAATGATTCAAGAAACTGTCCCCAACTTCATTACCCAAAAGGAAAGGGAAATAGCTTCTTAAAAGTCCAATTTGGTAAGTTGCTTCTTTAGAGGCAATTTTAGAAATTAAATTAGAACAGGAAGGATGGACATTTTTTTCACACACGAATCCAGCCAGGTATAATGCGGTCCTATGGTACCAAAAAAATAGACTTGATTTTAAGTGAATTAGCCGATGGTTCTAAATAGCTTATTAGAGGGATTCAGTCTTTACCAGTTAATTAGCATCCACTTGACACTAAAATCAGAAATATAACAAATAAAAAATAAATATAACAAATAAGACCCTGCTTACTTACAGAACTTTAAGACTGTAAAGGCCAGCGAATGCTCCCTTGGGAATGTATGTCAAAGCATTTCCGGCAAGACGTCTGTGGGTTTCAAGGGAGAAGAGAGACAGTGAGCATAGTTCTCTTCATGTGGAATTCATTTAGTTGTTAAGAAATGCAACAGAATTTTGTTCAAACCACAAATGCCAAAAACAACTGTAGAGAACTTTGTCCTGATATATTTTTTGAAAAGCTTCTGTAAATTTCTAATCAAAAGGCTGGCAAAAGAAGTGCCTACAAAGAAATATGATAAATCATCTATTTTTACACTAAATCATTTAATAGCTTAGACTATATATGTAGCTCTCCTTTCTAAAAAATTTTATACAAAAGTTAGCGCCGTATAATAATCTTCAAAAATTGTAATGTCAAACTGTGATTGTCACATGATTTTTACAGTTTTTCTGTAGAAGTCTAAATAAATCAGATAATCAAACATAAGTATATTTCCGTTACAATTATCCCACAAAATACCCAACTTTCTTGCTAAATCTGGCAAATAAGAATGCAGACTATCACAGTCAGTTTTTTCTTTTTCTAATTAACATATAATGTATTATTTGTTTCAGGGGTACAGGTCTGTGATTCAACAGTCTTACACAATTCACAGCGCTCACCATAGCACATACCCTCCCTAATGTCCATCACCCAGCCACCGCATCCCTCCCACCCCCCTCCACTCCAGCAACTCTCCGTTTGTTTCCTGAGATTAAGAGTCTCTTACGGTTTGTCTCCCTCTCTGGTTTCACCTTGTTTCATTTTTTTCTTCTCTTCCCTTATGATCCTCTGCCTTCTTTCTCACATTCCACATATCAGTGAGATCATATGGTAATTGTCTTATTTCACTTAGCATAATACCCTCTAGTTCCACCCACATCATTGCAAATGTCAAGATTTCATTTTTTTTTTGATGGCTGCATAATATTCCATTGTATAGATACACCACATCTTCTTTATCCATTCATCTGTTGATGGACATCTAGGCTTTTTCTATTGTTTGGCTATTGTGGGCATTGCTGCTATAGATATTTAGGTGCACGTGCTCCTTCGGATCACTACATTCACAGTCAGTTTTTTCTAAACTCTATCAGAAAAGGGTAGAGTATTTTAATCAACGGTTTAATTGGAATTGTATTTCAAAATGGTATTATGCTTAAAAAATTGAAAACAATAAAGAGTGTTCAATATGAGAGACATTATTAGTAAGGTTTATTTAGTAGAAAGTTTTGACATCATTAACTGGTAAAATTGAAAGAGTATATAATATTTTTCTAAGTGGGAAACAGTCAGGGTGAGAACTTACGCAAAAAGATGGACAAGGTGTGGTACCGGAAGCACCTGGTTCAGTACTTTTTTGGCAATCACATCAAAGCCACAACCTCAGGTGTTAGATGGTTCCACAAAATGGAAAATCCGAGAACAACACAGTGACTCAGAAGAGCACAGAACCTTTTAAGGAGCTGATCACATTGTAGAAGGGTGGGTAAAACCGGCAATCAAGACACCCTCATGTTTCCTTGACAGAGATGGAGGTTGGAGTAAAAGGGTGGAGTGGCCCACTCGGACTAGTGCTTATTCCTGAAGGGCCGAACAGCTTCAAATTTGTATTTTGATATTATCTCCAAATGAGAGATAATTCAGTTCCGCTGAGCTCCACCGACGGGACTGAAATAAGCCATTCAGCATACAACTTCAAATATGTGTCCCAGGGCTAGTCTGCACCACCACCAAGCTGTGAGCATTGAAATAAATATTATCTCACAAGCAGCACCTCTGAATAGCATTTTTGGTACGAGTATTAGAAAGCATAATTTGCTCGATCCAAATTAAATTGACTTAAAATGAAAATGTATCACAATTTTTATAATCTTGCTTTTATTTTTTATTTTTTTAATTTTAAAATATATAACAAGAGACTTGAATCTGCCAAGAAGGTCTGCCTATTTCGGGTCTGCACCACCAACTTGCTGTGAGCTGTTAAGTAAGTTTATACTTCTGAGTTTCATTTTCTCACTAATTACATGAAACAGTAAGATAAGGTAGCTACTCAGGTCCCTTCTAGCTCCTGAACTCTAGGACTTCTGTCTCTCATCTTATGTTTACTTGTGTTTGTGCCTATTTTCCTTCTCTTAACAAATATAATTTTGTTAAGATGCAGATAGCTCTTATATGGTACTCCTCCTGCCTTCCTCATGGTGCCTAAAGACGTCTTTCTCAAACTATAAATAAATTTAGTGGCTTGGGATAGAATTAAAAAAGAGAGGGTAGAAAAACAACAGATTGCATTTTCTACTCTAGTAGAAAAGTATCATTTTATGAAAGCTTTGTTTTGAAACATGTTTGTGAAACTGGATTGAGGGGAAGAAATGGATTTCTTCCTGTATAGGGTCAGACAAGTTTGAAGGTCACTAGCCTAGAGCATAGTAAGGCATTCAATCAATGTATGCCAATAACATGGAATTCAGCTAATATTTAACCAGGGTGGTTTCAGAAGTGTTTTTTTTATTTCCTGTAAAGTTGTCTTACTAGAAAACCCTCTTTAGACTATCACAACTGGCCTTCCATCCAGTCTCCCACACTGAATCCCTCCCTACGCCCACTCATTCTGTGTCCACCACCATCTTTGCAAAGCCAACTCTGATGATATCACTCCCCTATTCAAAACCCTTCACAAATGAAAAGAAAGGCAAAGTCCTCAGCTTCCTCTCCATAATTCCCTGATCTGTGTTCCATGATGTAGCTCAACGAAACTATGAGGCTTGCTTTTCTTAGCTGTGCCGTCCACCATCTCCCTTCTGGCCCTTTGCTCTATCTAAAATGTTCTTCCTCCTCTCCTTTGCTGTCTCTCAAAGCAATTTCATTTCTTGGCTTTCCAAATGGATGGGCCAGCTCTCTATTTTGAACCACTTTGGTAGCCCTTTGTGCCTCTCTATGGGTTTGCTGGCTACCTTGTGTGACAGCGTGTACCTGTCTTGTCACACACATTCCCCTGAAAGTGGGAATTCTTTCTGTATCCATTATAGGGCCTTGCATAGTGTCCGAAACAGAATAGGCTGCCCCAGTAGTGTCCAACTAATCATTTGAGTAGAGACGACTAACTGTCCCCGGCATCCACTGCCCCCTCCTTCTAGAATAGTACCCCCTACCCGGAGTTTTAGCAGAGTGTGTGGTCACCCAGCTAGAGACTACACTTCCCAGCCTTCCTTGCGTCTAAACGTGGTAATGCAACCAAGTTTGGGTGTGAATGAAAGTGAGGTGTGAAAACTCCCGTGTCACCTCCTTAGAAGGAATCTGCTTACCCCCAATTTTGTCTATTACAGGAAATTCCTGCAGAAGTGGTACTGGTGAGACAGCTCTAAGGATTCTGGTGTGGAGAACACTCCACCGAAGGCAAAACAAGGGCAGCAAAAGAGCCAGAAGGAACCCGAGCCCCTGCGTGACTTTAGGGAGCAGAGTGGTCCCCTCGCCCTGGCGGCCTCTTTGGATGAGTAACAGAATCAGTGGGATCCCTTGTTGCTCTCTGCAAACAAGTCCGTGATCGAAGGATTATGTAGCTGGCAAGGCTAGCAAACCTCCGCTGTTCGAGACCTTTCTAGATGCCGGGCTTGAGGAGCCATGTTTGCAAAACCATTCCAAACTGCCGCATCCACTCTCCTCTCCCCATCACGCTAAAGTCGGAAGACGTTTATTTTATCATTCCTTCAAGCAATCTTTGCAGATCCGACAAGTATTGACAGAGGGCCTGCCCTGTGCGGGCGCTGCGGTCGGTGCAGAGATGCAGCAGTGATCCCCAGATGGGTAAAGACGCTGACCGCACGGAGCTCCCTTTCTAATGTGGAGAGAGGGCCATTAACGGAAACACAAAGGAAGACCACCACACAAAACAGACTCTGAAAAAAACATCCAAGGCGAGGGGATGAGAGCAATGTGGAGGACAGTGGGCGAGACATGCAGGTATGTATGTGAAGGGAAAGTCGTGCAAGAGCCCCGCACTGGGAGTGGGCCTGGGGGGGGGGGGTCCCGAAGCTGTGAGGAGGCCAGCAGGGCTGGGGTGGAATGACACAGGGAGCGAGTGCCGGGGCGGGGAGTGTGGAGAGGTGTCCAGGGCCACTTCACGCAGGGTTCTGGAGGCCATGGGAAGGACTCTGGCCAGGAGAGGGGATGCGATCAGACTTCTGTTTTAAAGTGGTCCTTCTGGGGGTGCCTGGGTGGCTCAGTTGGTTAAGCGTCTGCCTTCGGCTCAGGTCATGATCTCAGGGTCCTGGGATCGAGTTCCGCATTGGGCTCCTTGCTGTGTGGAGTCTGCTTCTCTCTCTGTCTGCCGTCCCCCCCTGCTTGTGCTTTCTCTCTCTCTGACAAATACATAAATAAAATCTTCAAAGAAAAATAAAGTGGTCCCTCTGATGGGAACTCTTAAAGGGGAGAGTGGAGTGGAAGCCACAGGGGTGACCGGAGCAGTTCAGGTGGGAGATGCTGTGGGAGATGCTATTGCAGCGCCCCAGGGCAGAGGTGGCCAGACGTGGTGGGATCTGGTGCAGAAGAAAGAGAAATCCAACCAGGCAACCTAGTAGGGGCAGGGCGACATGTAGGCAGCCAAAACAGAGCAACATTTTACATTTATGGTTATATTATCTGTAACACACGGTCATTTGCCTAGTTACCCAAAGTACTACGTGTAACACTGAAGTAATGAACTGTGTGTGACTAAGAGCTGTTTAGTGAATTAAGACAGACTCAGGCTTGGTTGATGATCACATATGACTTAACTAATCAGACTGGGCTGACTAAGAACGGTTATTTTCGCCAAAAAGTCCCTAACTATCCCTGTTCACGGTCCTAACTTCAACAGTACATTTCGGAGTTCTAGGGCACAGCTTTCCTTCTTTTTTTTTTTTTTTTTATTATTATGTTATGTTAATCACCATACTAGGGCACAGCTTTCAAATGAGTGCTTAACTCCTATTGCTGCTCATGTGTCCATTGTCATCACGTAGCTTCGATGGTTCCTGAGACGTTGACTTTGGAAATGAAAACGAGGGAGTAAAAACTTTATTTATTTTATTAGTTGAAATTATTGTTAGGGCAGATACTTTTCTGTTACATTTCCTGACGTCTAGCTTACTTCTCTCGCATTTTCTTTTCTGGGCAAGGACTTTCAGAGCCCTTGAGTCTGTATTCAGAACTAACCTGTGGAACCATGAACCTGTGTTATGAGGGGAGTTTGTCTTAAAGGAATTTATGATGTGCTCTTAGCTATTTGCAGGGCTGGTGGAAGATCTATCTCATCGACAAAAAACAACAGTTTAAGGAAATCATTGGATCCTTCTCATTTCTTTACCATGTGGGACGGTTTTAGTAATTCTAAAATTAAATACATATAGACTACAGGGGGGAAACGGCTCTCAAATGAATACATGAATAATTAGAACTGCACACAAATCTTTCCTGTGACGATCTGAACTAACAAATCTCTGGCAACTATGTTCCAACCCCAGAGACCCACATACCATTTGTCTGAGAGTTGGATTTTTTTTTTCCTGTTTCTAAAATTATTTCATGGGAATATCTCTTCCATCATCTTCATTTCTATAATAAGATACAACTTATTAAGGAAAACTTTTATATTTTTTATATGATCTAAAAAACGTGTTTATTCTTAAAGATACTGCTCCACATGTTAAGACTCATATTGTCCCGCTGTTGTTAGTGTTACTGACTCAGCTACCATAAAAAGAAAAAAAAAATCAAGTTATAGTAGACACATACCTTTTCAACTAAATCAAATGAGTAGATGTTTTGGTGTTTAACAACCAATTAAAATATCTTTGAGAGTCTATGTTTCTTTTAATCTCTATGATAGTTTGAATCTCTAAAGAAATCTAAAGGATTTTTTTTTTTTTTTGGTAGCTTCATTTTGTAAAAAATGGAGGGATGAGAGCAAAGCAATCAGATGCGACCTCTAATTTCTGATTTCTCCCCTCTGGATGTTGGCATGGAGAGGGAGAAGCATGTGGGTAAAATGGAGTGTGCACGGTGAGTGGAAGGGGTGTTTGACCCTGTGCTCTGGCTGAGAGCCTCAGGAAAATTACTGTGCGGGGAACCATGCTCCAACGTGGGTTTCCCTGGCGGAGTTCCAAAGGCAGAAGAGCATTTGCAGAGCTAAGTGAGAGGGCCTGGCAAGTTCTACCAGGCCTCCTGGGTCAGTTCTTGTGAGAAACTTTTGCCTTGTAATTCTTAGGGTTGTTTTTTTTTCCCCCTTTCCCTTTTTGGTTTTCTTCCTTCTCACCATTAGTGTACAGTAAAGCTTAATAAAAGTCCCTTAATTTCCCTGGGTCTCATTTCACTTATTCTTTTAAAATGATAGGGTTCTGGGGTGGGTGGTTCATTCGTTAAGCATCTGCCTTTGGCTCAGGTCATCGTCCCAGGGTCCTGGGATCAAGCCCCTCATCGGACTCCCTGCTTGGCAGGAAGCCTGCTTCTCCCTCTCCCACTCCCCCTGCTTGTGTTCCTTCTTGCTGTGTCTCTGTCTGTCAGATAAATAAATAAAAGCTTAAAAAAAAAATGATAGGGTTCTTTCACAGAAGTTTTTTCTGCCCTCAAATTGTTTTTCTGTTACATGTGCATTTCCTACTTACCTTCATTCTTTCCCCCCTCATCCTCCCTCTACCCTCCTGTTTTCTTCTTGTTTATTATAGGATTTCTTTATTACACATTACTAACATTTTATTTTATCATTATTTTTTACATAACATTTTTTTAAAGATTTATTTTTGGGGGGGGAGTGGAGGGGCAGAAGGAGAGGGAGAGAGAGAATCTCAAGCAGACTCCCTGCTAAGCATGAAGCCTGACATGGAGCTCCATCTCACCACCCTGAGATCATGAACTGAGCCAGAATCAAGAGTCAGATGCTTAACTGACTGAGCCACCCAGGTGCCCCTATGTAACATTTTTTTAAAAAGATTTATTTATTTATTTATTTTGGAGCGGGGAGCAAGTGTGCGTTGGGGGAGGGCAGAGGGAGAGAATCTTCAAGCAGACGCCCTGCTGAGCATGGAGCCCAATGTGGGGCTCAATCCTATGACCCTGAGATCATGACCTGAGCTGAAACCAAGAGTCCGACACTTAACCGACTGAACCACCCAAGTGTCCCCCAGCCGCCATGTAACATTTTAAAAGCATTTCCCATACTTCATATCAGGAGGTAGATCAGAGATTATTACACTCCATATTTTGTAGGTAAAGATACCAAAGCTCAGAAAGGTTTTATGTAGCTTTCCCAGTTTTATTTAAATGTAATCTAGTCTTCTCTTAGGGAGCATAGAAGTTATGTAACAGCAGGGCTGCTTAAATAATCAGAGAGAATGAACTTGAATGTGATAACCCTTATGATTTAAAAGAAGACATTTCTGGGGCGCTTGGGTGGCTCAGTCCGTTAGGAGTCAGACTCCTGATTTTCTGCTCAGGTCATGATCTCAGGGTCATGAGATGGAGCTCTGAGTTGGGCTCCGTGCAGGGAGTCTGCTTGAGATTTTCTCTCTACCTCTTTCTCTGCTACACCCACTCTCTCTAAAAAATAAATAAATAAATAAATAAATAAAATAAAATAAAAGAAGACACTTCTGACTATTTAGCAAATTCAGGCTGGCTCCTAGAAATTACTGCTTTATTTTCCAACTTTTTTATCAAGTACATGAGACCCGGACAGCACACATTCTATACTTGCAAAATTAATTTGTTCTAGAAATTTGGTGAGAGCTAACATCAGGCTTGATGGCAGAGTAGTTTCCCTCCCTCTTCCAATTCTGAAGCTCTGGATGACACTTGCTGATTTCCAGTTTTCTGGGACTATTTTCCTTCTCTGTGATTTTCTGACATGAATTTTCAGTGACTCTGTTACTATTTCTAAACTTCTTTTTCACTCTTCTGAGTTGAGATTTACCTGAATAGTTGTAAACTATCACTTAAACATAAAATCTCTGAAGTCTCCTATTTCTGTACGGTGTGTCAAAATATTCTCATATGAAAAAACAACATCATAGTCAATTCAGATTGGCTATTCGTGACTCAACTCTATTGATTAAGTGCTCTTATTGCTTTTGGGGTCATCCCATTGATGAGTGTGACTTTGGGTTATGCTTAAAGGAGCCAAGTGTCTGGATGATGAAGACTTAGACATAAATAGGATGAAACTCACAGTCAGATGTACTCTACTAATCTTATCTCTGCAGACAGTAATGCATCATCATTGTACTTGACCAAGCTCACCATGGTGGGTTTTATTTTATAAGATGTCCATGCTAGTCAGAAAGGCCCAGATGCTTAGAGTTTAACCCACTGGTATTCATCTTTGGTAAGGTGTGCTGAAGCCTATTTAGCAGTCTTGGATGCAAGCATTATGAAATTCTATCAGCTGTTTTTCTTCCCATCAGAGGAAATAAGTGTCTTTCCTAATATGCCTCAAGAAATTGTGATTTTCAAAAAAATGTGGTTTCCACCCCTCCTCCAAAAGTTAAGCACATCCAATTGGTCAAATCCAGTCAGAAATCTTTCTTTTTTTTGTGGATTTATGAACTGTCCATTTTGTTTTCATTATTAGGATAAAAATATTCGGATTTCAAGGTTCAAAGACTAAGACCATTGGAGAGAATAAATGAATTCTTCAGGGTAACAGAGAATAATACTTCAGTGGGCATAAAGTCCTATGGTTTCTTTAACCACAATATTAACTCCTTTGTGAAGCTTCCCTTAATTACTTCAGTCCAGAGTCAACTTTCCTGTAGGACATATTTTATACAGTGCTGTTCATTTTCTACCTTTTTCTTTGTAGTCTACCTGATTTGATTATAGATTCCTAAGGTAAAGACTCTTCTTGCCTGCCCAGAGCAGGTAGCTGAATCAATAGGTACCAGTTGAGCATTTGACCTTGTTTCTAAAGACAGTTGGCCATGATGCTACAGGCCTGGCATCACGATTCCAAGACGGCTGGCTAGTCACATAACCAGATCAGGAACAGCTAAAGAATATGCCTTCATTATGCATCAAATTTAAGTTCAGCAATTTCTTTGAGTACTTTTTTCTTTTTTTAAGATTTCATTTATTTGAGAGAGAGCACGAGCAGGCGGAGGGGAAGAGGGAGAAGCAGACTCCCCGCTGATCAGGGAGACTGACGCGGGGCTCGATCTCAGGAACCTGAGATCATAACCTGAGCCAAAGGCAGGCACTTCGCCCACTGAGCCACCCAGGTGTCCCCTTCTTTGAGTGCTTTCAATATGCCACGTAGAGTGCTTTGCAGCAGACAAGTAGTATCTACCTTTTATTAAACATCTTGTAAGTGCCTGGCACAATGTTAAGTACTTTACATACATCGTGCTATTTAATTATTATAAAATCATATTAAACAACATGATTATCCCCCTCTATAAGAGGGGAAAATGAACCTAAGAGGGGTTATTTGCTCACACTTACATAGAAAAGTTTACACAAGAGAATTTGGTTCAACATAGCATTTGGGCTCAAAAATTTGAGTTTGTAACCATTATTTCAGTTAAAAGTAGGTTGACCTGGAGCTTAGGTTGGTCAGGAAAAATGATTCTAAAACAGGAAAAACATAAGGACACAAATGCCTGCATCACTGGGGTTAAAGGTCATAAGAAAACTATACTCACTGCTTCTTACTCAGATTCTTCCATTGCCCTCCAGATCCTGTGCGACCTTATTGCTCTCACCACTATGACTGGTGGTCTTTCTTCCTGCTAGCCCCTCTTTTGATTCTCATCTTCTAAACAGAGATGTTACTCAGGTTTCTGTCCTCACACCTTTTCTTTTTTCTCTGGTGGTGCTCAAACTTTAGTGTGCATTGTCATCTCCTGAGAAGCCACAAAAACTCAGATTCCCAGGCCCCAACCCAGATTTAGTGACTCAGAGTTTCTAGGGGGAAGGATTCAGGAATCTGTATTTTTTTTTTTTAAGATTTTTTGTTTATTTATTTGACAGAGACATAGCGAGAGCAGGAACACAAGCAGGGGGAGTGGGAGAGGGAGAAGCAGGCTTCCTGCTGAGCAGGGAGCCCGATGTGGGACTCGATCCCAGGACCCTGGGATCATGACCTGAGCCGAAGGCAGACGCTTAATGACTGAGCCACCCAGGTGCTCCAGGAATCTGTATTTTAAAATAAGCAGCCCAGGTGATTTTAATATGGGTAGAGAGCCACACTGGGAAACATAGAGCCTATACCTTCTCTCAAGGTCCTCATCTGCCCCAGCACCTTCAAAAATTACCTCTTTGGTTTTTTGTTTTGTTTTGTTTTTTAGAGGGAGAGAGAGAGGGGTGGGCAGGGGCAGAGGGAGAGAGAATCCCAAGCAGGCTCCACGCCCAGCGTGGAGCTTGATCTCACATCCCTGAGACCATGACCTGAGCTGAAATCAAGAGTCAGATGCTTAACTGATTGAGCCACCCAGGTGCCCCAAAAATCACCTCTTTGTAGACAACTCTGTAGTCATTATTTCTAGAACAGACTCATACGCCAGACTCATATTCCAACTGTGTTAATGACATCTCCATTTGGATGTCCTACTGGCACCTTACACCTCAGATTCATTTTGTCTTTGACTGATAGACCAGTGGTTCTCAAAGGTGGTCCCCGGACCTGCAGTATTGGCCCCACCTGTGAACTTGTTAGAAATGCAAATCCTATGCCCCGTTCCAACCTAGTGAGTCAGAAATTCCAGAAATTCCATACACCTAGTATGTCCAGAACCAGACAACTTCTGCCTCCAAAATATCAGTTGTTCCCCTTGAATTCTCTGTTTCACTGACTGTGCCTCACGGGTCTCCTGGCACCTAATCTCATAATCTTACTCACAGTCATCTCTCACCTTCGGACTTCCCTTCTGGTCCCCATATTCCATCAATTGATGAGTCCCTGATTGTCTTCCTGCACTGTGATGCTTCCATATATCCCAGTGGGTCTCAGCCCACCTGTAGGGCTTTAAGAAATACTGTCTGGGTCCCCACTGAGACCCATTAAATCAGAATCTCTGGGAATAAGCCCCAGTAAAGTAGTTTTAAAAATGCTCCAGGGGATACTAATGCATATGCAAGGATGTTAAACTCTGGAATAGTTCTCAGTATAGTATTGATAAGATCAACTAGAGGCCTTCAAGGTCTCCATCCCCAGAAACGATGATTCATTCATTACTTGTTGGGAGAATTAGGAGAGGTAATTAGTTAATGGGTTTTAATAGTTACCCAGAAGAGACAATAAGAACCTGACCTACGTGGTGATGAAATAGGGTAAACGAACGGGAAAGACAGTGTGGAATTATGAACTCTGGATCTTGGAAACTGGCTGATACCAGGGCGTGAGAGAGAAAGAATTGCAGAACACAAGAAGTGAGGGACAGACACAGTGATCACAAGTTTGGATAATAAGAATGCCAATGGCAAGCAAGAAAGGCAACAGAAAAAGCTTGTTGGGGGGTTGGACGAGTCAATCTGGTTCTGCACTTGTTAAGTTTTCAAGTATTGGTGGGGTAGGTGGAAGTGTCACTTGGCGGGTGATTCTCAAAGTGTGGTCCCTAGACTAGCAGTGTCAGCATCCCTGAGAATGTGATATAAAGGCAAATTCTTGACATCTTCCCCCGCTCCCCCCACTTCCAACCCACTGAAGAAACGCTATGGTGGGGCTAAGCAATGTATGGTTTAGCAAGCCCTCCAGATGATTCTGATCTCACTAGAATTCGAGAACCACTCGCCTAGAGTAGTGGCCCTCAAACTTATCATGCATCAAAATCACCTGAAGAGCTCATTAAAGGCAGCTTCCTGGGCCCAATCCCTGGAATTTCTGACTCACTAGGTTGGACCGGGGCATAGGATTTGCATTTCTAACAAGTTCACAGGTGGGGCCAATACTGCAGGTCCGGGGACCACCTTTGAGAACCACTGGTCTATCAGTCAAAGACAAAATGAATCTGAACTAGAAATATTGATTTGGTGGTCATCTATCTTAACAAAAATAGTTTAACTCTTGGGTTTTTCTTCCTGGACGACCACAGTCATTTCCTAATGGGTCTGTAGCCTCCTATCAGGTCCCCTGCTTC
The DNA here is from genome assembly GCF_011800145.1 of Mirounga leonina. NCBI lineage: Eukaryota > Metazoa > Chordata > Mammalia > Carnivora > Phocidae > Mirounga > Mirounga leonina. Next base: position 9,879,792 of record NW_023270314.1, read on the forward strand.
TGTAAGTCCCCAATCTCTTTGGCATACAGAAATCAGAGAAATCTTTTAAAATCATAAACCCTATGATTTCACTAGCTGTACACAATCCTCCAGTGGCTTTCCATTGCTCTTATTTGAATTCTGTGCATAGCCTGACTGGTCAGGTCTTTGCCTTCCTTTCCAACCTCACCCCATGTCAGTCTCTCTCCCTCTCACTCAGTTTTAGCCACAACGATCTTCTTCCATGTCCAGAAAACGTGTCACGTTCTTTCCTACTTCCGGACCTCCACTCACACTATTCTTTTGCCAGAAATATTCTACCCCAGCTTTTCAGACCACCAACTTCCCTTCATTCTCCTGATCTCAGTTTAGATGTCATCTTCTTAGAGAGGCTTTCCCTCCTTGTCCTCTCTTGTTATTTATTCTCTACCTGTGTTTGTGTTCTTCATCACTCGTTACAATCATCGAATATCATCGGTGCTAGTTTCCTCACTTACTATGTCTCTCCAATAGAATGTGAGCTCCCCCAGGATGGGGACCTGTTGAATGAGTGAGTGAACCATAGCAGGTCCCATTCTCTCTTACGTTCCCAGCGGCTCAGTAAATATGTATTCAGTGAATGAACTGAAAAGTACCTGAGAAAGGAGACAATAAAACGAAGTGCAATAATCTGGGGAATGTCTACATTTTATAGGAATTGGGAGTGGAGGAGGAAGGATGCTAAAGAGAAAAAGAAGAGGAGCCTGGAGATAGGGCACTTTCAGAACACTGCCCGAAATGTCATAATGAAAGATACATACACGTGTGTGCACACACACAAGGACAGATATCTAAATGTCTATCTCCAGCTATATGGATAGACATTTGGAAGAGAACTAAAATAACTGCCATGGAATAACATTAGAGAAAAAGAGCTTCCAAGAGGCAGCATTTTTCATCATTTGCCAGATCTACGAAGACAAGAGACCGAACACTGTGACAAAGCCAAAGGGCAGGAAGAGCATTCATGGGCATGAAGGTGTTTTCACTTTACTAACAAATCCAATATGTGAATTACAGTTTACCAAAGTTCTTTCATCATCATTTCATTTGATCCTCAGAAAAAAATCTCAAAAGGCAGGCAGGACAGCTCTCACCATTTTCAGCAACATGATGAGGAAGTAGAAGTAACAAGCGTAGATTCTGCTTTCAGGAAGTTTGGTGGTATTTCTCATTACAAATTTCATCGCAATAATCGGTATCTACTATTTATATAGAGATTTATATAGAGATTCCTCAAGGCCAACCATAATATGAGCAAATAGTTCCAGGGAACAACAGTAACTTAAAAACAGACCTCACTAGAGCTTCTCGTGTTTCCTTGACGGCTAAATCAAGTATTTGATTCCAATAGCATTAGAATCTGGAAAGATTTTAAACTACTACTCGGAAACAAAGGCCCTCAACTCACACTGTTTAAAATCGTAACAGTTCATTTCCCCCTCTGGTTTAATCAGACCACGAATCTAAGTTTAATGGGACCTGTAGATGTCAGCATTAGGCACGCTCTGCCATTAGCTCCTAACATCTGAACACACTCTGAGGGACCAAATGTAGGCTCTTCTATTTGTCCAAATAGCAAACATTAACATAAATCCCTGGTAGAACTGAATCAACAAAACTGAGAGAGCACTGTTGGAGAGAAATGCAATTAGCGCTCAGGATGTTTAAAACTTGGTAAAGAACTATTCTGCACTGATCGTGTATATCCATTAAAGCTCACAGCTCGAAATAGCTTTTCCTTCCCAAGTCCTGGATCCCTGGGTTACTGCAAAATCAGGCTCAGGAAATAGGGAAGAAAGAGGTTAGAATCTTCTCGAAGGTGCTCTCATTTTACTAATACAGCTCAGTAGGTGAATCAGAATTTAGCAAAGTTCTCTCATCATCCTTTCTTTCGATTCTCAGAAACATCTCGAAAGGCAGGCAGGGCAGCTCTCAACATTATCCCCTGAGGCCCAGGGAGGTCAAGTGGATTATCAGCTAGTAAATGGCAGAGAGGAGACAAGAGTCCCGGGCTTTGCCTTTAGATACTGCGCTTTTCTCTCTACACAGCACAGCCTCGCCACACTCAGGTATGGTTTTTGTTTTTTTCCAAAAGGAAAAGGCTCTCCTTCCCCTTGCAATAATAGGACATTTGGCCTGTGCACATCTGGTCACCATGTAGATTAAAAAAAAAAATAAGTAACAGAGGATAAACAAGACTTGAATGTGCCAATATACGTGGCCCAGGTAGTAAGCATTCCAGAACGTCTAAGGAAGAGGAGACCATTAACGGTGATGGCTTTTATTCTTCTTAAATATTTGCCTCAGGCAGTCACTTTCTCCAGGGTTATAATATACATATATTTCTAAACACTGACTTAGTGAGTACCTTTAGGGCTTTATGGATTCTTAGAGGATTTTAAACCTCGACACCTTTGTCTAGCTCCAGGGATGGAGGAGGGATGAATCATGGCTGTCCACACAGTTTGTAACATACTTAAGTGAATTAAACTAGGGAAATGATTAAGTGGGGGGTAATTAGTGCGAATGGGAAGAGCAGTAACTTGCCTTTATTAATAGTGATTTTTAAAAACTGAGTTTTGTGGTGGGAGTTTTATTAATATCCTTAATAGTATCAGTAGCGCTTTCCTATTTAATGGCTAAAGAGATAAAGCATAGAGATGAGCTGAATAAACTGAATGAAAGAATAATTTTAGAACAGTGCTCTATTGTCATAACAAAAGACACACATGCACAATGACACATATCTAAATGTCTATATCTACAACATATAGGAAGGGGAAAAAGAGAGAGAGAAGGAAACAAACCAGGAAACAGACTCTTGACTGAGGGTTGCTGGAGGGGAGGTGGGCAGGGGGATGGGTTAAATGGCCATTAAGGAGGGCACTTGTTGTGATGAGCACTGGGTGTTGTATGTAAGTGACTAATCACTGAATTCTACTCCTGAAACCAATTTTACACTATATGTTAACTCACCAGAATTTATATAAAAATTTGGGGAAAAAATGCCTGTCTCTAGCTGTATGGTTGTTATTTGCTAGTTCAGGTAATATACTATATAAAACAAGCTGCTTAAGTATATGCATGCACTTGTAAAAATATTCACTAAGGTTTTGTACCTGTTGAGCAGTGCTAAATTGGTGGTAGTCTACACCTGAAAATTCTGGTGATACTTCTCCATAGCCAATAATAGGTGATGGTAGGAAATTAATAACCTGAATATCCAATTTCACCCTGCCTGATAGACAGCTCTCTCTCTTTTTCATTCCTCCACATATGCACAGACAGACACAGATATATGACAGAACGATCATTACAAAACTCGGTTTAAACAACACTTTCAAGGATTCAACTGTGCAAACCACTGTTCCAGGTACTATTAGAGAAAAGAAATGCACAGACGAAAACTATGCACAATTCCTAACACTCCCTCTACTTTCTGCAGGCAGGTTTGACCATGCATGCTTGCCCACTGCATGATCTTGAACCAGTTCCTTATTTTCTCTGTACTTCATCTTTTTTTTTTTAACCTATGAAATGGGAATAATAAGAATATCTACTTTTACGGGGTTGTTAGGAGGATTTGTGGGAAAATGTGTATAAAGCATTTTGAACAGTGCCCGTACAGAGTAAACTACTATTCTTGTCATTATAATGATAATATATTGTTATCTTGAAGATCTTATACTCTAGAAGAGAATATAGACTTACACATTGCTAAGTCTAATAGAAATTATCAACAACATAACAGAAGCATAATCACAATGCTCTGCAAAACAGGTACTTTTTTGTTATGGTTTGTTTTGTTTTAAATACAACACCCTAAAATTAGCCTTGGGAACAAAAGAATAAACCAGGCAGAGTTGATTATTTTTCCAGGTTCTATAAATACTATCCCCTTTTGCCACGAAATGAGTAATGATGTCTTTGAAACATCAGTCAGATGCAACACAGAATTATATATGAGAAAGTGGTCTAGCTTTTGAATTCTGCAAGTTGGCCTGCTCAGCAGAGGGAATTCCAGAACAAAATGAATGAAAAACTAGAATGAATAGCCCTTTAAGGGTCCCCTTTATTTCTGAAATTCCAAGATTCCAAGGTCAAGACACTTAATGGAGTTTCCAGATATAAAAATAAGACAATACAGAAAAATATCTTTTTCAAATGGTAGTTCCCTCCCTCTTTTTTTTTTTTCCTTGTCATTTCTCAATGATCTTTTGAAAAACTGGCCTTGGAAGAGAATTGACATTTACCTCATGAAGAAAGAGTAGTTACTTTCAATGAGTTGGGTCACCGAGGGAGGAATTCTATTATACAAAGTCCTTGCGGAAGTGAATTCCTTATTGATTCAGTCTGTGGTCTAAAGTGGAGGTGCATTACTGCTATAAACATCGGGGTGCACGTACCCCTTCGGATCCCTACATTTGTATCTTTGGGGTAAATACCCAGTAGTGCAATTGCTGGATCGTATAGTAGCTCTATTTTCAACTTTCTGAGGAACCTCCATACTGTTTTCCAGAGTGGTTGCACCAGCTTGCATTACCACCAACAGTGTAGGAGGGTTCCCTTTTCTCCGCATCCCGCCAACATCTGTCATTTCCTGACTTGTTAATTTTAGCCATTCTGACTGGTGTGAGGTGGTATCTCACTGAGGTTTTGATTTGGATTTCCCTGATGCTGAGTGATGTTGAGCACTTTTTCATGTGTCTGCTGGCCATTTGGATGTCTTCTTTGGGAAAATGTCTGTTCGTGTCTTCTGCCCATTTCTTGACTGGATTATTTGTTCTTTGGGTGTTGAGTTTGATAAGTTCTTTATAGATTTTGGATACTAGCCCTTTATCTGATAGGTCATTTGCAAATATCTTCTCCCATTCAGAGATCTTGCCATTTGCAATGACGTGGATGGAACTGGAGCATGTTATGCTGAGCAAAATAAGTCAATCAGAGAAAGACATGTATCATATGACCTCACTGATATGAGGAATTCTTAATCTCAGGAAACAAACTGAGGGTTGCTGGAGTGGTGGGGGTGGGAGGGATGGGGTGGCTGGATGATAGACATTGGGGAGGGTATGTGCTATGGTGAGCACTGTGAATTGTGCAAGACTGTTGAATCACAGATCTGTACCTCTGAAACAAATAATGCAATATATGTTAAGAAAAAAAAAAAGAAGACGATAGCAGGAGGGGAAGAATGAAGGGGGGAAATCGGAGGGGGAGACAAACCATGAGAGATGATGGACACTGAAAAACAAACTGAGGGTTCTAGAAGGGAGGGGGGGTGGGAGGATGGTTTAGCCTGGTGATGGGTATTAAAGAGGGCACGTTCTGCATGGAGCACTGGGTGTTATACACAAACAATGAATCATGGAACACTACATCAAAAACTAATGATGTAATGTATGGTGATTAACATAACAATAAAAAATTAAAAAAAAAACAAAGTGGAGGTGCATGTTGACACAGAATGGAAGCCTTGTGCCATTGGTTAGTGTAAGGAAATGACAGGGGAAATCATAGCAAATACACACCTTCAAAATACAGGGTAGGGGTATACATAGGACTAAGCGTTGTGTTTTAATTATGGTGAGGAAGGGAGGATGACAAGGATGGAAATCAGGAAAAAACCCTAATTGAAATTTGCTAAAGGTAATCTTTAGAAATATTGGCTAATGTCTACCACGTCTTTTGCTTTTTTCTAAGGAAGCCAACTTGGATGAGAAGCTCCTTTTACATGTTTTGCTTTCTCAGGATGCATTCATTCATCAAAAATGTATTGATTATTTATTATATACAAGCCATGACTAAGATAGACAAGGACTCAGCCCTGACCAAAGTTACTTTTTAGCTGTGGAAGTGGCGAGAGAGAAAAGAGAAGAGGGGAAAGGAGGAGCATGGACAACCTAGAGTGAAAACCCATGAATGATAAAAACTTGCTGTACAGCCTTATATTCTGAGCTTCCCCACCGTATTCCTGGATAACAACCTGGGCATATATTCAACTGATTTCAGTAGTAAGACAATAACATTTGCTAAAAATATAAGGCCATCAAAAATATTGATAAAACCCTAAAGGGAGAAATTTGAGAATATTATCCTCTTGAAAAGGGAAAAGATCAATGTGGTGTAATTTGGTTATGATGGAACATTCTTCCCACTTCCCATGGTGGATCATGCAGTGCATCAACCATTTAAATTACTCCTCAGATAGGACCCTGACTTCAGGATTTATAAAGGAAGTATTTTCAAAAGAGGTCATTGCCTACACAATTCCTTTAATCAACAGTCAGAGGATGTACTCAAGGGATGGTGCCAAACTTTCTTCATGAGGACTGTGAGGGCACACGGCTCCCCTAGTCTCCATCACTCCAAAGGGTAAGAGGATCAAATGAATTTTTAAATGCAGATTTTTGGATTATACAGTTCTTTTTCATCTTCTGGAAAGTGATTACGAGACTTAATCAAGATTCCTCTGTGTATCATTAGCTAATTTTAGCTTCATCCTTTTTTATTTTTTTATTTTTTTTACGGTGAGTTTGGGAGAGCCCAGTTTTAAGTCCTCTGTGGATTTCATGTTTTTCTGTTCAAGCCGTGAGGGAAGCTAAATTAAGAAGTAGGAAGATAGTAATTAAAAGTGATTAGGACAAGAAGTTTTGGCGCTAAGGAATGTGGACTCCACTCTCCCTGTCACAACCTGAACCAAGCGGCAGTTTTTGGTTTTGATTATGGCCTTACTTGGTATTTTAATAAACATGAACGGTATTCAAACTTTCAATATCCTGCTGCTTAACTATTTCCAAAGAGACATCCAGCGCTCTTAAACAGCCTTTGTTTTAAAATTTTAATTTGTTTGGCTCAAGGCTCACCTTAGAAAGTTGTAGCCTCATGGTCAACTCTTTCATAAGTTGATTTCCAGAATCTTAGGCAATTCCTTTTTTCTCCCCTCCCAACTAAGTGTTTCCTCATGTGCCAAAATTGTTGGTGCTGACAGCTTTTTTGCCTTGTTTTATCTGGTTCCCACAGTGAGTATGAGGGGCAAACCCAGGAATGTGCTCCGTGTTGACTGGACGCATCGCTACTACGGGGATACTTACAACTCCTCCAGGAAGCGGAGACTGTACAGGGGATTCGGGGGCAGCTGACTGATGTTGTTCATACTGAGGTCTCTGGAGAGGAAAATAGACAGCACGTGAGGGGCGGTGTATGCCACCACAAGGGAATCCAGCTGTTCCCTTCGCACATTTTCAAGCAATACAGCCCAACGAACTCATTCTTTTGCTTGACAAATGAATTGCTATTTTGCATCTTAAACATATTCCTTACCAGCGCCCCACCCCCCACCCCACCCATCTTGGGCTCTCTATCAAATTAGAGACCCTAGGAGGAGCTTATATGAATTCAAAATGATTTAGACCATTCATGGGCATGCTGGTAATCCTTCATGTTTAAAATTATGTGAGTAGGACAGCAAAGGAAACAGACATAACTCAACCCTAGACATAACCCAACTTCATGTCTTGCTTTGAATTTTGTGACAAAGAGAAATGTCTTCCCCATGCAACTCTACAAGTCCTGCTTCTGTGGGGCTATAAGGACTTTGTAAAAACAAATGTTTTGATTCAAAGAAACTTAAAAAAAACAAAACAAACAAGACAAAAAGCCCATTCCCTCCTTCTAACATGTTCCCTTTGCAGGTTCTCGGATTGCATTAAATAAGTGAAATGAACCATAAAACAAGGGTGTAATGTGATCCCGCTCCATAGCACACTTCCTGCTGGGCCTGCACAGTAGTTCCTGGCACAGGAAACAACAAGCCACTTTGGGCAGAACTCAATCAATTTTTGTTTTAAGGGAAACTCCATGTAATTAGATTTTATTCTGCTTTTACTTTTCTATTTCTTGACTGTCTCCCACATAACCCTGCAGCATCACTGATATATGCCATCTGTATCTCAGAGGACAAAAGACTGGCAGCGGAACAGACTGCCATCAAGACCAGCTAAGACTTTAGGTGATAGCTGAAAGTTGACTTAAAACATGACTCATTGCTCAAACCCGTAGGTTCAGATTCTGTTCAAAATTCATTATAATCTCAGCTCAGGTGTACATCCTTAAAATTTACCTCAAGATAAGACAATGAGCTTCTTTTTATTTATTATTTTTAAAAATTGACTTAATAGGCATATGACATTGTAGTAATTTTAGGTGTACAACGTAATGATGTGATATATGTATATATTGCAAAATGATTACCGCAGTAAGTTTAGCTAACATTCATCACATTTATGTTTTTTTCTTGTGATGAGAACTCTTAAGATTTACTCTCTTAGCTATTTTCGAATAAGCAATACAGATTTGTTAACTATATTTGCCCTCCTGTACATTACATCCCCAGGACTTATTTATCATATAATTTTAAGTTTGTATCTTTTAACCACCTTCACCTATTTCACCCATTAGCTGTTTAAAAAATCCAGATTATTCCTGTTATTTAAGTGGCCACACCCATAGCATCTAACCAGCTGATGTCAGTGTAGATTGCTTGGTTCCTTTATCAAATATTAACCTTTAATCACTGATGGTAAGAATGGAGGGATTGATCATTTACTCTTTAAAAAGTGATTCAAAAGTCACTAGCATGTACAGGAAGATAAAATATTCAGTTAAATGTTTCAGAGTATGGTAAAAAAACAATTATAAATTTTAATATCCACTACTGAACAATGATACAGCTGAGTAACATGCTATATTCTTAAGCTAAAACTAAACGATGTCAAAAATATACACCAAAAATTTGTATTTCCATATATTAAAAATCTGGAGGGGCACCTGGGTGGCTCAGTTGTTAAGCGTCTGCCTTTGGCTCGGGTCATGGTCCTGGGGTCCTGGGATCGAGCCCCGCATCGGGCTCGCTGCTCAGCGGGGAGCCTGCTTCTCCCTCTCCCACTCCCCCTGCTTGTGTTCCCTCTCTCACTGTCTCTCTCTCTCTGTCAAATAAATAAATAAAATCTTTAAAAAAAAAATCTGGATTGTTTTCTGGCATTGTCTAGGTAAGAGTGACAAATAATTGATTAGCAATTTAAATTTTTGTGCAGGTATTTCTCTGACGTAGCAAAGTTGTTTAGTTCACTGAATAGACATGTATTAAATGAATCAATCAAGTTTTTGGATTCCTCACTGGGACTATATAATCCCTGCAAAGACTTGATATTTCTTAGGTACTCACTTATTTCTCATCGATATCCCACTTATCTCCTAAAAGAATCAAGTTGGTTTGCTTTTGGAGCATGTTTAATAGCAACCCAGATCAAACCAGTTTCAACATCAAGACAACTGGTATGGATAGCACTAAGTTTCCTCTCCTCTTACACTTTTCTGTGTGATGTGCAAATCAGTTTGGGACAAACAGCACTCTTGTCTATATGCAGAAAGCTCTAAATAGAACGAGGAAATTTACATATTAAGGAGATTCATAAACATTCCACATGATTTTAATACTTATTATCCTATTTCAGGTTCCTGGAAGTGAAGCTCATATAAGCCTATCAGGGTCCCCACTGGAACACTTTCTATGGCAGAACGGGGGAAAGAGCAAGGCACTGTCAGGGTATAGGGTCTTGGGTTTGATTCCTGACCTCCTCATTCACTAGCTGCATGATCTTGGGAGAACTAATCTCTGTGTGGCAGGCTTCCTTTTATTTAAACTAGGGTGTCTCTACATTAATAGTTTATGCTATTGAACTCTTGCTAGCTGTTTCCAATCAAAACAGAGTGACTTAACTTATTTCTTAAAAAGAGAAATATCTCCCTTTCCCAAAAGGAATTAATAACTTCTCTGTGTTACCTGATGTTGGGTTCCTCTTAGAAAATGAGCAAATACTGGGTGGAGGGATGGGTTAGCCTGGTGATGGGTATTAAGGAGGGCACATATTGCAATGAGCACTGGGTGTTATACCCAAATAATGAATCATGGAACATTATGTCAAAAACTAATGAAGTACTGTATGGTGACTAACATAACATAATAAAAAAAATAAATAAATAAAACTGTAATAGGGAAATTGCAAAAAAAAAATAGATGATAAATAGCAGAATACTCATTATGCTCAACCTATATATTAGTGATTTTCAAACCTGGCTATATTAAAGTCAAACTTGGGGAAAAAAAAAGAAAATGAGCAAATACTGCTAAACCATTCTTTTACCACCTGTTTTCTAATAAGTTTGTTTTCTTGTTTATTTGAGAGAGACAGAAAGAGTGAATGGGAGGGAGAGGGACAGAATATGAAGCAAACTCCACGCTGAGTGCAGAGCCTGATGCAGGACTCGATCCCACAACCTTGAGATCATGACCTGAGCTGAAACCAAGAGCTGGATGCTTAACCAACTGAGCTACCCAGGCACCCCAAGTCTGTTTTCTTTTAAAGAGCTTCTAAGCAATGCATATAAGTCTATAGCAGAAAATAACTTTCCATATCAACAATCTAAGGTAAAATGAAATAGGCCTCTAAAATATAAATTCAAAACAGATAAGCTAAAAAGGAATTTGTCTGCATTTACTTCTTTCATTCTGTGTTCACCTTTGCATTGATGTTCAAATGGAATACTGGTCCTCTAGCCTCAAACTAGACTATCCATGGTGAAAGACCAATTTTTAAAAATTTTGAATTTGCTGAGTGTTTATAATTAAAATAAAATTAATTACTAGGAAAGGGAAATAAAAACACTAAAATGCATAAAATAGGAGCTCAATATTTTGTTATGTGATTCAATATGGATTATTCAATTACTATAAAAGCTTCTACACCTTTAGTCTCAAATTCTTATCTATTGCGGATTAGTAAAAAACAGCCATGTCCTGGGAAGGACACTTTCCTGAACCACTCTTTGATTAACAATGCTCTTCTTGCCTTTATGTCAATTTTGAGTTAAAAATGATAGAGTGAGAACAACATTAAAACTCTGTACTAAAATGTTCTTTTTCTTATTTAAATTATATGTAAATTTTTCTTTTTAGTATTTGGTCTTTCTGACACCTGGTCTTTCTGAACACATATAACCTTAGCAGCAAATCAGGAGGTCATAAAATAATTTCCAAACATGCAAATTATTGATTTTTTAAACTATGATTTTAGAAGGGGGTCCCATATAGCACCACATTTTTCTCTATGATTCAGTTTCCTAACATTTGTGAAACAATGTAATGGATTTCTTTAATTTTTTCATCTTTTGCCAAGATGTTGGAATTAATTTTGAACAAGTGGTCACTCTGTACAAAGATTTCATAAGACATGGAGGAATCATTGTGACAAGATGGTCAAATATGTCCAACCATTCTGCCCTGTCTCTGACCCTGCTCTTGCTGATACTGTGTTAATGACCGTGTCTGGGAACCTAGAACAGGGGCTGCAAAGCTCTATGGGAGCAGTTGACTCTATATTGGAGTCATCTCAGGAGCTTTATGGAATACTGATGTCTGGGTCCCATCCCCAGAGTGCCTAAGTTGATTGGTCCAGTATGGACACTGGGATATTTAAAACCTTCTCCGGTGATTTGAATGTTCAGGCAAGGCTTAGAACCATGGCACAGGAGCAACCCTGAATTCCCAGGTGAGGGCTCTGAACTCTACAACTCACTCAGAGTTTAGGAGGCCTAATTGTTTCCTAGAAATAGAGTTCTGTCCAAGTGAACAGTATCTCTCTCTTGCGAATATCTTTGTTGCTTGCAGTTTTATTGTTTTTCTTCATTTGACAAATGTGAGTTGAGCATTAATGGTGGGCAGGTCTAGGGACACAGTGGAGAACCAATCCAAGTCATCTTCAATTTTTCCCTTTTCTGCTGTCCCTACGTCCATAAAGACACCGAGTATTAATTCTCTAGAGCTTTCTTCTGGATCTGGCCTCCCTTCCTTCTTTTTGGCTGCTTGCTACCTTTGGTCAGGTCCTTGTTATGTGGATAACTGTTCTGCTCTCCCTGCTTACTTTGTCTCCTCATACTGTGTCTAGGTCATCTTCTATACCATGGCCAGAGAGGTCACCCTGAAAAGCCTATCTATCTGATCGTCACTCCACTCAGAGTCACTGTTAGCCAATAAAAAAGGCAACCTCTCAGGTGCATCCACAGGAAAAGGGGCGTGATGAATTACAGAAAAGATCTTCTTTGCACTCAAGCAGCAGAACAAGGTGAATGGTTTGCAAGCAGAGCCTGGCCTGGAGTTCAGCTCCCACAGAGGAGTCCCTGTGCAGGGCAAACCTCACAGCTGTAGCCATATGGACCCCCTCCTTCTGAGAACTTCTGCTGGCTCCAGGCTTCTTAGAGGAATGAATGCCTAAATTATTTAGGCTCTTCATGATCTGGCCTAATGTATGTTTCAACCTTGATTTTATGTCACTTTCCTCTATGCGATGTGTGGTCCACTTATACATTTGAAATTCTTGCTGTTCCCCTTTGCATCCGTCTTTACATATGTGATTCTCTTTCCCTGGAATGCATTAGCCTCTCTATTTCCAAATTCCTACTCCCGTGTTCCCCCACCCTCCCCTCGCCCCAATTCAAGATCTAGCTTTACAGACCCTTGTGTTTCTGACACAGTCTTTTGTCTTTCCAGCTTAGTCTTCTATTTCAATCTCTAGTCCTTTGATACTTCCAGTATTAAAGCTTTGTCTTAGCCTAAGAACCTAGCTTAGATCACGCATTGGTCCCTGGATCATTACCTCACCAACACCCTCAACCCCCTGGTCCTTTGTCTTTTGTTTCATTCTCCTGGCAAAATCCCAGCTCTGGAAAAACACCATAATTCATTTTCTCTGTTCCTATCCCAGGGTACTGAGTGCTACTAGAAAAGAGAAACTCACAAATATGCAGACTAGTGACTATAAATTCATGGTCTTTGTGGGTTCTCAACACTGCTGCACAATCTTGTTATTTGTGATTGCTCAGTTTACTCCCACAGGAACTGTGGCCAATCTTTAACACTTGCCTCAAACCTCTTAATCAACAACGACTCCCATCTTGGGACACCTTCCTTCTAACTTCATGGAAACAACTGAGATTCTTTAGACCACCAAACATTTTGTCCCCTGCTTACTATACCCATACTTTCTGCTTGCTTAGCCTTGCTTATGGGTCCCATCCCCTGAAGGATGCTATAGCTCATTACTCATGAGTAATTCCTTCTACTTCCTCTATTTTTTACCTATTATTCTTCCCTTTCAATGTATAAACAGAATCAAATCTTTTACTCTACTAAAACAGATAGGAAGCAGGATCTTCCAATCCAGTGTCTTCCTTTACCTGCTGTTCAGTCTTTCTCATTCCCTTTGAGGTTGTTTAGAGTCTACAATTGTAGTCTCCACTTCCCATTCCCTTTCCAACCCACAATATACAGACTTCCATCCCTACACTCCAATGAAATTGCTCTTGCCAAAGAAACAGTGACCTCCATATTGTCAAATTTAATGAACACAGGACTTACTGGGCCTCTCTCCTACATTAGATTTGCTCTTTCTGGAAATTCTATACTCCATTGGTTTCCAAGTCATCATTCTCTCAGGATTCTTTCCATACTTTCCAACCTTTCTACTTTATAGGCTCCTTTGTGGGATTTTATTCTATTTATCCCTTAAATGTCAGTGTTCTTCTCTGGAGTTCTGCCCTTGGCCTAGTGCTGTTCAATCTGCCCTTTCTTCTTGGAGACTGTTACTTACTTTCATGGGTTTGAGTATCTCTTAGATGCCCATAACTCCCCACATCCTAGTCTTAATCCCTCTCTCCTAAATCTTAATCCCTTTCTCCTAAATTTCAGAACCATGCATCTAATTTCCTTCTGCATATGTCCAGTTAGCAATCTTGCAGGAATGCACCATGCATGAACATGCACCATGTTTAAAATGGAAATAATTATTTCCTATTCCAAATTTGTTTCTTTTTCTGTAGTACCAGTTTCTAGTTAGTGCCATTACCATCTTCCTGCCAGAAAAGCCCAAATCTTAGATACTATTCAAGTCTTCTTCTTTTCGTCTTCTCTACCTCTTTTCCTCTTTCTTTACTCTTCCCTGCTGCAGGTGCTCACCATCTCTGCCCCAGTCATCTGAAATTGCCTTCCTACTCCGTGGTTGCCTGCTATCAGTCTTATCCCTTTAGGCCCACCCTCTAATGGCTAGAGAGAGACCCATTAAAAAATGCAGAATTAGCCAAATCACCACCCTACCTAAAACCTTTCAATTATCATTTTCCAAATGAAATTCACATTTGTTAGTATTGCACATAAGCTCCATTGTGCAGCATACCAATGCTTTACTACTCCGGCATATTGATTTTCATTCATTGTTCAAGACTCAGGTAGGGCGTCATCTCCTCCAGGAAGCCTTCGCCCAACTGGAAGGTTAGGGTAAGTGATTTGTTCTCTGTCCTCCCATATCACCCCACACATTTAATGGCATCATATTGAAGTGATATGTTTATGTGTATATCTCCTACAGTAGGCTGTGACTCCTCATGGTTGTTTTTTTTTTTTTCATTATAGTATACTTCTAGTGTCTAGCTAAGTCTTGCCATATAGAAGATACTCAGTGAATGCTCAATTGAACTCTCTTCTACTGCAGCCTTATTATAAGTGAGCAGATGATCTTACCCAATCCATTTTTTTTTTTTGAAAATCATGTTTCTCATCAAATGGCTACATTGCTTCTAAGTGTGAGGCATATAACACTTCTAGTATGAAACACTATTGGGAACAAAACCCACTTTGTGTATACCCACCTTCCACAATGATTTTTGCTCAGAATTAGAGTTATGGTTTCTCTCTTCAGTCAGCCTTATCTGCTTTCTGTCCTAGAGATTCCTCAAAGATTCTCATCCATTGAAAGTTCCCCTTCTACCGCCATACTCAAGTACCTCTACCTGCTGCTATTGCTTCTCCTTTCCCCCCTTCCACTCCTACCTTTTTTCTTCCTCCTCTTCCTTCCCTCTTCTTTCCTTCTACTTTTCCTTTTCTCCTCTTTGTCCTGCTAAGACATCTTTCCTATCATTTCTATGGACTTGTTGTGGGAGGAATGTTTGCATTAGGTACTTAGTCCACCATCTTAAAATCCAGCTCTACTGTTTATCTTTGAGACTCAGTACAGGAATCAGTGAACAAAGAGGCCATTCCTTATAGTGTGACTATTATTAAACAAATTAGGAAAACAACTCCCCAAAGTGGTTCTTTAATCTCGGCCACAGTTGAAGACAAATATTTTCTTCTTTAGCAATACAGTGCAATTCCCATTTCTTCTAAGTACAATCATTTTAAATTTGTCTTGGGAGATCCAGTAGCATTTAGCTTTCTGCCAGATACCTTTGTTAACAATGGATCCAGGCTGGAGCCATTCCAGCACTTTTAATTGATCACTTTTCAAATATGCTTCTAGAGATAAGCCGTCCTGCGAACTTCAAAAGGAAAGGTGCAGGCTTGAGTAGCATTTTATGATAGTATGAATAATGTTATTTCCATGTACTTTTCTCATGTTATTAACTCCAAAACAATGTATCTTTGAAAAACATTTTTTATTAAAGTGTAACATATATAGAAAAATGAATAAATCTTAAGTGTCAAGCCCAATGAATTTTCAGTGTGAACATACCTTCACAAATGAGCACATATCCAGAAATAGGACATAATCATTGTCTCAGAAGCTCCCTTATATTCCCTTCCACCCATTTCTCCCCCAAAGGGAACCAGTCTGCTGACTTCCAACACTTTTATATTAGTTTTGCTTAGTTTCAAACTTTCTGTAAATGGAATCATACAGTGCATAGTTCTTTTTTTTAAACACATTTTATTATTTAGAGCGGTTTTAGATTCACAGGAAAATTAAGAGAAAGCTAGAGAGATTTCCCATATACCTCTTGCCCCCCTCCCCCATGTGCACAGCCTCCCCTGTTATCAACATTCCCCTCCAGAGTGGTATTTTTGTTACAACTGATGAACCTATTGACACTTCATGGTCACCCAAACTCTGTAGTTTACATGAGGGTTCACTTTTGCTGTTGTACATTCTATGGGTTTGGACAAAGGTATCCACCATTATAGCATCATACAGAGCATTTTCAGTACTTAAAAATCCTCTGTGCTCCATCTATGCATCTTTCCATTCCCCATCCCCAACGCTGGCAATCCTGAACCTTCTATTGTCTCCATAGTTTTGCCTTTTCCAGAATGTTATATAGTTGAAATCATACAGTATGTAGCCTTTTCAGACTGGCTTCTTTCACTTAGTAATACAGAGCAGAGTTTTTTGTGTTTTCCTAGCTTATTTTGCTCATTATGTTTATGAAATTTATCCATGTGTTGCATGTAGCAATAGTTTATTCCTTCTCAATTCAATATAGTATCTCGTTTTATTATTATACCACAACTCAACTGTTGATAGACATTTGGGTCACTTTGTGTCTATGATGAGTAGTGCTGCCATAAACATTCTTAAGTATGTCTTTTGTTGAGCATATATGCAATGTGTGTATTTCTGTTTGGTATATATCTATGAGTAGAATTGCTGGGTCTTGGGCTATGCCTACATTCAGCTTTAATAGATCATGCCAAGCAGTTTTCTAAAGTGGTTGTGCTGAGTTATACGTCCACCAGCAGTGTATGAGAATTCCAGTTATTTCACACCTGTTTTTCTCCATTTGTTATCATCAAAATTGGCATTATTTCTCTATTAAATTTTAGTCATTTTCACTAAATGTACAATGGTATTCCACTGTGGTTTTAATTTGCATTTCTCTCATGTCTAGGAGAGTTGAATACCTTTTCATATGACTTTCAGCCCTAAGGATATACTTTTGTGCAAAGTGCTAGAATATTTTATTTTATTTGATGACCTTTAAGTTAAAAATAAAACTTACAGGTTGTAAGTGAAACAATCCATTTATATGTAAAGAAAGACTAATAATCTTTTCATTTCTTTTCTAATATTATTATTTTTCCTGAGGTTCGAACGGTATTAGGAGCTTGTATTCTGGAGCTATCCTGCCTTAGTTTGAGTTGGCAGGATATTTGCTATTTCTGAACTGAATAACCTTGAGCAAGTTATTTAACATCTCTGTGCCTCAGTTACCCTAATCTCTGAAATAGCGATAGTAATAGTATCTGCTTTATAGAGTTGTTGTGAGAAATAATGGAGCGAATACATGGAAAGTTCTTAAGTAGTACCTGGCAATAAGCGGACAACACCGTAGCACTGCAGAGTTTGCTATGATCATGATGATTATTATTTATTTATTTTTTAAAGATTTTATTATTTGACAGAGAAAGAGAGAGAGCACAAGCAGGGGGAGCAGCAGGCAGAGGCAGAGGGAGAATCAGGCTCCGCACAGAGCAGGAGGATCCCAATGCGGGACTCGATCCCAGGACCCCGGGATCATGACCTGAGCCGAAGGCAGTCGCTTAACCAACTGAACCACCCAGGCGCCCTGCTATGATTAATATTATAACATAGACTCTCTTAGTGTTTTTACACATAAAAACTCTTACCTGCACTGTATCAGGAGTGAAGAAATATTAGCTTATTGATATCTGGTTATCTTGAAAAATCTTTGTAAAATTACAGTATAATCTTAAAAATGTTTAGAGATAGCTGGCTTATGTACTTACGTATGGGTCCCTTTGCTTTATTAAATTTTTAATGGAAAATTTGAAAAGACAGAGCCTCAAAGCAAAGCTCATTTGAAAATTTTACATTGTCACCCTGATCTAATAGATAGACATAGTTAATGTGACTGGGTAGTCACGTACCTTATTTATATTTTGTGAATAACAAGAGAAGAGATAGATGTAGAGGCCACTTTTAGGCACACAGGCTTGAGCGATGGAATGTAGAAAGGGCTCAGAGCGCCCCCCTGGCTGAATACAGACAGGCCCATTAGGGGACCCACCTCAAAATATCCAGAGGCACTCACTGACCAATGGGCTACTTACAACCAGGCACAGTCACCAAAAAAGGGAGAATTCCATACGTTGCCATACCTCCTCGCCTTCCCCCTTTAAAAACAGCCCCCTCCCACTGCCTCCTGGCAGATGGCCTCTCTCCTCTGCTGTCCCACCAGCAGCTCCCTTGCAGTGTATTCAATGCACTTCTATCTCCTTTGTCCTGCCTCACGTAGATCTTTTCACCCCATAGTCAGTCGCACCACATTTGGGGCCCCCATCCAATCGGACAGACACCCCATTTAGACACCTCAATAGACACAGTTATCTGTGAGTGGACCACTTATCTAAAAACTCAGGCACTCGGAACACTCCCCAAATAGAGAAATGAGCAAGCAGACAACAAAATGAAACAAAAACAAATGGACAAAGAAAGAGAAATTACAACAAACCAAACCCTTTTACAACTGTCAGAATTAGAAGCCCACAAAGTCAGTCGTGAATGTTCATGCACTTTTCTCAGAGGAAAAGGTCTCAATCAGAAGGGAAGTATTCTTTATTTGGGCATTCTTGGTGGGGTTTTTGTTTTGTTTTGTTTTGAAATCCATTGCAGCAAATTACCCGTGGGAAGCAAACGTGACAAGGTTGGCAATGAGGTGGGAAAGCAGTTTAAGAAGTCAAATGTTGGGACGCCTGGGTGGCTCAGATGGTTAAGCGTTTGCCTTCGGCTCAGGTCATGATCTCTGGGTCCTGGGATTGAGCCCCATGTCGAGCCCCACATGGAACGCCCAGCTCAGCGGGAAGTCTGCTTCTCCCTCTCCCTTTGCCTCTCCCCGCCGCTGGTGCTCTCTCTCTCTAACAGTTGTCTGTGCCCAATCATAATAACTAGCATTTTTCTCTCTTTCTCTCTCTCTTTCACATACACACATGCACACACACATGCACAGCCCAGTGTATCTTCAGACAACAACCGGTTTTACAGATGAAGAAACAGAGGCACACAGAACTTTAGCTTTCCTAGGATGATACCAGCAGTAAAGTGGCAGAGCCAAGAAAGGTCTGACCCCGGTCCACCTGACTCTAAAGCTGTGGGATCAGCCCTTTGCAGCTACACTGTACCCTGGAATCCATGATCTAATTTCCTGCCATAGCTTAAGTTCAGGTCTTAATATTTGCTTGACCTTTTTGACTCTTAAGGACCACGTATGTAAGAAGGGGCCTCCGGGAAAGTCTCTTCTCTACTGTTCACACCTTTGTGTGGCATCTCTGGCTGCTTTTACCTCTTAGCCAGCCCCTGGGAATGACTCTATTTGAGAACACCTCTCTGGCCCATCGACTCTGCTTCCTTCCACTTAGCCTTTGGACATCATCTTTTGGGTCCTTCTTGGCTCCACGGTGTGCAGCCCCTGATCCATTTCCCTCCCGGCCCCAGATCTCAGAATTCCAGTTGGAACTCTGGGCCTTTCATTTATCCGGCAAGAGCAGTCAAGCAATTGCAATGAGATCTTAATGGTCCTCTCTGCCTTCATTCTTTCCCCCTTCCCAATCCATCCGAAGTTATCCTGATTTTTTTTTCCCTGAAGGAGAAAAGAGCTAATATCTTATACTGTGCTTCCGTTTTTTCTTTTAACAATAACTCCATTTATTTGTCTAAACAGTTTATGAAGCTCATTCATGTCACAAACTGGTCTCTGTGTGAGATAGTTGCATATGGATGGGTATTAGTGGAGTCCTAATTAAGACTGTGCTATAATTCACAATAGTAATGTTCACGTGAGTAGTATATTCTGTTTTTCTTTTTACTTAGAAAAAAAATCAAACAACCGACTTTGGAATTAGAGCAGAGTTTTTCAATCTTGACACCACTGACATTTGACGCTTGAGGATTCTTTTTGCTGGGGGGGGCTCTCCTGTGCATTGTAAGCTGTTGAGCAGGATTCCTGGCTCTACCCACTAGACGCCAGGACCACCTCCACTCCTCCAGCTGTAACAACCAAGAACTTGTATAGACTGTTTTGGGTTGAATTATATTCTGCCCCCCTGCCCCGCCATTTGTATGGATGTTCTAATGCTCCATAACTCACAATGTGATTGATTTGTAGACAGAGTCTTTAAAGAGGCAGTTAAGTTAAAATAAAGTCATGAGGGTGGATCCTGTTCTGCTATGACTGGTGTCCTGATGAGAAGAGGACATTTGGACATAGGGACAGAGGGAAGACCATGTGAAGACACAGGGCAAAGACAGCCAACCACAAGCTAAGGAGAAAGGCCTCAGAAGAAAACAATGCTGCCGACACCTTGATCTCAGATTTCCCGGCCTCCAGAAGTGTGAGAACATAAATTTCTGTTCTTTAAGCCACCTGGTCAGTGGTGCTTTGTTATGGAGGCCCTGAAAAACGAATGTACAGAAGTTGCCAAATAAATGTTCCCTAGGGTCACATCGCCCCTGGCTGAGAATCACTGAACTAGCACACATGAATTACACACAGGAGGCTCTTCGTTTTGCCTTTTGTGATGACAGAAAAAGTAATGTAATGACTTTTTCTTCAAAAGAGGAAATTTAGGAAAACCTTCCCTCCCTACTCCTCTTTCACACCATAAATGCCTTTTAGCAGATAATTTCATTACTTAATTATTGGACAACAAAAATATACAAGAAAAAGTAGAGTAAAAAGCTATGAGATATAGTGTGTGTGTATGTGTGTGTGTGTGTGTGTATATATATACACACATATATATAATAATTTTGGGCCTGTGACTATGCCTAATGTTTCCATAATAATTACATTAAAAAGACTCCCAAGGCAATGTTTCAAAGAAAATCTTTCAAAAGCTTTGATTAAAGGAACTAGAACTATTTTATTCCACCCAGGCAGAAATTCCCACTGTTTTTCCTGCTCTGTGCAGTAAGCAAGAGGCTGAAATATCTTGCATTTAACATGGTGTGACTAAGGGATCCTTCCTTGCCAACAGGATGAAATCTTTCTCTTCCACCCATATTCCATCTCATATCCTGGAGCACATGCAAAGAATCTGGGTTATTTTTTAAAAAGGCAGATCTGAGCCATCATCCAACCTTATCCCCTGGGTTCAAAAAGCCTTTGTTGGTTGTCCACCATCTGCAAAATGGAGCCTAAATACTGTTACCTAGCTGTGGTATGTGGAAAGTAAAATGGGTTACAGATTTAGAAAAGAGGTCAGGGTCTCAAGTGATGGTTCTGCCACCTTGCTGTTGGAGTCTGTCACTTTTTTTGCTCTTGTGGCCTGAACTTCTTAATGTTGTATCATAACACCTCTTTCATGCTGCCATGGTGGGGATTAAATGAGATAAGGTAGGTGCGCACCCTTGGCTCAGTGTCGAGCACTGGAAAGGGTTTCCCTAGTTGTGGGTTGAAGTCTCCATGGTCCAGTCCTAATCCGCTGGATTATGTTTACCTCTCTAAACCTTTCCAAATACAGATCTTCCTTCACTTATGATGCAGTTACATCCTGATAAACCCATCATATGTTGAAAATACTGTAAGTCAAAATGCATTTAATACACCTAACCTACTGCACATCACAGCTTAGCCTCGCCTACCTTAATTGTGCTCAGAACACTTACATTAGCCTACGGTTGGGCAAAAATCATCTCACACGAACCCTATTTTACAACCAAGTGTTGACCATCTCATGCGATTTACTGAATACTGGACCGAAAGCAAGAAACAGAATGGCTGTTGAGTGTATGGGTTGCTGACCCTTGTGACCGCAGGGCTGACTGGGTGGCTGCCACTGCCCAGCATCACAATAGAGGACAGTGCCGCATGCTGCCAGCACAGAAAGGAGCAAAATTCAAAATTCCAAGTGTGGTTTCTACCAAATGTGTGTTGCTTTCGCACTGGCATAAAGTCGAAAAATCGCTAAGTCCAACCATTGTAAATTGGGGGTCAACTGTCAACTCTATTCCAGTCACACCAGACTATTTTTTATTCTCCCGTTGTGTCCTAAGGTTTTGCTTTTTAGATCGACACAGGCAGTATATTTCCAGTAAACTTTCTGTTCAGGGGAAGGGCTTTGGAGGAATCTTGTCCTGGGGTTTCCTGCTTTTTCCCAGGCTTTGCTAGAGTTGTGCGGACTAGAGAGTCTCCATGGCAAGGGCCTGGCACAAGGCTGGTCCAGGGGAAGCAGCTGTCACCTCCCAGTCACATCCCAGCCTGCTGAGGTCCCACTCAGTCCTCCTTCCTAAGTGCTCTTCCCCTTCTTGCTTCTCTTCCTGGCTCCCTCCACAGATGCTCCACACGGAGGCCAAATTAGCTTTTCAAAACAGAATTAGATAATTCCCTGGCGCTGCCTGAAATCTTCCAATGGATTCCTGCTTGCTCCTAGAGTAAACCCAAATGCCTTAGCATGCTGGACAGGCCCCGAGCGCCTCACCCTTCATGCTTGTCCTGCCTCACTGCGCTCAGGGCACAGCTGCGACAGTGTGGCTCCCCCATATCCCAAGGGCTTTCTCCCTCAGCCCTGACCTGTCGGTTCACCCGCACCCACAATGCTCATCTGCACCTCACCCTCCCTTCCAAAGGCTGGCTCCTCTTCATTCTTAAATCCTTACTTTTTCAGATGATTCTCTTGGTCTTCCAATCCAGGATAGGTCCTTTCCCACCTTTCCCTGCTCGTCTTCCTGCCTACCCCTGCCCTCCTCCCCCGTCTCCCTACCTCTCACCACCATCCTTTCCACTTAGAATAGTTTGTGGTCACATCTTTATTTACTTTCCTGTCTTCCTTTCTTGAATGCCATGAAGGCAGGGTGTGTTAGATCACCAGCTTTTAGCACAGCGTCTGGCACATGGTTGACAATCAATAAATACTCTTGTTGAGTGACTGACCAGTTGAATGAATGCTGCATTCTCTGGCATTATTCCCCTCCTTTCCTATTTCTGGGAGGATTATTTTTACTAAGTATGTTTTTGTGGGTCTCTGAGGAGAGTACAGCAAGCAGATAAAAGAATACTGGGTCTACTTTGCATTTCCTATAAACAGTTGGCCACAGTGTTTTAAAAATAACTTTTAAAAATAACATTACTATAAATGCTAATCTATTTGTCAGAAAGATATTAATGAACAATGGATAGGAAAAAATAAGAAGGAACTCAATAAGTCTCGCTGACTAATTTTTGAGTTAGTTTCTAGCCGAGTACGGAAGATGTAGAAACATCTGATTGCATTTTAAGTAGGGCACAGATTGTATTTTTATTTTGCTTTTGAACAGTATGTGAGTCTGCATAGACAAACTTCTCCCTAAATTGAATTTTTCCTCCCACTAAATGGAAAAAATCTTTACCGTTCTTACCTCAGTGATGTGGGGAATGTGAATGAAATATTCATAAAGCATATTCTGAGATCCTTTGAAGTGCCTACTTAATACTTAATGAGCTCCTGTTATTTTTGCAATGCTTTTAAACATTTTAAATCCAAAACAAGGTAGTAAAAACAGAAATGTAATTCTCCAGAAGAACAAATGCTACAAGATAGACTCTCAATTGAATTCAACTACCCAAGAGTTTGATTTAAGCATTCCTTTTCTTTAAACTAAAATAACCTTCTGAACACCACATCAGACGGCTGCTTGCATTCAAAAGATGAAAGACAAAACATATCTTCATGAGGTGGTGGCACTTTTCAGTTATGCGATGGGAATAATCTTCTAGCTTAATGTTTGTCTTCATTTCTCTCTGGGACAGCTAGGCCAACTCTAAAGAGACACTCTTCCATTTCAGATAAACTGTTTTCCCTCTCAACTTAACCAAGATTCCAGGAGTGGAGGCAGACTCAATGATTAGAGAAGAGAGATTTTAAAACCTCATACACTCAACAGTAAACAGGTCAAATGCTAAATCAATTTGAGAAAACTGGAAGACTTCATTTTTGCTACCAATCACGTAGTTTAGCTATTTACCTTCCCAAGGACCTGTCATAAAGGCAACTGTCTGCCTTTCTTAAACATTTGCTGCAGAACATTCATTTATATGCTTGGAGTCACTTGAGAGCCAATAAGTCACCGATGAACTTTTAAGAACAACCAAAGGCATAATTATTTGTTGTTATTGGTTAATGAGTTACAAAGCTTAAGAAAATGTAAAAAATAAGTAAAACGTTTTAGACCAAGAGTGACTACATATATCATTAGAGATCCAAATTGTCAGATTAAGCCATATCAAAGGTATAATTATTAACTGAGAAAAGATGGAAGAGGAAAAGATGGGGAAACTTCAAAAAGAGAAAAATCCAAGCTTGTGTTTTTACAATGAATCTTGTTAAAGGCACTGAATCCTATGTGGGAATTCAACAAGTGCCTATTGATGATTAAGCTACACATGCAAAAGGCAAGGAGGTGTACCAACCCTAAGGAAGTAAGTTTGCAGATCTTACTACAGATTCAACAGTAAGAAAGCGAGCTCTGACACTCATGGATACTTGCCATTACTTGTCACACTGCTCAGTCCAGCTGCCCTGGAGTTGGGGCATGCACAGCTGTGTGGCTTTATGTGACAATCCTACTTACTATGGCCCCAGCAGTTCAGTGCTAAGAGAGGAGGCCGTCATTAAGTATAAAAATTCCCAGGGCAGCTAGTGGAATAAAGTATTGGTGACCAAATAAGAATTTTCTTCATTGATACAATACTGTGTAGTTTTAATTGTGTTTTCATGAATGTGAAACTTCTTATTTTTTTATTTTATTTCATTAAATTAAAATTAAAAGTAAATTTTATTTTAGGTCAAAGTGATTATATATTTGCACCTAGATACATAGGCATTATATTATATTATCCATGTTATATATATAGTTTAAAAAACTATAAGCTTTAGAATGAAAAAACAAATATAAAAACAAAAACAAAGTCACCAGACCCCTTCCATCCCTGATTCCCACTTTCCAGAGCCAACCATTTGTATATCTTAGTCCAGAGTCTCTCGGGGCTCACTCTCTTTAGACTGGAACTTTCCAGCCTTCAACCAGGCTTATTGTCTGTGCTGGAAGTTTGGGTGTTGAGGAAATAGGTGTCTGGCTGTGTGAGCTAAGGGAGATGTTTAGCTGCTTATTATTAAGAATTTCAATGAATCTCCCTATTTTTAATAATAGGTGGACCTTCAAAAGTACTCTTTTTTTAGGAATTGGGTTGCTTCTTGACTAACCTTATGCCATTTCTCTGCTAAGTCACGTCACAGATTTTTAACACATCTCCTCTATTATAATTTTCTCTCCTCTTCTCTTTGTCTTTGTAGGTTTATGCTTTCTAAATTACTTTGCTGCCCCTTGAGATAAACATATGTTTAATCTGCTATGTGTTTCTGACATTTTTCTTAAGCTGAAACCACATGCCAATTATTCAAATATCTACTTGTTTTAGGTATAGTGTTTCATTACTCCAACCCAAGCCAGCCTGATTAAAAATAGCCACAATATATCATTTACAGGGTGTTGCTCCCGGTCATGCTTAGGAACTTTAGTCTCCAACAGATTTCCTTCCCGGATCATTCTGGAAGTTCCAGCTTTGGGTGGGATGATTCATCTGCAATGCAAGAACTAGTGTTTGTGACTACAGTATGGTATATCTGCTGTTGACCCGTCTTTCTGCCCTGAGTTGCCACCATGATGTGTCAAAATGCTATCAGTGACCAGTTCACTGTGCCATAGATACTCATCCCAGGCGTTTTCCACCTGAGACTAGAAAGTATCCAGGGCTCTGTTGGTACCACCATCACCAGGGCCACCACCATCACCAGCACCCTGCTCCTGACCCAAACTTCTGCAGTTAGGCACCATTTCTTTTTGATGCTTCCTAGAAGGTTCCCCCATGTAAATAAACCCTTCCTCCATCATGCTTGAATCCCAAAGTAGAGACAGCTTGGGTTCAAGTTAAGTAATTTACCCAGACTGATTCCACTTAGAAGTCTGTATGCCTCCAAGAACATGTCCTTCATGACCACAGGTCCAGAAAGCTGTCATTACATTTCCCACTAGTTAGGGAGACAGCTTCTTGAAGGAGCTGAGATTTCAGCAGTGTTTTTTGTGTCAAAAGAAGAATAGTAAGGTAAAGTGGGTGTTCAAAGGGAGTAGCCGCTGGGGCGCCTGGGTGGCTCAGTCAGCTGAGTGTCTGACTCTTGATTTCAGCTCAGGTCATGATCTCAGGGTTGTGGGATCGAGCCCCGCATGAGGCTCCGTGCTCAGTGCAGAGTCTGCTTGAGAGTCTCTCTCTCCCTCTCCCTCTGCCCTTCCCTCTGCTCTCTCTCTCTCTCAAATAAATAAATAAATAAATAAAATCTTTAAAAACAAACAATGAAGGGAGTGGCTGCAGTTCCAACCGGCGGGTTTGGGTAACTTTGTCGTCCACCTACTGATCTGGCTGGCAAACAGTACCCTAATATTCACATTATTATGTGACTCCCATCTGACCTGTTCAAAGAGAACAACCCTCCTAAACAAAGGAAACCTATGTTTCAGTCACTGACATATTGGTGATTTTTCTATCCTATTAGTGTCTCCAAACTAACTCTCAAGATCCCAAGGTGGGAGTAAAATGACCAAAGAGGAAATGAAATGTACAGAATAAAAGTCTTCATTTTCTAATAAGTGAGATAAAAAATGGTAAAAGTTTCTTAGTCCTTTAAATTCCAATACAAGACCAATCTCCCCATAAAATCCCTCCCAGATCTTAGCTGGTTAGGAATTAATCTCTTCTGCTACCAAACTCTTACAGAACTTTCTTTTTACTTATGTTAAACAGTTAATCACAATATTCCTTATATCACAGTTCTAAGAGGCACCAACACTTAAATGGAGGCTTTGAGAGATGTCCTGTCTTAGACAAAGGAGGGGTGAAAGACGGCAGAGCATTTCTGGTAGGAGAAGAGCATGCGCTGAAGCATCAGGGCATTAGAAAGTAGGCTGTTCTCCAGAAGCTACAAATGGGTCTTCAGGGTTGAATTGAAGTGCTTATGTTGCAATATGACCCAACACAAGGCCCGAGTAGCGTGAAGGGCCAGAGCCAAACCAAGCTGGCCTCATATGGAATGCACAGAAGCTCAGACCATCCTGGAGGCTCTGAGAGCCACTGCAGGACTGAGTGGAAGCAGAGAAATCATCTTTGGATTGAATAAATCTCTTGGGTAGTAGTTCTTTTTCTTTTATTTAAAGACGTAAAAAGGGAGTGATGTTTATTTGGGGGGGATCATGTAGTATATTTTACTTTCTGTTCTCTCTTGAGAGCAAGCATCGAACCTTTCGTTGCTTTTGTGCATATTACATATTAATTTTGAATTAGACACACCGAGAGGCTTAAATTAGAACAGTTCTTCACACGTTCTTTCTTTTGTGGCAGGCCATCTTTCTAGATGCATTTTTAGGAGACTTTACATGTCTGCTAGCCTCAGACTGGCTGTAAGAATCTTCCAAACCCTACTTGCAATTCCAATTAGTCATAGATCAAAACATGACTGTGGACAGATTAAAGCAGAAGTCCTCATGCTTTATTTCCTAATATCATCTGTCTTTGCTTTGAAAAGCACACCAATGGAATCTTCTGCATCTGTACACCCCAAAGGCAATTTAATCTCCCTTGGCCAACAGTACAGCTTTAAAGTAACTCTATGCTATGATGTATTTTTCCTCCTTTCCCAAGTTGAAGCATTATATAATTCCCTTTTTTATCAGCCTCTTTCTTGTGAATGGTCAGTCACCACATTGTTTATAGCTTTTAGAATCATCTAAAAGAAACCTTACAAGCTTAAAATTAAGTAAATTATTTTCCACATATTGTCACGTGAAACTGAACATAGGCAAGGACATAATCTAGAGTGTATTAATCCATGTAGTTTTAAAATATTTTTACTAATCTAGGATTTTCAAAGATTTTGGAAGTAAAGAACACTCATCTGTAAACTTTAAATGTGAAAACAATTTCTCCTCATTTACTGGATCTATCTTAGAACAGATATTCCATACATGTGGGTTTCCCACTTAAATTGAACCTTATCCTTTAAAATGTCCAATTTTTTTCAGTGTTAAAATTACATATAGAAAACTTTAAAAATTTTGATTCTGTACTTTAATGCCATCTTAAACAAATTAAAACTTTTAATTATTCATGGTTCCTATCGTAAAAACACCAGTTACCTGTGCTGAAACTTCTTTTGAAACTATTCAGTGAGGGCTGTAGGATTCCTCAACTGTACACCAAATGATGGCAAATAGGGTTGTTTTATTTGGAGCGCCTAGTTTAGGAATTCTTCTTCCTTTGCTATTTATTGGGTTATCAGTTGATAAATCTCACAGTTATCAATGAAAAGTGAAAGACTCCTTAGTGTTCAGCTTTTTATGTAGTTGCTGTTTATACTCAACATGCTTTCAGAAGCAAAATAATCAACTTTATCAAGATTATATGTATAAAACCCCAAACGGAGTGTGAAAGAGAGTCAAAGCCTCCTTTTCAAAGAGGCTTAAGTGTATGGGATTTGTACAGTAATATTTGATGCTCAGAGTCCTATTACATTTCCTGGCTCTGTGTAAAGAGGCGAAAATTGCTGGAAAACTGACCTCTGGGAAAGCAAGGTGTTACTAATCTGTCCTGTATGACCCCCATTCTAATGGTTCCTGATGAACACAAAGTGTATAAAAGATATAAATATATATATACATATATATATATATACACACACAGAAGAGAGAGATATATATAACTGTTTCATAATTTCACTGAATGCCATATTCTGTAATCATATTTCAATTTCATTGAAAATCATATTCTCAAAATTAAGGATGACTTAGGTAGCACCCCAAATTTACCTTTCTTTTTAAAGCAAATCTTAAAAACATTTATAAATGAATTAAACAGACAGGACAGTGGAAATGAATGAAACCTTATTCATCTTTTGGTCTCCTTTTGAACAACTCACCTTGTCATATTAATTCATTTAAAGTCCATTCATCATTCAACACATTATTTATTTAATTTTTAAAAACTGAAGTATAGTTTCAGGTGTATAACATAGTGATTTGACAATTACATACATTATGAAATGAATTATAAAATGCATTTAAAGCCCATTCATTCATCATTCAACAAACTAATAATGAACATTCTTTTTTTTTTAAGGTTTTTTTTTTTTTTTTTTTGACAGAGAGAGACACAGTGAGAGAGGGAACACAAGCAGGGGGAGTGGGAGAGGGAGAAGCAGGCTTCTGTCAGAGCAGGGAGCCCAATGCAGGGCTCGATCTCAGGACCCTGAGATTACGACCTGAGCCGAAGGCAGAGACGCCTAACGACTGAGCCACCCAGGTGCCCCAATAATGAACATTCTTAAAAGTGTTGAGTAGATGTTAATTTATAAATACCCTATGTAATCTCCCCCCCAAGTTATAATTCACTCACTCACTCACTCATCTATTGACTCCACCAATATTTAGTGAGAGCCTCCTGTGTGCCAGATCCATGGAAAACGCTGGGAATGCAAAATCCAACAAGACATGGACACTGTTAAAGATCTGTCCGACTAGATTGTAATCTCTTTGACAGCAGAGATTTAGTGAGAATTAAATACTAAAATATGGCTCCACTCACATATGAATTATTTATAATCTAGTATATATGGGCTGAAGCTCTGACCTATGGATTCATCGAATACTCTTGGAGAGAGAGAATTTAGTCTGAAGCCCCATAAACTGTGTTCCCAGATGTCCCAAGTGCATTCTGCTCTCCACTCGGGATTAGTTTTGCATTGTCCTTTTTGATCACGGGATGCGCTTCATACAATCCACTTGTGCTGCCGTATGCACAGGCCATGTGTAACACATTCTTTGCTACTGACTACAGTGATTGAAGTCAGATGTTATAAGCATAATTCTTCATGGTGTCATAATGTTGGTGTTGAGAGAAAAGGATCACACTCTTCTGCTACAGACCCCCCAGGCCTATCCTTTCCTGAGGTTATATTTATTTAACAGCATTCTCTAGACAAAGCCTCTGCCTATTTTCCATTTCGAAAGAATATTTCTTATTGTAAAATCTCAGGACAGGAGGGCCTGTTGCGGCAGTTTCACGTGGCAGATGTGTTTAAATAAGGAAAGCACGGTGGACCCATTAACATCCATTGAGACAGTTCTCTCGATGGGCAGTTGCCCTATTTGTTGGGTATGTGTATGTGAGCATATTGGCACATGGGACAGGCTTGGGTACCAGAAAGGGTACCGACCGAGGGCTCAGAGGCCTTCCATTCTCCACTGACAAGGCACAGGGAGTTGAGCAAGTTACCCTCTCTGTGCACAACTTCACTTGTCTATAAATTGGGGATAATAATAGTTACCTCACGGGTTGCTCTGCAGCTTAAACCGTAATATAATGTGTGTATATGCGTCTATTTTATTATGAGTTGTCCATGGGGTATACAGGATGGCTTATTAACCATGAATATTATATATGCTATACACATGTCACCATTCGTGAAAGAACTAAGACAGTTCGTATTATGATTATGTTAAAATCAGAATACACTGCATAATCTTTTTTTAAAATGTTTTTATTTTTTATTATTTATTTATTTATTTATTTATTTATTTGACAGACAGAGAGCGAGCACAAGCAGGGGGAGTGGCATGCAGAGGGAGAGGGAGAAGCAGGCCCCCCACCGAGCATGGAGCCTGATGCGGGGCTCGATCCCAGCACTCTGGGATCACGACCTGAGCCCAAGCAGACGCTTAACGACTGAGCCACCCACGCGCCTCCCTACACTGCATAATCTTTTAGCAGTCATGATACATGATATTTTTTGAGTGCTACTATTTTGCAGGCACTGTGCAAGGCATATTCAGTGTTCATTATGATCCTCGGTGATGGGTACTATTATTACTTCTGTTTTATGGAAGAGAAACTGAGTCACAGAGAAGCTAACTACTTTGCCCATGATCACTACCTGGTAAATTGTGGAGGATCTGACAATCTGACTTACAGCCTTCACTCTGACAGCTTTATTGAGATATAATTCACACACCATACAATTCACCCATTAAAAGTGCACAATTCAATGATTTTTTTAGTATATCCACAGAGTTGTGCAACCATCACCAAAGTCTAATTTTAGAACATTTTTCTCAGCCCAAAAAGAAATCCTGTGCCTATCAGCAGTCACTAACCAATACCCTCCTCCCCTCTTAACCCTGGGCAACCACCAGTCTACTTTCTTTCTACATATTTGCTATTCTGGACACTTCCTACACAAGGCTTATTTGTGCTGTATCACGTATCAGCACTGTTTCTTTTTTTGCCAAGTAATATTCCACTGTGTGGATATACCACACTGTATTTCTCCATCTGTTAGTTGATGGACATTTGGGTTGTTTCCAAATTTTGGTAGAGCCCTCATTCTCACCAGTTAAGGTAGGCTACATTATTTATAAATCATTTATTGTATTATTATTAAGGTTTATTTATTGGATATCCTGTTCACATGCCTTCCAGATAAAAATAACGTGTTAAGTGATCAAACATTTATTGACCAAACATTATATTCCAGACAGGTGTGTCAGAGACCTGAAGGAAATTCCTGTCCTCATGGGGTTTATTGAATAGGAGGAGCGAGAAACAATTTAAGAATTACAAAAGTGGGGGCGCCTGGGTGGCTCAGTTGGTTAAGCGACTGCCTTCAGCTCAGGTCATGATCCTGGAGTCCCGGGATCGAGTCCCGCATCGGGCTCCCTGCTCAGCAGGGAGTCTGCTTCTCCCTCTGACCCTCCTCCCTCTCATGCTCTCTGTCTCTCATTCTCTCTCTCAAATAAATAAATAAAATCTTAAAAAAAAAAAAGAATTACAAAAGTGATAAGTGCTCTAATAAAGATGTAACCAAGATGTTGTGGGAGCTCAATGTAGGGGACCCTAATTCAGCCAAGGGGAGCATGGAAAGGGTGGGTAAAATAATGGGACAGAAAGGCTTTCTTGAGGGCTGCCCTAGTGCCCGAACTGGAGGGATGAGTAGGGATTTTCTAAATAGAGAAGAATGAGAAAGACAGTCTAGAAACTGGGACAGCCCATGCTCTGAAAGGGAGCCCAGCGGGTACTATGCATGGTACATGGTACATGCAGAGTTAGGCCATGCAGGAGTTGTAGTGATTTGTTACAAGATGTACATGAGGCGGTGGCGGGAGTTGAGCCTGCCCAGAGACAGGAGTGAGTGAAAGATTACAGTGGGATTTATAGGCCATGTAAGGAGTTTGGGCTGCATTTCATAGCTCTGTGTTTCCCAAACTACTCAGTCATTATTCTGCCATATAAGGACAGTAGCTGAACTATTATTTTATATATCTGCATACATATATATCTACATATACACATATAGGTACACATATACATATATAATTTATATATGTTGTATACATATATACACATGTGTGTATGCATATGTATATCTATATATGTGTATATATGTAGATATGTATGCATAGATGTACCTATAGATATGTAGATATATATTAATTGACTGAAATTGCCTAGGTAAGTTTAATAAGAACGGAAAATTTCTATCACTACCTGTAAGTAGAAAACCAGTATCACTTCTCAAAAATAGAAGGAAACTGTTAGAGTGTATACAATGAAAACCAAATGATGTTATTAAATTCTAGTTAGATTCCTAGTTATATTTGCCAAGTCAAACTGAGCCTGAAACCTGTCTTCCCTTTGATAGGAATGGAATGTGGTGGGTTTAAGAGAGATGTTGAAGACAAACCAGCCCTCGAAGAGACTTTCACATTGATGAAGCCAGGAGGGTGAAAGAGAATCGAAAAGGGAGTAACTTTCCCACTATGTGATGCATTGTTTTAGATTCCGTGACCAAGTGCCAATACTCAGATCCTGCTGGGTATAGGTACCCAAGGAGTCACTGAAGGTTTTTTGGGAGAAACACATATGATATTAGGATGACATTCCTAGAAAGATCGTCCAGGTGTCATGGAGAATGAATTGGAGCCCATCAGCCCAGATGGGGTCATTCCAATAATCCAGGTGAGAAAAGAGCAACAGAAAGAAGTGATGCTACTCTGGGTATGGGTGAACCTTTATTGGGTGCTAGTTTTTAAAAGAGCACGAAACTGACTACTAGGCTTTCTAGCTGTTGTGGGGAGGGATTGGAGGCTCATGTGCACAAATCCTTCCTTCATGGCACTGGGCCTTTAATGGTTACCAAGGCAGTGAAGTGGGAGCATTTCTTCCTTGGTTTGGGGGTGTGTGGCCAACTGATGTGAGCCCAGAAACCTGCCCTAAGCCCTCATGTGTTTATCCTTTCTGCTTCCACTTCACTGGATTTTCTGTTTCTCCGCTTTGACCTCATCCCCATCTCCTGCCCCTTTCAGCTTCTTTGTATCAGTGTCGCTTTCTGTCAGATCACTGTCAGCGACCCAGGGAAATGGGCAAACAAGGCCAGAGCATGCTGCTCCCGAACCCACTGGCGCCTGGGGCAGCAAGAGGGCAGGTGGAGTCTGACGGGCCGCACCCAGCACAAAGTGATTCATCTAGCTCTCCGAGGATCAGTCAAGAAGATAGGAGGTGTCATCTTGTTTATGAAATCCCCTTCAGATTTCACTGAAGTGAGTAGAGGAAGGTGATGACAAAGTATAAAGTGGGACCAATTCTAATCCACATTGTGCTGGGTATTTTATAATTGCATAATACTCGAAAATTGCACTCGGATTTTTATCCTATGAAGAAACATTTTGAATATAATCTCTTTGGAAATGTCCCTCTTCAGGCTGAATAAATTTTCCTTGCACCAAAAACCAATGGCAAGATGCACACAAGACTGACTGGCAAGAAAACAATGCCACTATTCATTAAAATCTGATTTATAATGTATAGGTGGCCGTAACATTCTAGAAGTCTAAAGTAATATACATATTGACAAAAAAACTAAAAAGAAAATCCAAACACCTTTAAAAAACTTTAAGTGTATACTTGAACAATGTTATTCTAAACTTTCAATACTGGGGGGCTTTTTACAGCTTCTATATTGGTAGAAAGGTATTTGAGAAAGACACTCCATATGCACAATTGTCTGGCAAGGGTTTATCTAATTCTCCCTGTTAGAAATATATGAACATGGAACTATATTAGAGGAAGGCTCACCATCTTCTTTTTCTGAACCACATATTTTAGGAATTCAGCAAAGATGTGGGAAAAAAAAAAAAGTCATGAAAGAGAAAACTCAACAATACATCCACACACCTAAAAACCAGAGGCTACCACAGAGATTCTTCAAAGTCGTCTTCTATAGTGGGAGGATTTCCTTTAAATCCTTTTCAGAAGCATATGGCTGGCTTTGAAAGCTTAAATGGCATTTGCAACCATCAGTAAATCTTTAAAATTGTTTCTGCAAATAGGCCAACTCAGTTTCGGCTTTTCCCATTAATCTTTAGGTAGGACCACTGAAGACTTTTTCAGAGCCTAGAGAATGCCTTGATTAAAAGGCTCATTCAAGAGGGAAGGCTTTAGCATTCACCTTGGGTACATAGTCATTTCTCCAGGGTATTCATGGGCTGCTATTTCAACTCTGCAATTGTACCCCAAACAAGACATTTTTTTCCCTACAAAGCTTTGAGTAGAGACATTCTTTAGTGAATTACTGAAATCTTGCCCTTTCTATTTGTCACAGCTTGTTATTATTATTTTTTTTTATCAAGTGTAATCAGTTCAAATAAGACCCTTAGGTTTGACAACTTTACAACTGTTACTATTTAAGAGACAACATTTTATTTTATTTCTCCAAGTGCACCAGTAGTCCTGCTCAAACTACACGTACCTGTCTTGGGTGCTGTCTTGCTTACCAGTTCATTATTCATAGCGCAGCTTCTAGCGATCGAACACAGAAACAAAGCAGATGAAGTCTAACGCACGCACAATATTCAATTATAATTTGTAACTTTCACAATGTCTAGGGAAAATTAACCTGCTTATCACACAATAATATTACATAATGTTCCTTGCTCTCTTTAAAAATAAAAATATTTTTAAAAGCATTTGTTGTCAACTTTATAGAAATATTTTGAGAATTAATAAGAATTCAGATAAGACCCTGGGACCTTTTTGGATGTAGCGATGCTATACAAGTTTCAACAATACAATACTTAGGATTTTCATCAGGTTAAAGCATACCTATCTAGAGATTTCACCCGAGGTTCCTCCCTAGAACTTTCAGCATTTTCATGGAAATGACATGAATAGAAGAAGTTTCTAGGCACAATATTCAGAATTATGGCAACTAAAATTACTATCCGTGTTGTTTTCATGCCACCTGCCAATTTGGCCTCAATTATTCCAGTCTTTCAGGTCCAACAGAAAGTATCAACTGTGATCTCTACCATCATTCCAGGATAGTTTTTGAAGGTACTCATGATCACTGAAGTTATGTGCAGATAACATCATCCTTAGTATTTGAAATAACACTATTAACTGGCCAGCAAACAAACAGACCAAGCCACTTTGATTACCCCAAGAAAGACAAAGATCATCAGAGACACAGTTGGAATGACAGCCAGCCAGTCCTGAGGCAGATGTTATCAATGACAACAATGGAGACTCCATAGTATCCTCAGTCCTGAGTCCCCTAGCATTTATCATGCCCCCCATCTCTTCAGGCCAAATTCACCCTAGAGGTACTTCACACCAGCAAAACCGTGAACAATTCTCTCGCAATTGTATGATTACCTTTACCACCTTTTAAAGTAACTTTTTATTAATGAAAACTCCAACCTCCTAGAAGCAAGTTAAAATAGTCATCACAGTTGGCATTAAGGCAAAGTTCATATTTGGAAATTCTTTGTGTAGTCCTGGAGAAAGCGTAGGAATCAGGCAGACCTCTTTTCAAATCCTCTCTCTCCACTATTTATTAGGTTTGTGACCTTGGAAAATTCTTCAACTACTTTGATTTCTTTATTTATAGACTAGAAATAACAAATCTCACTGGCTTGGCCTCAGCAGTGAATAAGATAACATATGGGAAATCTGGCACATCATAAACGGTGGCTATTTTGGTTAAAAAAAAAAAATCTGATCTACATTATTTTCTTTTTTGCCTTCCTTATTCTCCAAGTATTCAGACCCTGCCTCACATAACTATTTTGGTAACTCTCATTATCACTTAGGATCCATTGCAATGTTAAAATCAGTTGCATTCTCCTTATTTCCAATGAAGACACGTTGCCAATTTCATTTAATAATAGCTCCCGAAAGAACCATAGTTATGTTCCTATTTCCTCAGTTGCCTTAAATTTGGAAAATCTGAAAATGACAACCAGACCTTACCCAAAAACAGCCTTTTAATTTTTTAATTCCTTATAATTTGCCAGATTTCCTTAGATACTATTCATGAAAGGCCAGGACAGCCAGAGGAAATCATTAATCACATATAGATTCTATTTTGTTTTTTGGGGGCAGGTAACTTAAATGCAAAATAGTTATCATCATTACTGTATCATTTTCTTTTTATCTGCCAAATAAATGGATGACTTTTATTTAATCTACTACACTTACATTGCATTTCTTCATCATCTTCCCAGTTTAAAGGTATGGATGCAAGATGATTTTTCTCTGTATGATGCCCTCAATTCCATATCCTCTAATATTTTATCAAGCAAGAATTCCTGAATTACTGCAAGCTTAGTAAGAGCACCTCACATTTTTTGAACTCTTTTTAATAAAAGGGAACCTTTGCTAAACTGAAATGAAGCAATGTTAAGCCCTTTCAGGACTGATATTACAGAAGTAACATAAATTCATAATCCTCCTTGCTCCTTTAATTCTCCTCTTGATTCATAAAGAAAGATTATACCAGTATATTTCATCGCCATTAAAAAAATACAAACAAAAAACTGTTCTATTCAATGGATAATCCTCATAGCAGTCTGTCTTTAATTCATGACTTTCTACTTCTACATAAAGGCACAGGCATCACTCTGGTACACCAACCATCTAGTTGGTGGCAGCCTGCCAGTCTTCCCAGGTGCAGTGTTGGATAAAAAATTATCTCATTCTATTGAGTTCTAACAGTGTGCTAGACATTGTGCAATGGAAAGGCGCACAGAACAGGTGCAACAATTACTGCCTTTCAGGAGTTCATGGTTGAAGACCAACAAAACGTCTTTGCTGCTGCTGTTTCCCAGCATTATTTTTACTGAAGGTTTTTCTGAGTGGTCAGGAAGTGGCATTTGATAACCTCTGTGCTGTGCGAATTACCAGGGACCGCTTGTTTTCTCGTTTCCAGTTAATCAGTTTATGTTACCTAAAAAGGGAGTTTTGAGGTGAGTTTCTACTAGAGGAATTGAGAAACATACTTTTGTCAGGTGTTAAAAGGCAGGAGGCATACCCAATGGACCAGGATAATATAAATATAGGAAGGGAGGAAGTTTAGGAAGCTGTTTGGGAGATGGAGTTGTGCTAGTATGGTAGCCTTCTGACGCTCTTCCGTAACTTCCTGAGGAGTCCTAGGAGACAAGAGTTTTGTTTGAAAGACAGTGGAGGAAAGCCAAAGAGCATAAACATTCTTTGGGACAGTAGAAATGCACAAACATATATACATATGATTAAGACGAGAAAGAAACAAGCTAGAACCTATGGAACAGAAGTCTAGAGCCTATGGAACAGAAGAGAAAGAAAATGGACGAGGAGAATTAAAATCTGAAGTAACTTTCAGGATCCTGCGGAGGGTTGGCTGTTCTCAAAGTAGCACTGCTTCAATGTGCTAAGTTAAATCCTGTTACTCTCCTAAGAAACATGGCAGCCTTGCCTGTTCCTTCCCTCTTCCAGACTACATTTTTCTTGGTCAGTTCTGGGAACGTTATGGTATGCTGTCCAGATGCCCCACCTTCAGGACTGAATCACTCATCCTCTCAGCAAGGGGTCCAGCTGAGTCACTCTGCTGAGCAATTAAAGGGTGCCTCCTTGCCTGAGGTCACACTCAGGAAGGAGGCTGGGAGGGGAAGACCCACAACCAGTAAGTGATCAGTTTGAGGTATGAAGGGATGCTTCCGGAGGGCCACCCCAATGTTAAAGCTTCCTGTAGGATTGCCTGAAGACTTTGGTACAATCTCATCTCAGCCCTACTTCTTCCTCTGGGCAATCCTGCCCCCTTCACTCCCTTCTCCCCCTACAGGTGTCATCTTGAGGACACGCCCCAGGAAACTTTCAGTACTCAACTCTCCAACTCTGAGCCTGCTCCCCAGGAGAACTTTTCTTTTTTAACCTCCAATCCTGTTTTTTGAACAAAGAAATCTCATGCCAATTTTTAATGTTCAAAGAATTGCACATGAAGTATCATTACTAGAATAAACCAAAGTAATAATGATATTGAATGTACCTTATTCAAACAACATATATATCCTCACAGAGCCTAGCTTGTTGAAACTTACTTTAATATGGACTTAGGACTATTTCCCTTATATCTATTTGAGAGCTATAATTGTAGCTTCTGTGATATAATTCTGATTTTTCTTAACTGGTTGTTCATTTTTCTGTCTTTCGCCCCTCCTTCAGGATCAGTCTGGAGTCTTACCTCTCCTCTATTTGTTAACCCCTCTGGACAGTCATCATCTTCCTAAAAATATTTATTAAGTGTACTGGATGGTCAGGTACCACTAGCTAGACTGTAAACTTTGGTGAGCTGAGGCTGTCATAGTCTTCTTTATATTTCACATGTAGTTCCAAGTTTATTCTGTGCACTGCCCCGGGTTCTGGGATAAATATGTGGGAGTACTGTCCCCCCACTTCCTTTTTCTCATCTTCCTTTCTTGTTCTCACTCAACAGGTATTTTCTTGGTACGGACTATATGGCAGACACTGTGCTAGGTTCAGGGGATTCTATAGTAAACAACACACACATAGTTCCTGTCTTTCTAGAGTCCCACATTGAGATACTTGTCATGGAAACAAACATTAAACTAATTGTAAAGCAAATAATTATTTAATTATAATTGTAAGTGTTGTGAAGAAAGATATTTTGATACAAAAATGATTTAAGCAATCTTATTAAACTAATATATAAGTCCACTATATAATAATATATTCTGGCAGAGGCTTCTATATCACTTTGACCAAAGGTGGACACATCAAAGGGCTATCAAGTAACCTCTGAGGATGGGGTGCCTGGGTGGCTCAGTTGATTAAGCGTCTGCCTTCAGCTCAGGTCAGATCCTGGGGTCCTGGGATTGAGCCCATCAGGCTCCCTGCTCAGCAGGGAGTCTGCTTCTCCCTCTCTCTCTCTGCCCCTCACCCTGCTCATGCTCTCGCATGCTCTCTCTCTCTTTCTCTATCAAATAAATAAATAAAATCTTAAAAAAAAAAAAACAAAAAACCTCTGAGGCAGTGCTTTGTTTTTACCTATGCCAGAAAAGGTGTCCAAACACATTTGGCTCAAGAGCCAGACAAGGTCAAGGACTTTTATATGGCCACTTGAAATATTAGAGATTACATACACATACACTGACACACACACACAGACATATATTACATATACAGACTATAATTCATTTTTGTTAAAACTTATTCTAATAACCTTCAGGGACAAAAATAAGAAATGTAAGAGAGATATAATCTTTACCAGTAGAGTAATCACTTAACTTATGTTAATATTTCCTTCAGTACTATGTAAATTGGTCTTGAAGCTACCTGGCCAATTCGAGCTTTAAAGAGAGGAAGTTCAATAATCATTACTGTCATCATTACAGTTAACATTTATTGATTATTTGCTACCTGTTAGGTGCTGTCTTGAATACTGTGTAGATTCGATCTGATTTTTATCTTCCTGTACAGTAAGTACTATCATTGTCCCATTTTGCAAAGGGGTAACCGAGGTTTAGAGAGCTAAAGTAATTTTCTCCAAGTCACACAACTAATAAGTGACGAAGCTAAGATTCTAACACAAATGCTTCTGGTGCTAAAGTCCGGGTAAAGCTCTTAACTGAGGCTGAGAGACCGTGCCATCAGAATCTGTGCCAGGATGCTGCCCAGAGCTATGCATTGCACAATTCCTAGAGTTGTGTGATCCGGCGAGCTTGATCATTGTGGCACTGTTCAAAAACAGATGCCCAGGGGCGCCTGGGTGGCTCAGTCGTTAAGCGTCTGCCTTCGGCTCAGGTCATGATCCCAGGGTCCTGGGATCGAGTCCCACATCGGGCTCCCTCCTCGGGGGGAAGCCTGCTTCTCCCTCTCCCGCTCCCCCTGCTTGTGTTCCCTCTCTGGCTGTCTCTCTCTCTGTCAAATAAATAAAAATAAAATCTTAAAAACAAAACAAAACAAAACAAAAACAGATGCCCAGGTTCACGTCCAGATCTACCAAGTCAGAATCAGGAATGTGGACTTTGAAAAAAATCTCCATAAGTGATTCTGACTTTTGCCCCAGTTATGAGCTCTTGAACTAGAGTATAAATACATTCAAATGTTTATGGATTTTACCTAAAATCTACTGTTAAGTGCCTAAATGTGCTACAACCATAATACTGTCACAAAATTTTAATAAAATATAATCACAGCTGAAGTCTTTTTAAGCACATTTTTTCTTATTTGTTGATTTTATACTAACTTGTAAATGCATTATCCTAGTCATGATACAAGTAAATATTAAAAATTCAGTCTCCTTACAGCTCATTGCTCTCCTTGTATGACTTCAGCTACACGAGCTCAAGTTTGCTCTGAAGAGTGGTTGACAGATGAGAGAACAAAGGTTATTTGGGACATTTCAGTGAAGTTTTCTGAAGCTTTGGGTAAGAAGTGTTGGATTTGTTGGATTTGAGGCACTGGGCAATGTTAAGTCATGGTGGATCTTTAAGTAAGGGTTGGCATAACCAAAGCTGGCCAGAGGAAGACCGAATTGACCAACGTGCAAAGGTAAAGCCAGCGGGACAGGGGGAAGAGTGAGGAGAAAACTGCTGTGGTCCGAATGGGACTTCCCTAATGGGAATCCACCACAAAGGATGATCAACATCCCTCAGGTGGGACAATGACTCTTGGCCATGGAAGAGGAGATGACACTTGAGAAGAGCCTGAAGGAAGAATTTTTACACGTGGAGATGGGAAAGCAGCCAGCCCAGCCAGAGAGATGGGTAAGAGCAGAAGTATCGAGGCAGGAGAGCAGGAACATGTTAGGGAAATGGGGTGCCATCCTATTTACCTGAAGAACAGAAATTTGAAGGGCAAGTATGGAAACATGAGGCCAAAATGTAAAATCACAGAGTTTTACAGCCAAGGAGAGCATCAGCTCTGAATGAATCTAATACTTCAATTTGCTAATGGAGACACTAGCGATAAAGAGATATTAAATGGCAAGTAGAAGCCAAGTGGAACTGTCTCCGGGATTCCTGTTGTTGGAGCATAGCTGCACAGGATTTGAGCTGACTGTGGGGACCAATGGTAGGTCAGATCTCAGATTTGGTGCTTTCCAGTGCCTGGGTGTTGCTGGGGCTTTCTGAACAGGGAAGTGACGTGATCATTATGAAGTTTAGGAAGATCAATTAGGCAGCAGTGCACGTGAGAGATGAGAGCGAGGGAAGGAGAGTGATTAGGAGGCTGAGTAGTGTGCCAAACACAGATAATAGGCTTTATTAGCCCCATTTCACAGATAAGGAAACTGAGCTTTGGACTGTGGCCAAACTCAGGCCTGGCGGATTCCAAAACGTGTGCATTTTAAGGCTGCAAGGGTGGCGCACTCACCTGGCTTACGGTGGGAGGAGGGGCTAGTGGGCAGAGGCTGATGCTGCAGAGTGGTCTGGGAAGACTGAGGGCTGAGAAAAGATCCCTTGGATTTGGCAGTAAGAGGTCAGCGGCGGTGTATTGAGGAGAGAGTGATTTCAATTGAATGATGGGAGTGGTAGGCTGATGGCAGGAGGAATGAAAGAGTGAGGGGGTGGTAATGGAATGGCAGCAGGGAATACAGCCTCCTCTTTCAAGAATTCTGGCAGTTGAGAGGAAGGAGAAAGAAGGGCAACAGTTTGGGGAAATCGTGGAACAGAGGGGGGAAGCCTTCATTCCACCCCCAGAAAACATTTGTACAACATACATGTGTACCGGGTACTATGCTAGGTAGTGGGGGACACGATGATAAATAGATGAAGGAGGGAGAAATAGAGGATGTCCTGGTAACAGCTATCTCTAAATGGAAATCCCTTTATCAGGTGACCAAATTTAATACATAAAATGATACCAATCTTTTAGATTTCAAACTTCTAGAAGACAATGAATGGATATGTCCTCCCATAGAACCTTGCATAGCGCACTCTCATTAAAAGTTCACTGCAGGAATAAACCATGGGTACCAGGGGAGGAAAGGGAAATCCAAAATGAGGGGCAGCTTTGCAAAGAGGCGGGAGATAATGCCTTTTGAGACATGAGTCCTTGCAGCCATTCAGATGCTGTCTGGGTTCTCTGTCTTCCAAGCTCTCTCATTTCCAGTCACTGTTGCTTCATGTTCAGCAAATCTGAGAATTTCCTTCCATGTGCCTTCCTGCTCTGCTGCCCCTGCTGATGGGCTTCTATAGGACACGCCCATCCATATGGTGAAATGCCCCCCATCCTTTAAAAGCAGGGCAAACCCAACCCTCTCTGGCAAGTATTTGCAACCCCAGGTGGAGTGAATGGTGTCCTTCTCTCCACAGGACTTCATACTGACCTCTAGCAATAATCACAGCTAACCTTGCCTTCTATTTACTACCCGTCAGGCACTGTTATATGTGCTTTGCAAATAATATCCCTCATGAACAACCCTATGAGAAACGTTCTGTTTTACAGATGGGGAAACTGAAGCCAGAGAGGAGTTAAATAATTTGCCCAAGGTAATAAGTGCACGCCAGGATTCCAACAGAGAGTGATTGATTCCAGAATGAGGCTCTTCACTACTACACTGCTTTGGCTTACTTGTCTGTCTTCCTTAACTAAACAGTGAACTCCAGAGAGAGGAGGCTGTTGCTTGATTCATCTTTGTTTCTTGGGCTCAGTCTAGATAGTAAGTGCCAAGTAAGTGTTAGGTGAATAATTTAAAGAATTAATAAATGTGCGCACTTAGGTCTGACCAGCTCCCCACTGTGAACAGAAATTGGAAGAGTTTACTGTGCATGAGAGGAGGACAGAGGGAAAAGCTTGCCTTCTGCTTCTTGGATCCCCATCTAATGCAGGGAAAATGCACAGGTCCATACAACACAATTACCACTTCTTCTTTTATGTTTTATGTTTTAGGTTATGATTGAGGGTGCAAATAAATAAGTTCGTAATTATGCTTCAGAGAAAATGAAGTCAGTAAGCCCAGTAAAACTATAAGCTAGTAAAGTAGAAGGTACACTTTGGAGACCAGAACACAGCTGCAGAGACCCTTGCCACACAGATCTTTGTACTATATTCCTATGAGAAGTTTCCTAGTAATGGTAGGTCAGATCTCAGAGGTGGATCCTGCCCCCTAGGGGTAACCGTGTTCAGACCTCCTGCAATAGGAGGTACTTAGAGGTCCCTGGCATCATGCTGGACGTTACAGTTGCAGAACGTATAGAGGAGAATCCAGCCAGTGCTTAGACTGAAATGGGGAAGTTTGTCTAGAATGTTCTTTCCCTCTCCTTCTGGCCAACACAAACTCGTCCTCCAAGATTCCAGATTAAATGTCAATGGAAGTCTTCCCTGACCACCAAGACTAGACAGGTTCTCTTGTAGTGCACTTCCATTCTCCATCAGAGTCTTTGCATAATTCTAATAACATAAATTTAACCAAGCAGTTACTTAATGTCTGTGTCCCCTGCAAAGGCCATACTGCTATGCTCTTAGCATCCAGAACAGAGTTGGCAATAGATAAGTACGAATTTTGTGAAAGAATTAATGCATATGCAGGAACATGATGTTAACACTACTGAGGATTTGCTCCCCAGCCATAGATTGAATTCTTTTTTTTTTTTTTAAAGATTTATTTATTTATTTGAGAGAGTGAGAATGAGAGAGAGTACATGAGAGGGGGGAGGGTCAGAGGGACAAGCAGGCTTCTCGCCGAGCAGGGAGCCCGATGCGGGACCCGATCCCGGGACTCCAGGATTATGACCTGAGCCGAAGGCAGTTGCTCAGCCAACTGAGCCACCCAGGCGCCCGATTGAATTCTTATTCCTAAGTGTCGTCCTCTTTTCTAGACCTTATGACAGTTAGCAACAAAGTGAAATAGACTTATTTGTATTTTTAAACACTTAACAGCCAAGAACTTTTAAAATGTTAGGGAGTTAAAATGTTTATTGACTGCGGCTTCCTGAAAAGAGGAGAAAAACATGAGAAAAAGTAAGTCAAATGAGATTGAGAAATTTTAAAGACAGGGTAGAAGAGCGGTTTTATTTTCTAGTTTCCTTTGGAATTATTCTGTAATAACAGTTCCTATAGAACCCTGAAGCTTGGCTAGCTCCGACCCCACAGGGAGATCCTTTGAAAAGATCCACTTATTTTATAAGACACAGTGAGTCTGACACGAAATGTACACTTTCGTATCTAAGAACCCTAGCAA
Source organism: Mirounga leonina (assembly GCF_011800145.1). Classification (NCBI taxonomy): domain Eukaryota; kingdom Metazoa; phylum Chordata; class Mammalia; order Carnivora; family Phocidae; genus Mirounga; species Mirounga leonina. The sequence continues at coordinate 9,924,247 of NW_023270314.1, forward strand.
AGGAGATTAGTAGCCAAAAAAGCAATTAAGTTTACAGTAGGGTAACAGATACCATATCTAGTACAACAGCTTGGGGAAGGAAGTAAAGCAAAGGTCATATCAACAAGAAAAAAGTAACATTAAATAGCAGATTTTTTTTTTTTTTTTTAAGAAACAAAATCCCATATTCCAAAATCTTTCCTTCTCATCTAATAACTACATGTGTTTGGCTGTTTGGAAAAAACAAGAGACGAGGACGTGGCATTACTGAAGCTGGTAACTGGCCCAAACCCTGGTGAACCAGGCTGTGAAATTCAAGCATCTGGAGCGTCGGGTTCCTGATCAGCTTTTTCAGTTTGATCTCAGATCCCACTCTAGTAGATGCAGGATTGTAGAATCCCAAGCTGGCTGTGTCTGTGTGCTTTAGAGGCACAGTGGCTTAGGGTTCGAACAAACACATCCACCTACCCCAACTTAAATAATTTAACAACGCCAACGCAGAGGTCCTGGAAAAACCAACCATGTTTTAGGACTAGGTAATAATCGGGCCCTTTCACATCAAGGTAAAGGTGTCCCCACAAAAGAACGGGGCTCTGTGACACAGATACCAATTATAAATCACCCCTTGGTGATTCTGTTTAGTTACATAGCATTGTAGATCCCAGGATTTACAATGGTTGTGCAGCCCATGAAACTATCTTTAGCCAGAGTTCCTCTTCTGTGTCAGTATCCTATTTTGAACTAACAATGCTCTCAGATGAGCCGAAAAGATGTATTTAGCTCCCACCATTACAATTTCTGATCCTCTTTACTTTAGCTCTTTTGAAATAACATGAAAGCTTTGGCTTGCTAATTACTTTTATCCAGCCCATAGAAAAATTAGTTTATCTTCCTGATCAAAGCAAATTAGGCAGATCATGGCTGATTAGAATGCAACAGTAAAATCGCCATACTTTCCCTTCCAGTCCCCTTTCTCTCAGAAATAGGGCCTGTGTCAAATATGTAGGTATTTCCCACGGCCAGGCCGGACTCTGTTTCCAACAGGGACTGTGGCTTGGACAATGGTTCTTACACAGACACTAAAGTTCTTTAGTTCAGTCATTGTGTTCGAGAAGAACTAGTAACCCCTTAGCTAGCATTTGATGGAACATCTAGATTTACATATTTCCTTAATTGCATTTTTTGGAATGTGAGTGAGATTTATCTGACCAGAGTTAAATGCCTCTTTTATTCCCCTACCCAAGGCAAAATTCAACTCCATGCTCTTAAAAAAAAAAAAAAAAAAAAAAAAGTGAGGTGGGAGGATGTATGGAATCTTACTTAATTCCAATCTGAATAAATTTGAAGGTTTCAATAAAGTGGGACGAGGGAGTTACATTACCAAACACAGGAAAGATACACCTTTACCTTCCAAAGAGGAAATGTCAATTGCCAAAGCTTTCGCTTATTCAGCTCAATCGAAAAGGCTATTTTGATTTTAATAATGAATGTTATTCCTGGTTGCCAGATTCCCCAAATCAGTTGCTAAGAGCCTCCAAAACTGTTGTCCTTAATAATTTCTCGCAAAAATTTCTTCGTGACTGTAAAAACTTGAAAGTTAGGTTTACTCTTCCTTATTTATTTACTATAAATTAACAGTAAATCTTGTATTTAGCTCCATTTAAACCCCCCTCTGCAGCTGCCCATTTGAAAAATAAAATGGTTGCCTTCTTTCACTTCAGTGGGCACGATACAAAACACCCATTGAGCTTTCCCTTCACTGCAGCTGCCAGTGCCCAGCCGACTTTTAACAAACCAGCCAAGCGGAATCACAATGCAGCTGCAACATTTTATGGTATTTCTGTTGGTTCTCTTTTGAGACTGGAGGTGTTAATTAGGAATCAAAGAACACAACCCTGCCAGCTTTCTTTCACAAACCATACCCTGGTCACTGCAGTTTGCAGAAGAAAATAAATCTAATAAAGGGATAAAAATGTTGTTTGTCACACCAGTAAAGTGTACTTAAGACCCTTTGATCAAAAGCTTTTTATGTCGTCTTGTCAGATGGGCTGGAAATATTGTATTTTTCCCCTTTCTCTCCCTTCTTCATGCAGACTTCTCTGATTTTGAATTTCAAGACTGTCTGGAAGAAAAAAATATAAGCATAGTCATATGCAGGATTATTACTTAGAGGTGAAAGCTGGTCTCATAGAGCAGAGTCATTTTGTTTCTTAGAAAATTGTTCCTATTCAACAGAGAGTCCTGTTATGGGTTCACACAAAACTGGGCCTTCTATTAGCATATTTACCGTATTCTAACCACAGGTTCTCGCGCTTATACTTTACATATACATCTGTCAATACTCTATTTGGGGTAGATTATTTGTTGCATAAATCTTTTTCAGTGTTATAAGAGGATTTTTTTTACATACACAGAATTGAGTATTCTCATAAGCGTAACATCCAGATATATATACACACACACATACAAACATATATATATGTATAATGTTAATTTATCAAATAGTGTGTCATTTTTATATAGTTTTTATGCATCTCAAGTATCACGCATTCAGATGTAACAGCGTGAAGTCATTACCTTTAATCTTCAGTCAAAGTTAAAAGCTTATAGTAAGTTTATGAAGTTAGCACTGCTGGGAATTAGTCAAGCCTGCTAGCTCTCTCAGCAAGAGGTTTTGCTGCTAGATGCACAAATCATGCCAAAATCCATTAATCCTGCTTGAGAGAGGCAGAAAGGTCTGCTTGTTGATTTAATGTTAATGAAATGAATGGGCTCCTGAGGCTACCTACAGAGGCCCTCTAAACTGAAAAACAAATAAAGTCATTTTAAGTAATGCTCACTGCGGGAGAGTAAACAATGCTCCCAGATTTGCTGTACAAAATGAATGTGGGTGTGGATGCGTAGAAACCTCCCATTTTCTACAATCTCGCTACACCTGTCCTGGTGTACAATACACACAACTGTCAAGCTGACAGATTCATAGATAACTGGAGAGACCTCAGAGCATATGCTCACCACTCTGACTTTACAGATGTGAAAACTGAGGCCGGGAGGGTATGCATATCCTGCCAGAGATTCTACAGCTGATAGCGGGGGAGCTAGACCTAGTTCAGTGGTTCTCAAAACCTGACCGCGCATTGAATTTGCCTTGGGGAGTAAAAAATCATTCTGATGCCTCGCTTCTTCCCCCAGAGATTCTGATTGAGTTGGTTTGGTGAGGGATCTAGGCCTCAAGATGGTTAAGGTTAGGTTCCAAATGGAGCTTATGTGAAGACAATTTGAGAACCATGGACTAGACCTCTAACGGGGCACACTGCTCCTCTGTGCGTTGGGTCTGTTTTGTCCCGCTGCACCACAGTGTGAACTATTTCCCAGCTCCTAGGAGTAGGCCAGGTGCCTTAGCATCCTATGGAGAGAGTAGATACATGTGTTTAGAGATTTTCAGGTTGTTTGCAAAATGAGTTTCCGTTTCTTCCACGTGTAAATGCAGAGATGTGCCCCCGCTGTGGGTGTGTAGTATGTGTGAGTGTGCGTGTAGACCCCCTTGAAGGACGGACATCTACCTGTCAGGTGAGCCCACCCCACAGCTGAGACGGTCGCCAGGGTCTGTGCCATCTTGGCAGCCTGAGCTTGTGCTTCACTTTTCTCTCTGTCCTGCCGTGGACCTCACCTTTGGGTCTTACTTGACGCTTTTTTATTCTTTTCTTATTTGCCCCAGTCTCCTTGGGTTGTGGCTTTTCTCGTACCCCCTTGCCACCTGGAGAACTGTGCTTTGCCTGAGGCAGATCCTTCTGACTCTTCATTTGAAATTGTTTGACTTTTGCTGCCTTCAGATTCAGTCTGGTTTGGTGATTGTTTAAACTGCTTGATAAAGCGAGGCTGATAGATCCCACTTGTCCAATCTAAGCTGCTGGGTAACACATAGTAGACGTCTGCCCGAGCGTTCCTTCAGTTTTGGCTTTAGTGCTGTAAAATAAATCAGCTTCCTACTTCAGTGATTCAGTGGGCACTCAAGAATTCCAGAATCATCCTTTCACATGTAGTAAGATATGAAAGTGTTCCTAGAGAGTTCCCTTGTCCTTTTTGGACCTGCTCTCTTGATTTCATTGGTCATGGGTGAAGCAGCTTGCCTCTTCTGAGGGGGGCTGTTGAGAATCTGTGAAGATGGTGACACAGGGCTCATCCAGCAGAATTAAAAGGCTGTCTGGTCCAATAACCGCCCACCCATCTCTCCTCTCTGCTGGGGATCACTGGCCCAGCAGCTCAAAGACAAGCCTGAGTGGTGCTTTGACCCTCTATTTAACTTTGAATCCCTTCCCCCTCACAGAGTCAAGTCATTGGTATCTATTATTCTCCAGGAAATAATTTCAGCCTCGTTGTCATCACTGACTGCAAAGATCCTTCCTGCAATTGCATTGAACTAACGGCTTCTTTTTCAAAGACAGCTACCGTTAATTCCTCACGGAAATTCACCTCTTTTGAAGGTATTTTCAGATAGACATAAACCTATTCCTTATATGTTTTTTTCCCCCTAGTTATTTTTTTCTGCCGTTAATACATTTAAAAAATCAAACACATTTTTGTTGTGTTGAAAATGTAGTTTTCCTGGGTGTATCTCTGGCTCTGAGAAAAAGCTGGGTTCCGTATATCCTCTCTGCCCCCCGCTAAATCCATCATCTCTCACCTGCTGCTACAGTAAGTCAACTGCTGAGATTGGGCTTCTGAGAGCCCAAGAAGTGACCAAACTGAGTGTTTCCTACATACTCAGGAAAAACCGTGGGGATGGGTGAGATGAAAATGAGAGGAGAAAAACAATTTCAGCCCAGGACCACAAACTGTGGGCCATTCATTGAACCCTGTCTGAAGAGTGGGCTTTTACCATTAGGCCACTGGCCCACAATCGGTGACAAAGCGTCTGCTCAGTCATCAGCCACCCTGAAGGTCTGTGCAGTGTCTACACAACGTTATGCACCCACGTGAAAATATGAGACTTCATTCAATACACAGAATCCTTTATCTATTTGATACCAAGGATCAAAGATGAAAGAATCTTTTAAACTTAAACAGGTGCTGGGTGACACACTATTCATGTGAAGCTGCCCCTTTTTGCTTCCCCTATTCTTTTACCTAAAAAATCTTGTTTAATGAAAATTATAAAGTTTTGGGGCAATGGATTTAACTATTTTGGGGAACAGCAATAAGAGGCAACACTGTATTTGCAAAGCATGGGTTTAGGGGCACCTGAATGGCTCAGTCAGTTAAGCGTCGGACTGTTGATTTCGGCTCAGGTCATGGTCTCAGTGTCCTAAAATTGAGCCCCGTGTCAGGCTCTGCACTCAGTGTGGAGTCTGCTTGAGATTCTCTCCCTCTCCCTTTGCCCCTCCCCCTGCTCATGCTCTCTCTCTCTAAATAAATACAATCTAAAAAAAAAAAAAGTATGGGTTTAGTGTTTTAACAACAACTTCATCAGCAACAGAGACAGTAGTCCCTAACATTTAATGTGCACTCCACACATGAGGCATTATGCAAAGTGCTTCACATGTATGATCTTACCAATCTTCACAACAATCCCGTGAGGGAGGTATCACGATTGTTGCCATTTTACACATGAGGAAACTGAGACACAGAGTAACTTGCCAAGGTTACTCAAGATAGGTCTGTGATCTTTGTCAAGCTGTTCTCACTTCCAAAGTAGGGATAATTATAACTTTTACTGTCTGTTATGAGGGGCAAATGAGAAATTGGGGGCAAAAAGCATTCTCTGAATTGTTTTTTCTCTCCTTCTTGGGAGTTCACAAACAATGCAGTCTGCCAAGTGTAGAGGGAAGGACCTCTCTGCTATCACAATATAAGATTATACCAGCTTGTCTCACTTTCTGTTACACATTTGATGGCCAGAAAAATGGGGCCCTGTATTTTGGATGTAGAAAAGTGCACTTCCCGTAGAGTTTAGGGAAACAGGAGAGTGCCGCCTAGTGACTCTCCCTGGAGCATGCCCTGGGACTGGCACGCAAGGACAGAGGGTGTTTTAAATGTCGGTTTTAATGTTGTTTAGGTATGGTATAGCCCATAGATCAGGAGACAACTGTTAGTGAAAAGAGAGTTTGTTACTCACAGTTCCCAAGAGTTGGGGGTACATCAGGCCATGCAGGGTCACATGGGCGAACACCAGAGTCAGGAAGAAGAAGGAGAGGGAGGAAAGCATGGGCATGAGCGTTCATTGTGGTTTCCATGTGAAGGAACAGACAGGGTAAGCAGGCTAGGAATTGGCTAGTTGGAATAATTTCAGCAGGCTCGGGGGTGCAGGCGCTGTCCAGAGTCGTCTGGTACCTGGCCCTGGGGTCATTAGAATAGGTAATATAGACCTAGAGTGTAAGAGCCTTGTAAGAGCCCAATAGAGCCCAATAATGAAGGCGGTGGGGGTGTGGGCCTTGGATCGGTTGGTTTGCATATGAAAGGCACACTTGCAGAGGAATTTTAGATAGCTCCGAGAGAGACCATCTCTCCTGGGTCAACAAGTCCACAAGAGAGCAAAGGATCACAAAATGCAGAAAATGAAAAACATATTAATACACAGGGATTCTGAAAACAAAACAACGCAGGGTTTGTGTGTTCTAATCTCAATCCCAGGGAGAGTCTTCTTTGGTCCAAGAAAATCCATAATTCAAGGGGTATACATAATCTAGTAATGAAAACAGACAAGCAGATCAGACAAGCAGACAAATATGGTGGTCAAGTGTGGTGAGTTCTATGACAGAGGTGGGCTCAGCATGATAAGGAACCATCAGAGACCGGTTTCTAGAGTGGTGGGTCACACAAGGCTTTCCGGAAGAGGTGGATGTTTGAACTGAGTATGGAAAGACTCATAGAAGTGAGCAAAATGAAAAAGAAGAAAGGGATTCCAAGCAGACACCAACACACGTGAACACCTGGAGGAAGGAAACATGGAAATTGTAGGTGGAGTTGCATACGGCTGGAGTGAAGAGAGCAGGAGGGGCTAGTCTGTGGAGCTGGCCGCAGGGTTTGCAGGTGAAGAATGAAGCAAGAGAAGCTTACTTTTGGGTCAGACTGAGAATTTAAACTTTATCATGAAAGTCCTAGGAAACCACCGAAGGACTGCATATAAGGGAGACATGGCCACAGTTGCATCTTAGACAAACTAGCATGATGGTAGGGAATGTGTGTGTCCTTAGGGTCTGTGGAAACCAAGACAGGAGGCTGCCACGGTGATCCAGGCAAAAATCGAGGAGAGAGACTGAATTAATGCAGTTTCAGTGCTAGATGAGAAAGGGAGCACATTCAAGAGACACGAAGACAATCTAAATTTGGTCAAGTTAAGGTCACAAATGAAATTCAAATTATAATAAACACATGTTTAACTACTATGAACAGACATTTGGGAAATTATTTATTTATTCCTCAAACTAAATCTGATTGTTTCCTTCTGTTTTGCAGATTTTTAGGTGATACAGAGACACTTTATCTGTATCTACAATGGGCCAAAAAAAGACAATACAGTTAAAATTCAGGCACATATATTTACGTATATAGCACGCATAAGCAACAGGATTATTTGGCAACATCTAGAAAGATAACTGGGATTTTTAGAATTCACCTGAGTATCTGGCATTGGAACAAAAAAGTGACAAGAAGGAACACTCAGCTGGGGTTCTCAGGAGAGCTGGGTTCCAACTCCATCTTTTCCAGCCATGTGCTTTTGGGAATGTCATTTACCTCTTAGGAGCATGAATTTCATCATCTGTGAAATGAAGGTGTTGGATTAGGTGACCTCCAAGGTGCTTCACATTCTAAATCCCATGGGTGGACACAGCGTCTGACTCATCAGAAACCTCGGCAACCTATCTAAGTGATTTTCATTCTGTTTATCTGGGCAATTAGGGTAATGCTCTAGCAATCATGATTAAATTTCAGTTTTGCACTCTATAATGTGACCTTAGGTATACAGCTTAGTCCTGCTGGTGATTTGTGGATAAAAGATTATCTTTAGTTCTTTAAGGTAGAACCATACTCTACATGTAGTTAGCTACTAACACAAGCTGTGAATTGGTATTATCATTAACATCAATCTATCAAAATTAGCCTTTCCTTCCCCAATATACAATTAACTATGTTTTGAGGCGTTTCTACAGCTAAGGGAAAGGGTGCCTCAAATTACTACCCACTAGTCATTCGGGACCAGACGGTATCCACCTAACACTTGTCAGGATTATAAGACCGTGGGGAAGTGGACTCTACGCTGGATGACCAGCAGCTGTAAGGTGGAAGGTGCATACTCGCTGTCAGTGAACCATGTTGCTCAAACTTCTGAGATCTTCAAATGAGATACGCTTACACCCTGGGAGAATCTGGTTTAAGGAGGATTTCCTTTTGCTACCCGAAGTGAAAAGAAGACTCAGTGAAAAAGGATCTTGAACTTCCTCCGTTGCCCTGAGCCCCAGAGTACGACAGCTGCCGAGGGAAGGGGCTGCTGTGAGTGCGGTTCTCCCACCGCAGGGAGAGTGATGTGGCTTCCCCAGGTTCAAATCAAAGACCTCAATTTCGGTGCACTTAGAGTTAATACTTTAATCCCAAAGACTCTTCTCTCTAAACTTCCCTTCATCTCGTAGTTTGAAGCCCTGGGGGACGTGTCTGAGATAAGGAAAATGCATGTTTCCAGTCTTCTGATACTATCTGGAAGCCAGGGATGGAGAAGGATCGAGAGACAAAGGAGAAGTGTACATCTGTGTCAGGGGGCCTAGTAGAGGTCTCACCATCTCTCAGTCCTGCCCGCACTGTTTCTTGGGTAGCAGATTTCCTTGCTTCGTCTTTCCACCTCTCTTGGCATTTTTTCCTAGGCTTTACTTTATGCGGCAGTTGACACTCCAATGGTCATAGAGTAGGTCTACCACCCAAACGCAGGCATGCCTTTCTGCTAAGGGTCCCTTCAGGGCAGGAAGTTTGAAGGGAAAATAAGGAAGAAGATGTCTTATTTCGGTCTTCACTAGAAGACGCCAAACTCATTCTATAGATTCATTCAACAAACACTGTGAAATAAATATTTATTACCAAAGTCTCAATATATATACAAAAAATAGATGATCCTTCCACGGAAAATTTTATTTGTTTTTTATAACCAAATAATCTTCACTGCATATGTATACAAAAAGGGAAAGGTTATTTCGTGCTGATAGATTGAAAGACCAATTGATTATGTAACAGAGTTCCTTCAAGTAAGTGCCTCCCACGAAAATTAATAACCTGAAAACTTCAAGTGCCACGTGGTGTTTTGTGTGTTGAACCAATAACCCCATTAAAATAACATTGGGTAAACCCAAACACAACACAATGAAATTTCTAACACAGCCCACATTAACCAACCAACTTTAAAATAATATCTTTGTTATGTACTAAGGTTAAAAATTCAGCAAATTCTTTATATTTTTTCCACTTGAGATCATGTGTGGTTTTCTACTTCCCTGAGAAGTACACTTTTGCGGCTTTTTTGATCAAAGGCAGGTTATTTTTGCAAATAGACATCTTTTGTAGAGTCCCTGTTCTACTTCTTCAGAGTTTCAAGAAAAAAGAAGCACAAAAATATTTACCAGTTTTTTAGTGAAACATAAAAATTCTTAGGTTCTTTTCTTTTCTGAGTGTCGACTTTGGAAAGGAAGGGAAGGCATGAATGTAAGGTTAGCCATCACAGTGTGGTGTGTGTGTGAGGGAGAAAAGGAGGAGGAAGGAGGAAATAAAGGAATTTGGCTGCAGAATTGAGTAACAGTTTGAAACACTTGGCTTCCAGTTGTGAAAGATGAGCAACACTGCGGAAAAGGCTGGGCTAACAAGGGACCACTTGAAGAAAGCTTAATCTCAGCTTCCTCAGATGATGAGGAAGGTCAGCTCGGTGCACACGTTCCCGGTGGGAGGTGGGCTCCCTTTGCCAGGACAATGGTCTTCGCATTTCAGCTTCTGAACTAAACTGAAGGTGCCTTCACACAGCCAGCTCCTCAGGCTCTCGCCTTGAAAGAGTTGGCTCTCCGCGGCCACGCCATGTCAATGTTATGTGTCATTTCCACAGAGCAAGTGGCAGAAAGAAAACCGTTTCTTACTGGTATGTTGGTGCCGTGGGTGTTCGTGTGTGTGCAGGAAAGGGATTGCTTTCCTCCCCACTGACAACCACAGTCCTTGTTAGAAGACGAAACCAAGCTCCTTCTGAAGGCAAGGAGGATAAAATGAATGCAGAAAAAATGTGTATGCCTCACAAATGAGACCCCTGAAAGTGACTGCTGCATAATTTTAATTTATTAATGTTAAGGGGTGCCTGGGTGGCTTGGTTGTTAAGCGTCTGCCTTTGGCTCAGGTCATGATCATCCCAGGGTCCTGGGATCGAGCCCCGCATCGGGCTCCCTGCTCAGCAGGAGGCCTACTTCTCCCTCTCCCACTCCCCCTGCTTGTGTTCCCTCTCTCACTGTGTCTCTCTCTGTCAAATAAATAAATAAAATCTTTTAAAAAAGTTTATTAATGTTAAAACAAAACTGGAGTTGGGAGTGGTGTTTTAGGAGATTTTAGAGATTATATCCATATGTGTCCTACATTTCTAAACATCAATTCTTACTTGATGACGTGTTCTTTATACCGAATATAATTTATAATTAATTGGCTTGCTATTGGTTTTTCATATTGTTGACTTTGTAATACAATAAATGGTTAACACGCAAGAGATTTCCAGCAGCAAATGAAATGAAAGACTGATGAAATAGGATAGATAGTTTAGGAAGAGTTTTTCTTTGTTCAAAGGGGGGAACTCTTCTCTGATTTATCCAGATTTCTAATTTACACAGACGTCTGTATCACCGGCCTAATTGTTAAACCATGCACAGTTTACAGGTAGATAAGCAGACAAAACTTTGAAATAATTTCCATTCTGAATCAAATGATAGTATGGCAACCTTTATGACATCGATTCATCTTATCAGCTTTAAAGGTGAATACAAACTCAAAATTTGCCTATTAAGAAAGTTCATGTCTCTCTGAATTGAGGAATAGTTCTAAAGAATTCAGCCGCTTTATTTGACACATGGATCTGGTCATAGAAAAAAAAGAGTTTTATTCTTGACTTGGAAGTTATTAGTCAACTGATCACTCTTTAGGATACTTGGGCAGCTACCACAATTTATCTTTGACTTGGGGACAAGAAAAATTGTTTCTGTGGTAGTAAGAAAATGGATATATGAAAAGATATCTACTAAACTTAAAATATTGGCCCTTAGCTATATAATGTTATTCTCACTTTACTGAAAATTAAAAACTGCATTTCCCAATTAGTTGAAGAAATATTTCTGGTATTAGAGCTTCGTAAATTGTGTTCCTGAAAAAAAAAATGTGCTGAAATATTTCAGCACCAGTTATAATTACTGTGAGGCATAACTATAAATTAGAAGGCTGGTTTTCTTGTATTTCTGGTAAACTGGCTCTGAAGATAATTTCAGAGAGGTCCCAAAACACGTTGAGCAATGTAAATATCCTTGAATAAGCAGACAGGCCTGCAAGTTTGGGAGGATGATAGTATCTGTGTCACAGGGTGTTTGTGGGGCCTATGAATGAGTCAAGGACTTAGCATAATGCCTAGTACTCAGGGGGAACAATACAAATGTCAGCTGTTATTACAATAAAATGATTTAGATATGTAAATTATGGTGTGTTTGTTAAAATAAGCAACTCATTGCATCCTTTAAGCTGAATACAATTTAATTGTATTTCAAGTGGGGCTGGGCCATACATAGCTGCAGAGAGCCTTGCGTGGTTCTGTTACATGCAGACGGGCCTCTTTTAGCCACTGGGATTTCAGCAGCTGGCTCCGCCAACTCTATTCACTCCCACACCGTCAATGTTTACTGAACATCCCTTAAGTGTCAGGCACTGGGGTGGACACTTGTGTTATAAAGTGGAAAATTTCCTACCCTGGAGGAGCTCAAAGTCCAGTGAGGAGGATAAACCCTGAAGGAAAGAGAGCTCATCATCACATCCTGGAGTGTTATTCCACTTGACCTTAAAAGGAAGACCGTTTCATGGACATGGTCAGTTCCTCTGCGTCCTCTCAAAGCAAATTTCTGCTTCTCCAATCCCAGACTTAAACACTGAGAGCAGGGGTAATAAACATTTGAAGGTATGAAGAAGGAGTTCAGCTTGTGAAGCATCTTTTAAACAGCTCTTCTCCTATGGCGGACACCCTGTTAACAGTCTTTTAGTATTACCACTAGATAATGTAATTCCATCACGTGAAATCAAATGGCTAACGTCGTTCTACCTACCAGTTTCAAATAAGGCATTTCCATTTGGGCTCGATCAATGTAATAAAAAAACATTCACTGGGAGAGGCAGGAGAACATGCCGGGGATTCCAAGAATGGGCCTGCCTCTTAACCTCTAGAGAACAAAATTAATTTTGAATTATGAAAAATTTTATGAAAAAAATTCCACCCTATAGCCTATGAAGTATCTCCCTTTTCCATAGAAAAGGAGTTCCCTGGGTGAAACTAAGTGTTGTAGTTGGCATCTATAATGAGTGGATAAAAATGTGGATTGAAGCTGAAAGATACGGGAATAAAAAAGTTGCAGGAGGTTAGAACTCATGGATACATTTAACAAGTGAAATTCTGCTAAGAGACATCAAAACAGGACTAGATAATCAGCTTGTTTTCTTTGGTATGTAATATATCAGTTGTGGCTCTGATGCAAGTCTGATTCATCTTTGTGCTATAAAATGAGACTCTGTAAAGGAAAACATTGCAACAGGAGTGAAGAGGTTGAATCTCATAGGAAGGAACCTGCCTTCTCATGAAGAATTCAATTTGCTAGAAATATCCACTTGTGGGGTGTTTATGAGGAAATGTACCACTTAGCATTATTCTAAATTTATATAAATAACTGAACAAAAACAAAAAATTACTCCACAGAATTGCTCAATGCAGAGCTCACTACTGTTTTTCATTTCTATCATATGGCATTATGATTTGGATTAATTGGAAACATACTTCAACTTATAGCTAAAATGACTTACATGTATGAGTTTAATAGAAAAAACATAAAAAATGGTTTACTAAGGTCAGTAGTTATTAGGTATCAGTTATAAAACTACAAATATTCTGCAATGTCTTTAATTATATGACAGCTTTTTGGGGTTAATTGCTTACATGGATACTATTTCTATGCCTTTGACAGGTGCCTTGGAAATTAAAAAAAAATCAAATAGTTCAGTTAAAAAATTTAACTATGAGAAATCATAGACCAAAACTTAGTGTTTTTGAACTTCTTCAAACACATCCAAGTGGGAATGGTTCCATTATCAAAATACATTTTATTTAACTACAAATGGGTTCTTCTTTTTAATTCCAATCTTCTAATTCATTTGTGATTGTTATCAAAGCTCCTTTACTTTGAAGATTTTATTTATTTATTCATAAGAGATAGGGGGGGCAGGTTCCCCACTGAGCGGGGAGCCCGATGCGGGACTCGATCCCAGGACCCTGGGATCATGACCTGAGCTGAAGGCAGACGCTTAACCATCTGAGCCACCCAGGCACCCTAAAGCTCCTTTACTTTGAAGAAAATGCATAAGGACAAGAAAAGATTGAAGATCTGATTGAAGATCATATTTCTTATATGTAAAACTTCATTCTTGTCACACAAACTCTGTCATGCACATGTTGATCATATTCAATAAAATATTTACTTTAAATCTATGCCACAAAATTGTTTGAATCAGAACCACTGCTTAAAAAAAAAAAAAATCACTCAGAATAATTTAGTCAATGAGTTTCAGTAATTGCCCCCATAACAAAAACACTACTAAAACAACCCTGGGAATCCTGGAGAAAAAGAAAGAACTTCTTTAAAATGAAGAAAAGTCATTGACATCATTCCATTTTCAATGAATTTTGAGAGCAATCTGTGGAGCAAACTGCATACATTTAGCAATTGATCTAAATTTTAAGACTGTTATAACAAAAGCTAAAGGCTTTTGTAACCATTTCTAAACTACAAACATTTTCCTTGATTTAAAATACTTTTCTTTGCTTGCAGGGAAGCAGAAATACATTAAACCATTTCAAAGAAGATTCTAAAAATATTCTTTAATTTTGAAACTGCATCTTAAATGCTTAAAACATATGTATGACACCAGGGCCATACTTAATTAGTTATAATTGAGGGTTTTGATCAGTTTTTATTAATACCAGTTTTGCTAACTATGTGTAAAATTAAATTTTGTTATAAAGTTACATATGGAAAAGTAAGCAAGCTACACAAAAATTAAAAAAAAAATTTATTCTCCTGGTTCCTTTGGTTCATGAATTTGCTTGTGGATGAAATGTTTATGTCTTCAAGCAACAGCAGGGAAAAACTCAGTGTTCATTTAAAAATAAAATGGCTGTTCTAGATCAATAAAGAAAAGTATATTTTCTATACTAAAACTATATTAGGATGTTCATAAGGATTTAGTTTTTCTATCTGGATGCCACACTAACTGGATGAAAGGCACATCTAAGTAGCATAGGGGAAATTATTTTTAAGACCCAATTAGCAAAAAATGTCCACATTTCATGCATTAAAATAATTTACCTAGAATAAGATTATCTGCTAGAGCTACTTTATTTCTGACAGATCATTACTGGTAGATTGAGATGTATTAAACACTACAAACAATTACTGCCTGCTTTTATGTCTCAACTTTAGTGTTTTCCTTATTTTAATGCAGAGGGAGCTTTATTAGCCTATTTATTATTTTGTGAAATCAGAGCCCAAAACAACTGGAAGAGAGAGAGAGAGAGAAAGAGAAGATTAAGATTGAGATTTTCCAGTGTTTCCACCATGTTCAGTGGTCCAATTACAGATCTACTGGGGAATGCAGTTCAGTAAGAAAAGAGAATTAATATTAATGTTTAGACTGGCTTAAGATTCAGCTTTTCTGGGGGAACAAAGATTATAAAACTGCACATAAATAGCTCCTGCCTTATATGAAGAGGTTCAGAAAACCTTCTTTACCTATCAGTCTGACTAGCCAGCTATCAGATGATGGCAAGTCCATTTGCCAAATGTGTCCAGCGGCAACTTGCCATCATCAATCTGTTTGAAGAAAATTAAATGCTTGTTCTTTTGTGGGTAGGGGAGGAAGATGAAGAGATAATATTTTGACTCAAATAAATGGTGATAACCTACTACAAACAATAAAAGATAGTAGTCTGCCTTTTTACCCACATCAGTCCTTGGCAGAGTTTGATGTTCTCCCCAAAGTTTAATTACGACCGGGCCCCAGCGGTATGGGGCTATAATTTCGTGGTCTCTTTCAAGAGCAAAGGGAAGTTATTTCTTAAAATAAGGAAACCTGTACATTTATTTGAATATGAATAAATAAAAATTTCTCTTTTAGGTTAGGAGTGCACAAGTGAAGGCAGAAATGGTCAGATAATTCTAGGTGTAACCAAAAGAGGGCACCATCTACCCTTAATGTCTGCACAGAGTTCCTGTGGTTGTAAAAACAAAACCCCAAAAACTCCAAGCCCCTCAACCCCTCAAAATCCACCCCCACCCCCCAAGAAAGGGCATCCCGTGGCTCCTGACATTTTGTACTCTATAAGGAGACCAAATTCTGAAACTGCACCTTATGAGGAACATCGGTTTGGTTATTTACTTCAGGACTGATTTCTACGTTCAGCAACTCATGGTGCCTGACGTGTTGGCCACGAGAAGCAAGTATTTAACATTCACTGTGACACTTTTCAGACACTTCGAGATTAAGATTTTATAGGGCACTGAGAAAATTTCCCCTTAGGCCAGAGTAAGGCTGTCATCAAACAGCACGAGAAAAAGATGACAATTAACTTCCTAATGCTATCTTAACTCCGAGGGGTTATCTATAATGATAGATAAGGAACAGTGGCAGTAAGGTCTCCTCACACAGGGAGGACACAGTTAAATGCATTTGAGGTATGTGGGAAATAATCTGAAACAGCATTTGATGCCAACTTTTAGCAACAGAAGCCTAACAAATGTTCATTCTTTCAAGTGGGAAAAAAAAGCATCCTGACACTACTCATAAATTTATTTTCTGTATTCTTAAACATGTCTTATGACAAGTGCATGATTAAAATTATCAGTGTTTGGGGGGATTGCACACCGCCCTTGTATCTAATCAATTTCTTCAGGGTGAGGGGGAAGAATAGTTCTAGGCTCTTAAGTGCAGTTACCAAACTGCTCTCAAAAATTCACTATACAGAAGACCACATGATTCTTGAAACAATGAGTTTAGCATTTAAACCAGAGGCTGGGGATGAGCATGTATGTCACTTTGTAGTACAGACAGCTGTTGAGGAAGAAGAAATGTGAATTCTTAGAGAATGGTCGTTTCCACCACTGGAAACAAATCACTACCACACGCAATGAGTGTAACTGGAGGAAAACCTGGTGGGGAAATAAATAATTTTATAATCTTTTCAAGTAAAGAAAAGCACCCAAAATAGTTTTATGGTAGATGAGAAGGGGACTGCCATCTAACACTAAAATCTAGCAGGATGGTGCCCTCTGAATTTCAACGCAATATTAAAGCAAATAAAAAAATTTTTGTTTGTCTTTCTCATTCTGTCTCTAGAAAAAGAATCACTATCTAGTGGAAGGCGTTGTGCAAGCCTCTTCATGTTTCTTTTCTCCAGAAAACAACTCAACAGAGGAGAGAACGAGTTCACACAAACATCCCAACTCGCTCCTGCCAAGGTACATCAGAGAAGCCGAAATTGGGATTGCGTGGGCTTGGGGTGGGCTCACGGCTGTGGCTCGAATTAAAACCTAAACGTGTCACCTTGTGACCACCTCGTGACCCCTTTTTCAGAGTGGCTCTGACCCTGGTCTCTCTCTGCCCGAAGGAACCGAGCCGCAGACACTCTGTGGGTTTGGGGGAAGTAGTCGCCTTGGTCCCCGAGAATCGGGTTCCTCCTGGGTCACCTCATCCACCCAACCACCTGTTATCCTTCGGGCCTCGGCTTTCCAGAGACAAAATTATGAAATGAGCCGCAGCCTCGTCTTCGCGGTTGGGGCTGTGGAGGCTGTGGTGGGGGAGGAGGATCCCCGAGGGGTGACAGAGAGCTTCGGGTCTCCTCCGGGTAGTCGGCGTCGCTGTTTACCAGCCCCACCGCCTTCAGCCCACTTCCCTTTTCCTCCCCGGGAGGAGGAGATGGTTAAAGATTACACCGTGGCCGCGGGCACTTCAAAGGGCGGCTCGGGCAGCCAAAGGTAAAGATAACGTTCTGGCAGCTCTAATCGGGGTTTGTGGTTGCTACATTTTAATCACTTCATTAAAAGAAAGAAAGAAATCAAGAAATCAAGAAAAGAAGAAAAGAAAAAGGTTACATCACACGTCCGTGCAAGGGGTGCAGAGTAAGTTCCTTTGGGGCTGGGCAAGTCGGAGTTCTCTTTCGGGGAAACTTTTTATAGCCCGTGTCTTCGTGGAACGCGGCCCGACGCGGAGGGGAGGTTGGGGCAGGGGTCAGTTGGGCAGCCCGCCCTTAGGCTCCAGGCTCAGGGGTGCAAATGCCCACACTGCAAGCAAATGCCTACAACCGGGAGCCCCGCGACCAGCCTAGAGCTGCACTGGGAAGCTGCGACGCACTAGCGCTTTCTGGGGCTTGCCTCTGAAGCCGTTTCTCTGCGGGCCCGAAAAGTGCGCTTGTGCCCACCCTGAGACACGTGCATTTCTCTGGGGCCCAAACACGTCTGTCCAAGATGCCCTCTGCAAACTCGCCCGGTCCCTTCCAGACCCCCGGGCTGGTCTCCCCCGATTTGCCCCCTTCCCGGAGCCGAGCGGCGCGCACTTACAGGTAGGAGGTGAAGACGCTGAGGTTGGCGGGCAGCTCCGAGAGCCCCAGGTCCGAGCAGTCCACCCTGAGCAGCATCCTGCCGTCGGGCTCGCACTGACAGTGCGCGGGGCACCCCCGCAGCAGCGCGCCGGGCCTCGGCGAACCGCCCACGGCCGCCAGCTGCAGCAGGACCGGCAAGGACAGGAGCACGCCGACCGGGGAGGTGTCCATGGTGCCCGGGCGGGGGGCCGGGAGCGAGCCGCGGTCGGAGGGCAGCGTCCGGGGTGCCGCGGGCCTCGGCCGCTTAGCGCTCGCCTGCAGCGCTGGGCGCCGCGCTCCTGCCCCACGGCGGGGGCACCGAGGATAAGCGCCGCGGGGCCGGGCCGTGCCCGTTGCCGCCACGCGGGCCTCCGGAGCGGCCCTGGCTGCGGCCGCCGCAGGGGCAGAGAGCGTTGCTGCTGCAGGCCGCCTGCTCGGTGTGGAGCAGCATCTCCGCTCGCACGCTTGTTTTTTAAAGCGCTCCGGCCCGAATTGCGCGCCCAGTGACGTCAGCGCAGCCCGGCTTCCCAGGCACCCCCCGCCCGGCCGCACTTTCCCTCCTCCGGCCCCCTCCCTCCTTTCCCGATCGCCGGCTGGGAGGCGGCTGGCGGCGAGAGGTGCCGGCTGGCTCTCGGCGCTCGGGCTGGGCCGCCGCCGGGCGGATTCCGGCGCTCGGCCCCGTGTGAGGGCCGGGCGACCCCCCACCCTCATTCCCCTGGGCGTCGTGGCGACCCAGAGCCGAGAGCCGAAAGGGACCTGCCTGAGGGACACACACGGCTGCGCAGAGACCGAAGGACGCAGCACGCTTCCTCCATGCCCCCTTCAAATAATGGGTGGAATACATGGAGTGATTAAAAAAAAAAAAAAAAAAAGACTAAAATTCAATCCAGAAAAAGTTATCAGGGTAAGGAGGCAGGCATTCCCGGGCGAACGATGGGTGGCCTTTTTGATCCATACCTCACAGCACGCCGTATAGCTCGCTTTTGCCTTCAAATCAAAGTGCCGGGTTAATGGCTAAATGAATACGGCTCGTGAGCAAGGACTGCAATTCTGCCTTCCTAACTTTTGGGGCGAGAAGTCGAAGGGGCTATTTTTTTGAAGTGTTTCAGGATCCCCTGGAAAGTCACCTTTAGTAGAACAATACCGGACGGACAGACAGATGGCTGTTTGCTTTTGTTCAGGGAGGGGCCTTTTCTTGCCAAGTGCCCCTAGGGTGCTCTAGGGCAGCCCCCCCACCCCCGTCCCCCCAGGCAAGAGGCACGGGGCTCTGGGAGAACCTTTGCCGAGTACCAGTGCAGAATGTGTCTTCTCACACACTTCAGCAAGTGCCCTAGGGTGAAACTAGGGGAGAAAGGAGAAGGACTTAGGGCTTTCTTGGAGAGACAGCCTCAGTGGGAACAAGTCAAACGTCTCCAGACCCGAGACAGAGTGGCTGAAAGAGGTGACAGCCCAAGCCTGTCACATCAACTCACAAAAATGCACAATTTTCTCTCTGGGGTACAATGCCTCCTTGTTTCATGAAGGTGGAGAACCCTTTTGGCTCTCAAGGCCTCTCTTAGTCTTCTTCCACTTAGCCTTTCCCACCGAATTTCCGAATAAACTTCAGAATTTTACAATTGGGAAGTTCTTTTTCTTTTTTGTTAGATGTATTTACCCTCCTTCGTTGAAGGAGTGATCCCCACACCTGGCTGATCACCTGCTTTTATGGGCTTTTATGATTAATATAGGTACCTGGGGCTAAATGGGCTTTTATGATTAATATAGGTACCTGGACCTAAATGAGTATTCTGAACATGTCCTTTTCTTGGGTGAATCCCATCATTTGCAAGTTTGTGATTCTCTGGATTAGATGGAGGGGTAGAGTGGCTAAGAATTAGAAACTCCATCCTCCTCGTTTTGCAAATAAAGGAACTATGTGGCCCAGAGATACTGGAAAATTTGACAGAGGCTGCTGAAAACTCTGAGTTAAGCCTGGTTTCTGGACATTAGTGCAGTGCCCGGTTCTGGACTGTTTCTTCACTTATCCCTAGGCACACCACATCCCCTACCATCACTTTGCTCATTCCCACATTATTGTTTCTCCCAGCCATTCCTTCCACATGTATAGAATGCCTACTAATTGCCTATTTTCATTCCCACTTTTTTTCTTTCCCGCAGATTACTTATTTTGTAAGTGCAACTCAAGATTTATTCTTTTTATGAAACCTCCCATGACCGCAGTCTGCATTAATCATCAAGCAACCACTATTTGTAGAACAACGATGATCATGATGCAGCAGCAACCTGAGGGGAAGTTAGCTCTCGGCATGGAGCTTGCAGTCTGAAGGGGAATCCCACGGAAGACGAGTCTCACTGAACAGTATGTTGTAAATACCACAAAATTTAGTTCTGAGGTTTTCTTGAAAGCATATTTGTTTTGTTTTGCCAACTTTATTGTGACAACTTTGGAGGCAGGGACTAGGCCATTTGTCTTATCTTTACCTCTAGGACTGAAGCTCACAGTAGTGACCCCAAACCTAACAAATATTTACTGACTGACTGATTTATCAACATAGGCATCCAAATATGGTTGTGTCCACCTCCTGCCTAAAAACTTTTGGCAATACTTTCTTGACTTCAGGGTTGTTGAAAGAGCATAACACTTTAGTTGTAGAATGAATCAGGCAGAACCAGAGTTGAATGTAGGTTCTGCCAGTTTCAGGCAATTTGATCAGAGGCGCAGAATGAGCCCACCTGTCTTAGCTACCTTCTCTGTAAAAGGCGGGTAATTATGCACCTACGTTGTTCTAAATGTGAAAATGTCTGGAACTCGGCCTAGAGCAGAATAGATTTTCAAACCTGTGTTAGTGCCTTTCCTCCTCTTTTCAGGATTTAAAGCTTGTTAATAAATTCATGTAGAGTAGAGGGATTTCTGATTCAGTTAAATGGGGGTAGACAGCTGTGTTGAATGAGGCCAGGTATATTGAGCATCTGTTTATCTATCTATCTATCTATCTATCTATCTATCTATCTATCTATCTATCTACCTGTCTATCTGCATGCCAGTGTTTCCCCTCTCTCCTTTTGGTTGGAACACTCCACCCTTCTTGGGAACCTTTAACTGATTCTGGAGGGGCTATTGTGTGGTTCTACCTCCCTGCCCCTGGGCAGGTATATGACCCAAGCAATGAAATCTGAATCTGTTTGAGGGATTGTCATAGACCCTGGGGTGAGAAGATCTTCTCTGGCTTCTTGAGTTTAAGGACAAGGAAAATTAGAGTCAGGGGCGCTGTTATTCTGCTGTAGAGAAAACTCACTGGACATTATTAGCATTAGTAAAGAGAGAAGCAAAATCCTAGGGTTATCTTTTAAACACCTGGATCTAAGACTATTTCTACCCATCGCCTCCAAATTGGTGAACCAATCAATTTTGTCTTGTTTTGTTTGAGGTAGTGAGTGAGGATTTAGTTGTGATCACTTATAGGCAAGAATGCTCAGTAAAAACCTGAAAGTGCAGGAAGTGTGGACATTTAAGAGTGACCAGATGAACCCCCAAGGTCTTGTAGACCTTAAAAGATAGAAATCATATAGGTTGAAAATAGGAATGATTTGGCTAATGGTAATTGTATTGCCTGAATGCATGTATCTTAGTCATTTTATCTGAACTAATAAAGATGAGAATATGGCAAATCAAATTCCTTGCACACTAAATAAAAAATTTCTAGTAAGGACATTGAGGAGTAGTCTGTCTGTTTTGTGGCAAATACCATTTAATTTATAAGATCAGTTTCTCAAATTGCATTATAATAACCATCAGCATCAACTCAGCTCTTTATATATTCATATCCTCACTGGGTCCTCTTAACAAGTTTAAGAGATAGGTATTATTCTTACCCCAATTTTAAGAATAGGAAATGCAAGTGGTTTTCCTAATGGAGACCAGCAAGCCAGTGATAGAACTAAAATTCTAACTTGAGTCTTAAGACTTTAAGTTCTTTTCCAAATCCCTTGAGAATTCTAAGCACTACCACTCCCACCCTCAAACACACACACACACACACACACACACGCATGCACGCACACACACACACAGACTTAAACTGGATAAGATCTTGGGTTTACTGTCAGTCATTTCATTGAGAAAGAAATTCACATTTTTAAAAAATTTTTATTTTTTAAAGATTTTATTTTTAAGTAATCTCTACATTCAGTGTGGGGCTTGAACTTACAACCCCAAGATCAAGAGTTGCATACTCTACCAACTGAGCTAGGCAGGGACCCCATCACATATTTTTTTTAAAAGAAAAGTATAGTCTTTTGGACTGCAATGGAACCAGCTGGAGCAGAGAATGGTGGCTTTGTATGTGAAGAGTAGGGGCAAGTATATATTCAAGCTTTTTCCTCTTAAATATATACATTTCTGTTTTCTCTTGATAGCTCACAGGAATACATTCTGGTGAGATGTCAGAGCAAAACAACAATACCTTTACTTGTGATAGTAAGGCTAGTAGGCTATTCATTTAGTATTTTGTCTAGGTGAAATGTTCTTATTTATGATTTTGGAAGGTATCTCAGTGTTAACGAGCCGGTATGTAATGGAAGATCTCATGCCAGAATTTAAATCACTTATTACTTCTCAGACTCTTTGATTGCAAGGTCCTAAAATCGATTCTGGTAAAGCGCAATCTGGTACGTGTCTACTTTCTGGGCTTGCTAAATGGATGATTTCCTAATTCTTTAATCTTTGATAAAAGTCCACCACTAAAAACATTCATGTACACCACAAGAATTACTAATAAGCTTGGTTGAAGCATGCCAGGATAATTTTAGTTAACAGGTAAGTCAATATTTCTTTTACAAGTATAGTGAAATAGTGTTTACACAACTGGTGGGCTATTATGGGCTTATTTAACTTGTTTGAAAGAGTATAGAGCCCATTATTTGCCCTGCTCATTTTACATTCATGATATAATCAGGCTTATGCTGAATTTCTTAACTTCCTTTCACCAACAAAATCTAATTAATTGAGAAGGGAGGAGGATTTAAGAATAAAGATCTATTTTCTCTCAGAATTATTTATTTTGCAAGAAAGCATTAGTTCAGCTAGTTCATTACTTTGAAACAGCCTGTTATATAAAATCAAGTGGATCTGTCTTTGATATTATCCAACGTAAAGAAACCTTTAAATATATCCACATGTTCACAACATGCTAAAAGAAAGGACAGTGCTATATTATTGATTCTTTAGCTCATTTTGATCCTCTTGTCTTATTTCATGTATGATAATGAACATGGTTCTACTGGTATGTGGCGGGCTTCCTGAGAACATATGTCCAATCAAACTCACATGTGAACCAGGGAGAGGTTTTCTTTTCAAACGAAGAGTAAAATAAATGAGAAAAAGATAACAAAACACTTCAAATTAAATGATCTTACTGCTTATTCACACACTTTATTTAATTCTGCCAAATATTACCTTAACATCTGGACAAACTCTTCCATATGCCCAATATGATGGATCCTTTCCTGTCTTTTTAGAAGTATACTTTTTGGATTTTTAACCATCTACCATGTCCACATGCTCATATTTAAATGGCAGGGCTCAGACAGAGCATAGGCCTTACTCCAAAATGATGAGGTGCTAACAGGTTCCTCTTCCCAGAACTGCTTCCCCCAAGGCCTGTTGCTAGAGTATATACAGACCTACAACTCCTCATCTGCAATTCTGAAATCCCAAGAGCTCTGCAAAGGAAAGGTTTTCTGAAACAAATTTGGTGGCACAATCTGAACCGAATGGATGCGAGTCTCTCTTTCTTACATTTCCTGTTACTGTTCACTCAGTTTGCTGCAGAAATATTGATGTCCTTGATTGCAGGGTGCTAGCCCGGCTTCCACTGGGAGTTTTATGTAATATATGGGGTTTAGTTTTTAAATTTAAATTTTAAATAATAAAATTTCCAAAATTCTGCATTTGGCGACCTCTGTGACCCTGACGTTTTTGGCAAAGGGATTATGGACCTATATGTATTTATATTTGGAATATTTATTTCATAAACAATTTTCAGAGGAAAAAGGAAGACAAAAAAGGCATATGAGAACCCATACCATCAAGAACAAGACTCAGAGGAGAAAGGAAGTCGCTCAGGGGAGTGAGTGGCCCTCACTGACCACGTTGCCCTTTGCAGAGTACCGGGCAGAACCTCCTGTCTCTGCTCTGGGCGAGTATTTGGGAAAAGGCTAGTAGAAAACATTCTATATATTAGGAGTTAGCTCTCTCAAACACTGGAGAATAAATAACAGTTGGTAAGCATATTTCAGAAAAGCAAAACCAGAGATGTTAGAAATAGTAAAAGGAGAAGAAATTGTAGAGCTCACCTAGAAGAGCAAAGTTATGGATTTGCAGGATTTGTAGAGTAAAATAAATACAGAGAACGCTGTTTCCCCAAAATGCTTTATTTTGATAAGTCTGGTGTATTTTAATTGAGTATGCATAGTAGCATTTCACTGCAATTACAATCTCATAAAGCAGGGCAAAATATATTGCACAAACATTGTGGTTCAACTAAATGAGTCATAATAAAACATTGTCCAGATTGCTGCAATTAAAATTTACAGAAACCTTTTGTTGAGTGTTGTTAGGTTTGTGGATTAATAAAATGAGCCTGTTTGTTTTAATTTTTCTTTAATGAGGACTAACATTTTGATTTTGAGTTTCATAGATTTTTCTTCTTTTGCATAGATTTTAGATTGGTACTTGGCAGAAAGAAGTCTCACTGCACTTTCAAGAAGTATCTATTTTCTAAGAGACAATCCCCTTCATTTCCTTATTAACCTTCACTTTCCTTTGTTTACAGTCTCTCTGTTTTTCCCACTCCCATTTTCTCCCTAACTTCCGGCCAGGATTGCTGGGAGTGGGTGGAATAGCATGAGGGTCATTGGTTGGGTCACCTACGAGAAGGGCAGCGGCGCAGTGTGGGTTTTGGATTCTCAGAGACGAGGGTTCAAATCTCTGTTCTGTCATTTACAACCTGTGGGACTTGGAGCAAGTTCATCTCTGAGGCCCAGTTTCTTCATCTGCAAGATGAGGACAAATAAATAGTATCTACCAAATTTGTACAACTGTTAGCAGAACGAGGGCTAATGCATTACAGACAGAGCTTTGCATGCAGTAAGCACTTAATATATTATAACAATAAGGGACTTTCCATGATTGGAAAGTAAGAGTTTCTGAACTCTTAAGAGTTTTCTCCTCACGAAAGTCTGTTCAACTCTGTAGAGATGGTAGGATAGAAAGTGGCAAATAGGTCTTTCACTTTTTTTTTCTTTTGCTAATGACATGAGGACTTTGAACATTTACTGTGGTTTCACATGAGAGTAGAACATATCATGAAATTTTGAGTTCACCTTGGTTAGGAATATTTGCTAGCGAAACAGTCTAAGTTACATTTAGTGTACCTGTTTTCAGTTTTAGTAAAGCCTTGGTTCCTAGTTTTAATTAGAATGTATTGAATCAAAAGCAACTCTTGCATGTGGGATAGATGCCCAGCACTGGGAATGGGGGATAAATACATATGGCACCTGCTTTCAGGTAATTTACCATTAAGTTGAGAAGACAGACATGGAAAACAGATCATTAAAATGCAAGATGTAATATCCAGGGACGAAGACAATGCAGTTAGGGTAAAAAGGAGGGGCACCTAAGTTTGCCTTGGAGAAAGGCTTCACAGACAAGGGCACCAGGAATTTGTTAAGTGAAGAGGAGCAGAAGGATATCCTTGGGAGTTGGATGGGGATAAAATGTAATCTTTAGATGATGGTTAGGGTGGTCTAGCTTAGGGCGAACGCATGTGAGGCTTGGGAGACTGGCATAAGGTAAAGCTGGAGAGATCCACCAAGGCAGGGGGATTGTGAGGGGGGGTTGCTAAATGCCATCTTAGTAAGCTCGGGCTTGATCCTGGTGCAACCAGGGGCCCAGGCAGCTTACTGCAGGGGAATGACATCATCATATTTCATCTTCGGGAAAAGAGAATGTTAGTGTCTACACAGGGCACTGTTGGAGAAGTCAGAGATGAGTGGTAGGAGCAGGCGTTGGGAGTTACCACTGATTGGAGTATGCAGATCTGATCAGGAGGCAACAGTCAGTATATAGTAGTAGACATTGGAGGAGGCAGCGGTTAGATTTCTGGGATATTCCTGGGGCAGAATTGGTAGAACTTGATGATTGTGGTAACTCCAGGGAACAGAACAGCTGTAACATCTCTGTTTTCACTAACCTGGGAGATTGGGTAGATAGATGGTGATTGTTTACTGCAAAATACTATTACCATCCTTGAGTCCTTATTTGTGCCGGGTGCTGGGCTAAGTGACCTAAACACATTCTTTTTCTCATTTATTCTTCTCAAACTGTAGGGTAAATATCATTACCCTCTTAAACAAATAAGGAAAATGAGGCTCAGAGAAACTAAATAACTTTCCAGAGTCACTCTGCCAATAAGTGGCAGAGATGACATTGAATTTGTGGTCTACTGACTCTGAAGTCATGCTTCTGAGCCCTGGAAAGGGAGTGGGCTTTGAAAACAAGATCGTAAATTTAACTTTGGATATGTTGAGTTTGCAGCTGAGAAAAGTTCCCAAAATCAAGCACTATAACATGTACTTTTGCAGCTTCAAATCTTTCTTGATGTGGACTCTTTGATTTGAGCCAGACATAAATTCTTGATCACAGGCTTGATGCAATGGCCTCTCTATATTGCTTTCTCCCAATGATAGATTGGATGCAGGGCTCTAAAACCCAAAAACTCAGGAACTGTGTCGGTATCCTAATCCATTACGGTGGCAAATATTTTTGGCAAATTTTTTCTGAAGTTCTTTATTGTACTTGAGCTTTTCCAGTCACACTGTGACTGAAATTTGATGCATTTTGAAGGTATAATGTACCCTCACCCAAGATTTTTTTGATGGTACTGAGCTTCATATATTACCCTAGTAATCTGTTTTAATATTTATTTTTATAAAATGTCTTTCTTCTTAATCCTTTTTATATTGTGGGCCATAATATAGTTTCCTAAGGCATTCTATGTTTGATGAGTCAGTTACAAGAGGAGTACAAGAGGTGTACTGAAGGACCTATTC
The DNA here is from genome assembly GCF_011800145.1 of Mirounga leonina. Lineage (NCBI taxonomy): Eukaryota > Metazoa > Chordata > Mammalia > Carnivora > Phocidae > Mirounga > Mirounga leonina. The sequence goes on from NW_023270314.1 coordinate 9,951,218, forward strand.
CTTAGGAGGCTTACTTGGGCAGCCGGGCGGGGAGCTCACTGAGGGGAGAAGGTGGCAGAAGGACCACTGGCTCAGTGTATATTCACTGAGCACTCTTCTGTGCCAGTATACCAACTAGAATGCAAAAATAGAGAAGTTTCCAAGCTGACTGGGAGAAAGGTGGTGCTATTTGAAAATGAGCAGATTTGGGGAAGTAGAGTCCAGATTTGGACGTGTTGAGCTTGAGTGGCCCAAGACTCAGTTGGGTATTCAGGCTGGTGCTTCAGAGAGAAGGCAGGGGTAGATGTCTTACGTTTGGGAATTCGGTTCGTGACGTGGTCATGATTGATACTGTCATTGAAAGATGATGGATATAAGTGTGGGAACTGATGAAATGATGGAAGAAGAGACTGTAGATAAACATCTCAACTTTGTTGAGCACTAACTACTTGTCAGGAACTGTTCTAAGCATTTTTAGATATTATCTCATTTAATCCTCCTAACAACCCAATGAGAGAGGTACTGTTAACATCCCCACTTCATAGAAACCCCCATTTCATAGTTGAAGGAACTGAGGCCCAAGATCACCCAGTAGAAAGTGTTAGATCTGGGATTTGACCTTAAGCAGGCTATTGTTAGGCCCTGCTTTATGCTGCTTCCCAGACAGAAGGGAAAGAGAAAATAAATCTGAGGACTAGCAACACTTAGAGGTGAAGTCAGGAAGAGGAGTTGGCAGAAACCAAGAAGGAGCGGTTCAGAGAGGACATGGGAAGGAAGCCCAGAGACGCTGTGGCCAGGATGGTGGGGAGGCCCATTGTCAGATACTATGGGCATTTTGTGTCTGTTGAAAGGTACATCATAGTTGGCATGAAGCAGATGTTAGTGGATCACTACTTCATCCACATGGTTTGAAACAAGGATGGGGCGCCTGGGTGGCTCAGTCGGTTAAGCGTCTGCCTTCAGCTCAGGTCATGATCCCAGGGTCCTGGGATCGAGCCCCACACCGGGCTCCCTGCTCGTCGGGGAGCCTGCTTCTCCCTCTCCTACTCCCTCCTGCTTGTGTTCCCTCTCTCGCTGTGTCTCTCTCTGTCAAATAAATAAAATCTTTAAAAAAAAAAAAAAGAAACAAGGTTTTCTTCAGTTACTTAACCAGGAGAATATTCAGAATAAATATGGCTATAAAGCAACTAGTACCTGGTTGGTTGATAATAGTCTGTAGCTACATTTAAATCCTCCTAGTTTTTCAACATCAAGACTAATTACTAATCAATGGAAACTTGATATAAGTACACCCTCTAATAATTTTGAAAACTTGGAGGAATAGTTTATTTGAGGGAAAGAAAAGTGTGAGTCATGTGTTTTGCTGAAAAGAGATGCATTTAATAATTTAGGGCACGAACAGAAAAGAAAACTACAACAGGAATTGGGTTTAGCAGAATTATGTCAAATTAAGCATATGCCTGAAGGAAAGTTACAAATGACTTCCAATTATTATTTCAGGATTTTAATGAATACATTTGTAATTCCAAAACCACCTCCCTCAAGACTATCCTCTTAATGCAATTCAGTAAGAATTTATTAGCCACTATTATGGACTCAAGTATGCTAGGCACGGAGTGCTATAAAAGGGACAATTATTTATTTGTTGAATAAGTATTTATTGAGAACTTACTCTGGGCTTGGCACTGTGTTTGGCACTGAACATACAATGCAGAGTAGAACAGAAATCTGGCCTCCTAAGGCTAGTGGTCTAGTGGGAGTCACAGACAATGATTAAAAACAGACACACACAAATATTTGTTTGCAAACTGACCTGAGTGTCATGAATGATCTTTTTGAGAAACAAGATTTACCAGTGAAAGAATAAAATAAAGTCTCATGCAAAAATGAGCTACATTCCTTAGAATGGTTTTTATACCATTAATTTGCTTAGCGGTCCTTCTCATGGACAGATGAAGTGAACACCAAACAGTAACACAATTATTATGCTTCTCAATTAGTGGCGGTACGGTTTTACTTTTTATCTGCCTTTTTTATTAGGCATGTTTTTTCTCTTTCTTTTTATTTTTCCATTGCTCATGAAGCTGTAAAATTGTGGTCGTGGCTTGTTGGTTGCAAGTTCATTCTAGCAGCAAATGGACAAAGAAAATGGAGCAAGGAATCATATTGATAAATGGGGGTATTACACCTTAATTTTGAGGCTGCTTTGAGTGTTGTAAAAGGTGGGTGTGTTGTCTTCAGAATGGAGACAGGTAGCTATGCTGAGTAGCTGAACTGCCTTAGATACTTACTAAGTCGAAATCTTTCAAGAATAAGAACAGTGTTTTCTACAGTGTTAAAAAATCTTGAGTGACCACTCTAGTGCCCCTTCACCACAGACAGTCAATTTTTTTTAAAAGATTATATTTATTTATTTGACAGAGAGAGACACAGCGAGAGAGGGAACACAAGCAGGGGGAGGGGGGAGTGGGAGAGGGAGAAGCAGGCTCCCTGCAGAGCAGGGAGCCCGATGCGGGGCTCGATCCCAGGACCCTGGGATCATGACCCGAGCCGAAGGCAGATGCTTAACGACTGAACCACCTAGGCGCCCCTCAGACAATTTTTAATGGACACAAATGTTGACTTCTAATGTTTTGTACTGTGGATTTGTCTACATATAAGATGTCGAAAAGGTTGTATTTTTCCATGAAATTCAAAACATTTGACAACATGCTTTTATTCCATTTCCACATGCTTTTCAACCTTCACACCGAGAGCCTTGCTCATACCCCAAAACGGAACATGTGGCAAAAATCTGGCAAGTCTTCTTTCAGAGGAATAGGTGCATTAGTTACAAAGAAAAAAAAAAGTGAACATCACAGACCTTGGAAATGCAGAGAAATCCAAAAGAAGGGACCACTTTGAAAAGAAAAAAAAAAAAGAAACAATTTAGTTTATTATGAAGTGTAAATGGAAAATGGAATTAATATAATTTTTAAAATTAATTTGTTTTTCCTTAGAAACTGTTGAAGTAGGTAAAATTTTTCACCAAAAGCCCGTTTAAAATGTAAAATTTTTGTTTATTTTACATAATGTGGGTAAGACAACAGAAATAATTTAAAAGGTGTATGCAGAAGAGTATTAAAAAGAACATGTCCTTAATTGGTAAATGTAGAATAGTGAAAGAAAACATTTATTCTAATAATAATATTTAGTTAATGCTTCTGGCTAGTAGAACATAGAATCTTATGCCAATTTATTGGCCAGAGCTCTAGGATAGCTTTTTTATAAGGATCAGAATTTTTTGAAGTACTAGAGGATAATAAAAACAAAACCAAATATGAAAATCCAAAATAAATGTCGTTAATAAAGAACTTGTGAGGGAATTTCACATATCCTGTGACTTCTTTCCCTCTTGGCTATTTCGCCGAGGTTCTAGGAAGAAGAAATAGATTGTTTTCATTCTGTTGAAAACTCTACTGAAAGAAGGGAAGCTGCTCCCTGACTTCTAACTTAAATTTTTGTACATATTAATTATCATTCCAAAAAGGGGCTGCTTTGCGAAAAATCACTGTTACCCCCAAAGAGAAGCAGGAACGGTAATGCTTGGAAGAAAAAGAGTAGCAGCGTATTGCTAAGGCTTAAATTCTAGTTTCATGTATAAACTAAATTTAGTGAGGTACTATAAAAGGAATGTGTTTGCCTAGTGGGTTATATATATTTATGTATGTGTATGTATACACAGACAAAATACAGACGCGGACAGACACACACCCACACCCCACACACAGACTATTGGATGCTAAAGGACCAACCGTTACATGTGCTGTAATAGATTTTGTTTCATAAGCAAGTTTTTAAAATTTAAAATTGATCTACATAAGTGCCAAAAGCCTTAAGGCTTTAATTATATTTAGGAGGTTAATTACCATCTTTTCTTGGCCTAGGAAAACTACCCCTTCATCATTTTCACTTACTCACCCAATAGTTATTGAGTGCCTGCTAGGGCGAGATGTTGTTCTTGGTTCTGGAGACATAGCAAACAAACACAACAGACAAACATTCTCGCCGTTTACATTCCAGAGTGTTTACATTCTAGAGAGATAGACAACTGACAAATAAGATAACTAAAATATATAGGCTAGCAGGAGGTAATTAGCTAAAATGAAGCAGGGATGGGGAGCTGGGAAGTGTGTGAGCAAGGAGGGTGAATGCAGTTTCAAGGTAGAATGGCCAGGGCAGGGCTTGCGGAGAGGTGACATCTGAGCAACATGCTGAAGGAAGTAGAAGGGTGGGACTTGCAGACATCTGCACGGAGGACCTTTCCAGGCAGAAGTAACAAAGGCCAAGGCCCCTGAGCGGCCAGGAGCAGACCTGCCATGATTGAGGGGCAGCAGGAGACCAGGGCAGGGAGAGTGCACCAAGAAGGGAAGGGCCATTGCAAGGACCCTGGATTTTACTCGAAGTGAGGTGCGAGCCACTGGAGGGTTTGAGCAGAGAAGCACCTTGGTGTCTTTTCCATTTAGAAGAATGATTCCGTCAGCTAGGTGGGGAATAGATGATTTATGAAGAGGGCTAAGTGAAAAGGCCAGGCTGTTGTAATCCAAGTGATGGCTTGGGCCAGTGTGGTAGCAGGGAGGTGATGACAAGTGACTGGATTAGGGGTTGGATTCTGGATATGTTCTGAGACTAGAGCTGACAGAACTTACTGATGGATTGGATGTGGGGTTTGTGAGAAGGAGGGAGGAATCAAGGAAGAATGTAAGGTTTTTGACCGGAGCAACTGGACGGATTGAATTTGCCATTGATTGAGATGGGGAGGCTGTGGGAAGAAAAGGTTTGGGGGGATGGAGAAGGTTGGAATTGAACATGTTAATTTTGAGAGCATATTATATGTCTAAATGGAAATACTGAATGTGTAGTTGAATATATTATGTCTGACATTCAGAGACCCTGGGCTGGAAACTTAAAATTGATAGTAGTCAGAATATAGGAGGTATTACAAGCCATAAGACTTTTCGAGATCATTAAGGGGGTGAGTGCCGATAGAAAAGAGAAGAAGGAGATCCACGGACTGAGCCTGAAATACTCTGAAGTCTGCCCTATAACAGGTCAACTATCGAGGTTGGGCACAGAAACATTTCCAGTGAAGTATAGGAAAAAGTGGTCAGCGAGGGAGGAGGAAAATCAGGAGAAAGATGTGTGCTGGGAGCCAAGAGAAGAAAACATTTCAGGTGGGAATGCGTGATTAACAGGAAAATATGTCCTAGTAGACTTACGAAGAAGAGGGAGAACTGTCTATTGGGTTCAGCATGGAGCAAGTCATTAATAATTTTTTTTTTAAAGATTTTATTTATTTATTTGACAGAGAGAGACACAGCGAGAGAGGGAACACAAGCAGGGGGAGTGGGAGAGGGAGAAGCAGGCTCCCTGCAGAGCAGGGAGCCCGATGCGGGACTCGATCCCAGGACCCTGGGATCATGACCTGAGCTGAAGGCAGTCGCTTAACCAACTGAGCCACCCAGGCACCCAAGTCATTAATAATTTTAACAAGAGCAATTTTGACGGAGTGATGGGAACAGAGTCTACTTGGCATGATTCATTTAACCTTTTTGAAATAACAATAGAAGTAATTTAATCTGCTTGAAAATATCTGAGATAAATAGCACACTCAAAAAATATTCTCTTTGCAACAGACCAAAAACATACTTTTAAATACCGAGACAAAAAACAAGTGACTTTTATTTAGCACCTATTGATGCCAGGCACTGTGCAGAAGTGCTCAACAGGCCTGAATTTATCTGACTTTCACAACAGATCTGTGAATTTTGTGCCATTATCTCCATTTTATGGGAGGAAATTGAAGTTTGCAAAGGTTAAGGGGTTTTTTCTAAAGTCATATAACAAGTAAGTGATGGAGCTGGGGTGTTGAAAGTATTTTCATATTTCTTTTAAGGTGAACAATTATTTGTTTCCAAGATATAACTTGTTTTTAGAAATTAATGGCTTCATTCTTTAGAAACTGTCATTCCTTCATTTTGTTCATTGTATGTATTTTATGTGTCTTTATTTTCCAAATATGCAGCACTTCTACAATATTGAAAATTTATAGCCAGTTGCTTTAATAGTTGTTCGCTTTTTTTTTTTTTTTTGGTGCAGAAAATTATCCCAAAATGTTCCAACTTATTGAATTAGATTTACATGGTCAATCATGTTAAAATGTTATTAAAGAGAATGAAGCTCTCTAGAATGAATTCTATAGAAGTGTGTTGTATAGAAATTTATTTGGAGGAACTTGATTAAATTTTTGAAAGTACATTCTTAAAATAACGATATGGAAAGTCATCGAGCTTTTTTAACATGCTGTTTCATGTTCACAAGCACTCTGTGAGGTGGATGTTGTCACCATATACATTTTACAGATGGGGAACCCGAGGTTTGGAGAAGTGGAGTAAATTGCCCAGTCACAGGGTTAGTAAGTGGTGGAGTAAGGACTGACCCCACGTCCTCTGAAATTACATTCCATGCTCTTTCCACTACAACATGCATACAAATTTAGTTAATTCCAAAGAACGGCTTGAAATATTATCTTTCCTCATCTGTGTAAAATTGATTACCCTCATCTGATGCACCATTGTAACTCTAACAGCTGGTGCAACCAGGGCCCGAAATTTTAGGAAGCACGTATACATTTTTTAATTAGACAAATTTTCTCTGGGAAATACGTCAGTGGGTTGATTTTTTTTTTTTTTTTTCTCTATTAGGATTGGTTCTACCCAACCCTACAGAGGAAACAAACAGTATTACTGTTCACTTGGTTATCCTTTTCATAGTTGCTGATCTTTTTTGAGGATGTAGCTGGGATTGGGGTTGGTAGAGACCTGCCTTGGACACAGAATTATGCCATGGATTCTGGAGCCTGCCTTGAAATGGGCCAGAGAGTACGTACTCTTTTTCTAGAATGAGTCTTACAACTTCCCCTTGCCCCTGCCGCCTCAACCTCACATTGCATTCACAACAAAAGTGTTGGTTTCTTCCAATGAGCACGCTCTTCCCACTTCTACTTTTGAGCTTCCTTAGTCAAGCTTCCACTTTATGACTAGAATGGTCTATTAAAAAGGCAACTCTGATAACCCACTGTGTGCTTACAGTTCTTCAATGACTCTCCATTATATTTATTATAAGATACACACCCCTTTCTATAGCCTACAGGGCCTGACACGACTTGGCCCTTGTCCTACTCTCCAGCCTCAGGTAGCGCCATCTCCCCTCAGCCCATTGTGCTCCAGCCCCGAGGCTTTCTTGAAGCTCCTTCAAGTTTTTTCTAAACTCAAGACTCCCATAATACCATTTCATCTGCCTAGAACATTCTCTCCTTTATTGTCAGTGTGAGTACTACCACTTTAGAGATCCTCCTTGACCACCCAATCAAAATTTGACCCCTTGTTGTCATTTCTCTAATTACCTTGTGCTTTTCCTTTGAAGGACTTATAACAATTTAGGATTCCGTTTTATTTGTATGTTTGTTTAATATCATGTTTCCCCCACATGGATGTAAGCCTCACGAGCACAGTTTCTGTAGCTGCTTTTTTCCACTACTGCCTGGCTTATCGTAGCTATGCAATATAATTTCTTGAATAAATGAATGCCCTTTCACAAACTTCTCGGCCTGGAGTGCAACAAAAAATGGTAAAATTTATTTTGCACTAATAGCCTAAGCACAACGATGATATTGTAACTGGAGCAAACATAGGAGGTACGTGTATGTAGTCAGTAACGATAATGACGTTTTATGGACAGTTATGCTAACTCTATTTTTCTGCTGGATTTCATTGACTGCCTTAAAAGCAAGTGATAGGGAAAGAGCGCAGAAGGATTGGGTTAGACATCATAACCTATTCTGTTATATCTAGACATTCTTCTCCTTTGGAGAACATCATGCAGTCGAGAAGCTGGGATATGTATCAGTGTGGGTTTCTTTTAAAGAGGATGAATATTCATATCGAATTTTATATCACTTTGATGGGGGTAAGTAAAGATAAAAGCCAACTATCCTCTCTTTTCCCTAAATTCAGAAATAACTCTTTTTCTGTCCTCCCAGGAAACGGGACTGGGAGCAGAGACTGGGTAAAACTATTGTTTTAGCTCCCTCTGCTGGTGGTGAGTGATGCTTTTAGCGGAAGGCGTGTAGAGAGTGCAAGTATTGCTAGAAGACAGGGATGGAAGCCCTTTACATTGCTGCTGCGCTCCCTGTGGAATAGGGAGGAAGCACACGTGCTCTAACAGCTATGTTGAGATACAGTTTGCATGTTGCAAAGCTCACCTGTTTAAAGTGTGTCATTCAATAGTTTTTTAGCATATTTGTACAATTGCACAACCATATTAATAATCTAATTTTAAAACATTTTCACCTCCCCCGAAGTAAACCTTCCATCCATTATCCATCATTCCTCGTTTCTCACTCCACTCCCTCCTGCCCCTAGCATCCTGGCAACCACTAACCTTCTTTCTGTCTCTATAAATTTACCTATTTTGGACATTTTGTATAGATGGGATCATTTTATTATGTAGTCTTTTGCAATTGCCTTATTTCACGTAGCATGCTGTTTTTGAGGTTCATCATATTATAGCATGCACGGATCAATACCTCATTGCTTTTTATTGCTAAACGATATTCCATTTTATAGACATACCACATTTCATTGATCTTTTCGTTAATTGATGGACATTTGGGTTGTCGTCTCCACTTTTTTTGCAGTTATAAATGATTTTACTACAAGCATTAGTGTACAAGTAGTTTTTATGTGGGCACATGCTTTCAATTCTATTGTGTGTATACTTAAGAGTAGAATTGCTGGATCATATCTGTATTTAACATTTGAGGAACTGCCAATTACTTTCCAAAGTGGGTGTTCTGTTTTACATTCTCACACGCATGCTCTTTCGGATAGATTTGAAAAGTAGTACTTTAGAGAAAGAGAACTGAAATTTAATAAATATGATTTATCACTTATTCTTCTGTTTTACTTAAGTACTTTTACTTTGCCTTCCTTTGCTTTTTTATTGTTGCTCACTTTATCTCTTTTTCTCCATTACTACTATGAAATCCCTTTAGTTTTCTCTCCTGTAAAGATGGGTGATGAAATGATTCCTAAGCTTCCACTCAGCTCAAAAATATTAGGTGACAATGAAAAACCAAAATATTGTCTTGATCGCTAGCTTCCTCAATGACATTGCTTCTTCTGGGAAGTGGCTTCGAGTGTTGACTCTAGAGTCAGGCTATCTGAGTTTAGATCCTTGGTCCACCACTTTCTCATTGGGCAAAGACCTAATTTTCTTTTTCTTCTTTTATTTTTTTTTTAAGATTTTATTTATTTGAGAGAGAGAGAGAGAGCGTGTATGAGCAGGGGGAGGGGCAGAGGGAGAAGGATAAGCAGATCCCCTGCTGAGCAGGGAGCCTGCCGCCGTGGGGCTCAATCCCAGGACCCCGAGATCATGATCCGAACTGAAGTCAGATGCTTAACCCACTGAACCACCCATGTGCCCCGAAGGCTTAATTTTCTAAGTCTTATGTGTAAAATGAAAATAATAATAGTGGTAATCTAATGGGATTGTTATAGAGACTAAATGAGACAAAGTGCTTCACACAGTGCCAGGTTTATATGAAAGGAGCTCTCAATAAATACTGGCTATTATTATGAGTCTACCTTATTCCCTCTGAGCTCTTTGGACCTGGAAGTGGAACTCTGAGTAGGTCGGTGGATGTAGAGATTGCTCCTAGAAAAGGATGGGTACTTCATTAAATAAGGATTCTTTTAGAAAGCAGGAAGAGGAAAAGAATAAATAATCAGGATGGGTGCTGTTGTATGATCGTGTACATACGTGGGATCCTCAGTCTGTATCTGTGTCTTCAGAAGCAAAATGCTCAACCTTGGTGAAAATTTTGTGGCGTTAAAGGGCTGAAAAGTAGGATGACATAGAGATTTGGAACTTCTTAGTAGTTTAGCTCCTCTAAAAGATTTTGGGGCCATTTACCCTATTTAAAATCTTATTAAAGCAATGAGCCCTGTCTACAAAAAATGCTCATGTATGTATATACCCAAAATGTGCATAAACTTCCAGGGTAGTCATGTACTGAGGCACCAAAGACCATAGAAGTCCATGTTAATAAGTGCTGCATTAATCATGAAAGTGTATTTATGTGGCTCCCCTTTAGGCATTATGAAATTCTTTATTTTTACCTTAAAAAAATTCCACTTTCATTTTCCTCAGAAAACTTGGAAAATGCATGTAAAAATCATTGTGCTTGCACTATTAAAATGTTCAATTCATCTTTTCCCTATAGTTTTAAAACAAGATTATACTCACTGAATTTAGGGAAAGGTAAAATGAGCTTAAGCTCTTGGCCCAACAGAGGCCAAAAAAAAAGATACTCAGAGAACAATGTCATAGCTCCCAAGTATGTAAAGATTCTTGAGTGTAACTGTGAGGAGACAAGTCCTGTGTTTATGAAAGCCTTGAACGTTTTGTACGCAAAGGTAGGAGAGGAGAATGGAGAACCTGATGGCCTTTTCTCTAGGCAGGAATGGATGGGGGGGGGCGGTAGTGGGGGGTGGGAGTGGGAGGCAGCACTAAGGGAGGACCGTGGTCCCTTCTGATATTTCCAGGAGGCTCAAAATCTGTGAATAGTCCAAAATCTTCTAGATTTTGAGCTCTGTCAGCTTCTCCAAGACTATGAAGACAGAGGAGGTAGAAAGTGGCTCGTTTTTTTGAGGTTCATGCCCTACTCGCTGAGAAATTCCCGCTTGATCTCTAGAACTTGCAAGATAGAGTTGGGATCAGATGTAAAATGAGGGCGCTTCTGTCATTTTTATAGGGATGCTCATTATTGAGGATGATGCCTCAAGATTTCCCCTCAGTTCTGCCCTCTTCTTTGGCTACATTCTCTTACCGGCTCAATTCCTCTCTGCTTGCTTCCCACCTCCCCAGATACCCAGCCCCGTATGTATGATGTGAGATATACTTTTCCTATGCCTATGAGCTCTGGTCGGATTCATTATCTAGTGTCGTACTACAGAGATGAGGTCAAATTTTAGCTCTTCATTTTTACCCATACATTTAAAATGAAACTCCGAATTCTAAATCAAGAAGCTGAATCTCCAATATGGGAGCCAATTGAAAAAATTGTATGGGCATTTAGAAATTGGACTATTTTTATGGCTTCGAATATGTTACATTTACTCTTAGGAACTTGGAAGTTATAAACCGCAACTCCAGTTTGCTACTGTGAATAAGATGATAATCAAAGAATTTATTGTATTTTTTTTTTTATGAGGGCTCTTTGGACCTGTAATGCAAGAGGCATTTCAAATTTTGGATTGCCCCTAAAAAGAAGACGCCAAGTATGTTAAATTGTGCACTTAGTTTTTAATGTGGAAGAACACAGTCCAGATTCAATGAATTAACAAAATTCGTCAGCACTCTAAAGTGTATTTGCAATTAAGACACTGTACTTGCTGTATGCTGGCTGATTCTTTGTCCTGGAAAGCTTTGTTTCTCTGTGAAACCAAAAATCCTGCCATTGATCTGTACTCACAAAACCCTGTTGATTTAAACAGGACTCCCAGAGGTCGAACAACAGCAAAACCAAGAGACTCAATTTACTGAGCTTGGGTTACAGGAAACATATTTAATAGCAGACAGTTCCTGTTTTCATTGTTTTCCATCTAAGTTCCTACAAAATCAGATTGTCTTTAAATAGATGTTGCCGCCATTGGGACAAGGTTCAGTTTCACATCCCTAAAGAAATAAAGAGTTTTGTAAAAATCCACTGTACCTTGGCCTCACATATAATGAGCCCAAGTCAAGCCAGAAGGATCAAGATGGATATCACGCTAAAACAGTGATAGAATAACAACACCAAAGATGTGAAACATAAACTTTTTTAGACTTTTTAATGTAGCCCTCGGTAACCAAGAAGTGGTTTGCTGGTGGATGGAAGTTAACAGGAGTTTCAATTGAAAGTAATCCGTTTTGTCTGTCTTAGAAGAATAACACAGGTTAGTCTCAACGATTTCTGAGGAGAAAAAGGAGGGGAAATAGTTTGAGAAAACTATCAGCTAATCGTTCCCACTGTTTGGAAAGATCCTGGGTTTGGCAGGATTCTTGGAATTTTGCCTTGACAGAGATGAACTCTGACCAAACAGCACTAATGCTAATGCTAATATTAATGATGATGGCTAATATTTATCGAGCACAGAGTGTATGTCACAAGTCCTTTGCTAAAGCAGCATATATGTGTACAGTACCAAGCATCATAATGTTGGGATTAACACCTCCATGCTGAATGGCTGCATAGCACGATGGTTAAGAGAAGGTATAGGGTGTTTGTTGTTCTTCTACCACTAATTTAGTGACCTTACGTAAATTGCTCTCTGAGTCTTAGTTTCTTAATCTGTGAAATAGCACATTAAGGCTCACCTCCTTGGTTTTTGTGGGGATTAAATAATATAGGCCAGCCACAGAGACAGACAGACAACCCTGCAGTTCAAATACAGTGAGATCCGTGGGATGTAGGTGCAGAGCACCGGGAACAACTTGCAGGAGGATTTTCTGCTCTCCCAGGTCTTTGGGGATGCAGGACTCCCTCCAGGAGCTGCCCTCTCAGTGGAGGCTTGGGTTATGGATGGGAACAAGTCAGGAGAAACTCAGGGATGGGTGTGCTAGGTTGGAGGATTCGCGTGTCCTTGGGGTCCTTGGGGAGTTGCCTGTGGCTGCCCAGCTGCAAGGGTGGGGAGGGGGCAGGTTGGGAAACAAGCCCGAAAAGTAAGCACACCCTTTTCCTAAAGGAGTTTGGGGGGCTTCCTAGGGAGTTTGAATTTTCTCCTGAGGTCAGAGGGGAGCCAGTGAAGAGTTTTAAGTGGGAGAGTGACATAATTAGATTTGCTTTCAGTGATATTCACTCTCATTGAGATTAAAGATACTGTGTGAACAGAGACCCTTTCTTGACCCCACAGTAGAGCAAATCTATGACCTTGACCTTTTTGGTTTTAGGACTGTTGTCAAGTGACAACAAGTATCATCAAGCAAGAATTTGACACCCGCTGCTTTGATTTCTGTTATACCTCTTATGACTCTGAATAATTTCCTTCTCAAAGTGGGGTGGTTCAGAGGATGGGAAAGGGGCATTTCTGCTCACAGATAAGGCTGTGGCCCATCGTGTGGGCCACACAAGTATATTTTACTTGAGTTCCTTTTTGCCTATACTTAATATTTTAAATATAGCTAAAATTTAGTCTTCAGGTTGAGTTTCAACTGCTTTCTTCTCGATTGCAACCATTTACTGAGAGTTGGTTAGGCAGAGGAAACCATTTTCTAACGTTAATATAAGTAAAACAACAGTAAGGAACATTTGTAGACACTTTGTCTTTCCTTGCTCCCAACCTGGCTGCTTGTTATTTGAGTGGAACACACAATAAAATCCAATTGCATAGGGGCGCCTGGGTGCTTCGGTCCTTAAGCGTCTGCCTTTGGCTCAGGTCATGGTCCCAGGGTCCTGGAATCCGAGCCCCACATCGGGCTCCCTCCTCCGCGGGAAGCCTGCTTCTCCTCTCCCACTCCCCCTGCTTGTGTTCTCTCCCTCGCTGTGTCTCTCTCTGTCAAATAAATAAATAAACTCTTAAAAAAAAATCCAATTGCATACATAATTTTTTTGTGGATGGGGCCGATGGAAGGGTTATCTGTACCTCTGCTCACTCTGAATAGAAAATCGATTTCTGTTTTATTATCACAATCTTACATTCCCCCAAAAGTCTAAGAAGATCATCTTTAAGACAAAATTAGATAACAGTGGCTTTCTAGGGCATATTTTATTAAATGATTAGCAATTACTATTTTATAAAATATGTATTAAAATATTAATGGCTGCATAGTTATAAGGTTGAAGTTAGGTAGGACAAAAAATAAAAAAGTCACATTGGGCTGTTTGGATTTCTGGGGAAGCAAGCATTTAACATATTGAAATCAAGTAAGTACTTATTTAGAACTCCATATGTACTAGACTTGTGGCAAAATTAGAAAGTTTTAATGTACCCACAAATAATAACCTATGCCTAGTATCCAAAGGGTAAATCATTATAATTTCATTTCAAGAGAAATTAAAAGTTAGAGGATTATGATCAAACTTTTATTGGAAAATTTTAGAATTTCTTAAGAAAGAAAAATATGTATAATGGAAATCAAATATATTTGCTTTGAGTTGTTCATGAAGTGACTTAGCACTCTTGGAGCATTTTATGTTTTACTAATGTTGTTGTTAAATCCCATCTGGTGTTTGTAAAGTCTTTTACTATCCCCTGCTGGGACAGGCAGACATTGGTTTGCATGACTGTGTGTTCCCAAAATATTTTTAAAAAGTATCTAGTGGATTTTTACCAACTGTAGCAGGATGATAGAAGACCACATTTCCATTATGATGCCTTTAGGAATGGAGACAGATGTCATCAGGTCGCAAAAGATCCATCAGTTTTACACTGTGTGACATTTGGGGAAGAATGTACATGATTAGTGGTTTTCAAAAGTTGTTTGGAATTCAACATTCTGTGTAGATATTACTTGAAAAATATTTATAGGTTCTGAGTCAGTGAGATGCAATTTATTCCTCCACAGAATTCATTCGACAATGTGTGGAATATTTCCTTGAACCTTAGTCATTCCAACATATTCCCTGGAAGTATCATTATTGTCAATAAACAGGTTGTTCTGCCTCCTTGAGTGATTTTTATTGTATGATGATCACCCTATATTTCTGGAAATCAACAGGATCTTTGTAGGGAGAGAAAATAATTCAGCAAGAATTTATTGAATCATCTCTATGTTCGAGGCAGTCTTACAGGCATTGGGAGAAATGAAAAACAATCAGACACGATTCCTATTCTCAAACAACTTATGTAGTTTAGGTGGGGAGACAGATAAAAAACAAGGTAAGCTGTTGCAAAAATGGAATATAATAAAGATGTTTTACTAATACTGAGAAGGGAATATGAAACTTGATTGGGGATGAATACAAGCACCATGGTGAAAATAAAATGGGCCTTGAAGGATAAGCATAATTTTAATTTTAAGGAGGTGGTAAAGGTCATATATGTAAAATAAGTAATAAAACTTAAAATGTATCATATTCCAAGATAAACTCATGTAGGAATCAGAATGTAGTAAAAGAATTTGTGGATGGACACCTGAATTTTAATCTTGGCTCTGGAACTAACAGTGTAAGCTTAGGCACTGCTCAACTAACATTTACTGAGTCCTTATAGTATCCTGGGCACTGTTTTAGGGGCTGGAGTTACAAGGCTAAATGTGGCAGGCAAGGCGTCTAATAGCATGCATTTTAGTGGGGGGAGATGGGAAGAAATAAGTGCAAAAAATAATAAAAAAAGAAAACAGCAAGGAGTAATTAGTACTGTGATAAAATAAAAGTGGGTAGCGTGATAGGAAGATGAGAACGGGCTGCTTTAGGTTGTCAGGAGAAAAGACCCATCTGAAGAGATGATATTCCAGCTGCAATCTGAATGACAATGAACTTTTCCTGTGAAGAGCTGTGTGAAGACAGTTGCAGAGCAAGGACCCTAGAGTAGGAGCAAGCTTAGAGTGTTCTAGGAGTAGAAATGTGTCTTTATGGCTGGAGAGAAGGCAGGAAGTTAGAGTTCTTGGCAGATTATCCAGGGTTTTGTGTACAGGATGAAATAACTTGGCTTCTATTTTAAGTATGGTGGGGAATCACTGAAGTGTCTAAGCCAGTTTGTTTTATGGATTATGTTTTACCAAGATCACTCTGGCTGGTGGGTTGGAATATGGCGTGGACAAGTGTGGAAATAGGGACATGAGTTAAGAGGCTTTTGCTGTAGTTCAAGTAATAAATGATGGTTATTTTGACTGATGGGACTAGTGGACATGATGACATGCTTAAACTTCAAGGATGTTACATAGGTTTTTTTTCCTCTGGGCAACTGGAAGGGTGGTGGCAACATTTACTGAGATGGGGAAGACTGGAAACTATGGAGGTTTGGTAGGGATGGCTCTTGACATCCCTAAGCCCCTCTTCCCAGTTATAAAATGTCAGTGATAATGCCAATCTTACTGGATTGTTGTTGTAAGAATTAAATCAGGGGCACCTGGGTGGTTCAGTTGGTTAAGCGACTGCCTTCGGCTCGGGTCATGATCCTGGAGTCCCGGGATCGAGTCCCGCACAGGGCTCCCTGCTCGGCGGGGAGCCTGCTTCTCCCTCTGACCCTCCCCCATCTCGTGCTCTCTCTCTCTGTCTCATTCTCTCTCTCAAATAAATAAATAAAATCTTTAAAAAAAAAAAAGAATTAAATCAAATGAAGGAGCCGATATAAAATATTTTGCAGGGCTCAGCAATTGCCAGTTATCTTTTCTATATCCAATAACAAGTTTATTGTTTTTATATTTTAAAGATTTTATTTATTTATTTGTCAGAGAGAGAGAGAGCACCAGCAGGTGGAGCGGCAGGCAGAGGGAGAAGCAGGCTCCCTGCTGAGCAAGGAGCCCAACTGGGGACTTGATCCCAGGGTCCTGGGATCATGACCTGAGCTGAAGGCAGATGCTTAACCAATGAGCCACCCCCAGGCATGTCTCCAATAACAAGTTTAAATAAACAGTTCCAAAAAAGGAGAGGTGGGAATCAATCACACATTTTTCATGACTCTAGACTTCAAAATTTAGTGTTTAAAAAATTCTCATTTCATATGTTTTATACTAAACTGATCATTTGAGATCTTGTGTAGGATGTGCTCGCATCCAGGAAATGTTCTACTGAGGCAATGACTCCTGGAAGGAGATAGAAGTGGAGCCATGAGTGGGACATGGGAGATTCTACATGATGGAGCCAGACAGAGTGGGATGTGAGTTGTTTTCTGTGCACCTGTAAGGATATTCCCATCTGAAGATATGCCAGTGATGGTTGAATTGGATTGTGTTGTGGCGCCCACAGGCCTTAATTTAACCTTAAGTTACAGTGGGATACTCATGTCACTCTATTAGATGGCTTCGAGGCTTGGACCTGCAATAGAACCATTTCTTTATTGCCTCCTTTTGGCCACTAAATCAGTATGCTTTTGATTACATGGTCTGCTTTGTCTCTGATATCAAGAACCTAAGTGGAAAACATGTGGAAAATTGAAAAATAAGAATCACCAAGTTGATTACCGCGTATCAGGCTGTGGTAAGAGAGTGCTGATCCTTGATCTTAGGAACTGAGAAAGGTTTCTAGTTTTGACATGCAGTGAAAGCTTTTGGACGCTAGAGGACACTTTGCAGAATACATCCTCAGGACAAAGCAACAGCCTTCCCTATGCTTATGTCTTCCGGTGGTACTGTTTTACTGCCTCAGAAAAGAAGGTTCATCTAGCTGTTCCTAAAGCTCTGTCTCACATCATAGACTCCTATTGTCTATGTTGGGGTTCTACCTTTGTCTCAGGGTGACTCAATGTTGGTGTTGTCTTCCAAAACTCAGTATGGGCTTCCTCAGCCCTTTAGGACCTTCCTCCTTTCCCCCAAGATACCTGTCTTGTGGGGAATGCTCCAGATATTATACTTTTCTAGTTAGGCTAAATGTACCCCAACTCTCTATTGGCCCACCAGGTAACTGCCTATGTTCTAAATTTAGATAATTGAATTATTATTTGAATTCATTCCTCAAATCCTGCTCTTGAGTAATCATAATCATGTAATTACTAGAAAAAATTTTAGGATTAGCTAGTGGTTTTTTTTTCTGTATTTTTTTTTTTACAGTCTCCAACACATACAAGTGCTTAAAATGCCATTTAATGATGAAGCTGATTAACATTCATACTTGAAATTCAACAAGACAAGTTATAAATAAGAAATACTAAAATTTTCTGGGTAACAGACTTAATTCCATTTATAGGTTCACAAATATACCTGCCTTTATTCATAGGGTAGAGAAAAGCAGAATGACCATAGAACTCTTGGTGGTTCACTTCAGTGGGTGCCCTGAGGGCAGGGTGCACAACAGTCAAGCATTTCTCAGCCGGGCACCTGGGTCAGCCTCGAGGAAAGAAATTCACAGGTATTTATGTCAATACTAACCTAAATTTTAAAAATAAATTACCTTCCTTTTGTTAAAAATTTTAGCATAGTTTTGTACTTAGCTTGATTGAAGATATGGTGTCTATGAAATTAATAACTGGGACATTTTGTGAAGATAAAAGTATAGATTTTAAAAATATTTATAATTTATGAGATCTTATTACAGTATATCTTATATAGCTTTTCTTTTAAATTTAGGTCTTAAATAGGACATTATTAGTCCTTAATTCTTAATTCCATTTGTTTTTTTTTTTTTAAAGATTTTATTTATTTATTTGAGAGAGAGAGAGAATGAGAGAGAGAACACGAGACGGGGGAGGGTCAGAGGGAGAAGCAGACTCCCCACTGAGCAGGGAGCCTGATGTGGGGCTCGATCCTGGGACTCCAGGATCATGACCTGAGCCAAAGGCAGTCACCTAACCAACTGAGCCACCCAGGCGCCCCCAATTCCATTTGTTTTTTAAAGAGGCCTGAACCTTCTATTACACCTGTTTACCATCTCTTATCAGTGACTTTGCAAATCGACTTTTCTCTTCCCTCCACTATTGTTGTTGAGGATCTTGAGAATCTTCTTGTTGTAGACTTCTCACTTATGTAGTTGGTTGGTAGGAGAGTTAATTTGCTATTGGTGTAAAGAGCACATCCATGCACAATGAAGAGCAATGTATTGTTTCCTCAAGATGAGGGGCAGATACCATGAAGGAATAGTAAATGATTCCTCAGTCTGTTTGGCATGATAGGCTTTAAAGAACATTCAATTAGATAGTGGGTGAAATCACCGCTTTTGAATTTTCTTTTCAATTCTTCTGATTAATTTAAAAGATAATCTTAGTTCAGTGTTAATTACATTTATAATATCTTTTGAACACTTTGAATCTTTCATTTTAAAGAAGAGGAGCGGGATTCATACTCTGAGTTTTGGTAGGTATTTATGTATCATTAGAGACTTTTTTTCTTGTTCTTTTTTGTATCTTTAAAAAGAAAGTTTTTTTTAAAAGAAGTTGATTTTAAAGAAAAATTTAAGTAAGTAATAACAGAAATACATTTTGTAAACAAGTATTTCAAACAAGTGAAAATTGTACTTGACTGATTAAAGCTTATGAAGTATTGGTGTTGCTGGTAAGGGCACAGACTTTGGACTTAAAGACTGTCTCTTCCATTTAGTCCATCACTTGGGTGAATGTAAAACCCTTTTCTAAGCTTCAGTCTCTTCAACTCTAAAATGTGGTAATAGCAGGACCTATCTCCTATGGTTATTTTGAGGATTAAATGAAATTTAATATTAAGTCCTTAGCACACTGTAAGCTCAATGAATGTTAGCTTCCTCTACTTCTACTGTTTCTATTACCACTGTTACTTTTGTCTGTGTTTTGGTTAATCACATACAAATGTTGAGTAGAAACTAAAAATTACAAATCATGCAGATCTAGTTTCATTACCATAGCTTTATTTTTATGAGTACTATAAGGCCCTCTACTTCCTTTTAGATAACCTAGTGGCTAAAATGTATTGAATTATGATTGCTAAGGTTGATGAGATCTCTGAGAATAATAAAAGTATGGGGCTGAATGGTGGAGCAAAGGAAATTTAAGAAGGAAAACACAAAATCTGTATAACTCTTGGGTTGACCTTGAAGAACTAAGAGTCTGACTAATCTAGGAATTCGGAACCATTGACTTAACACTCTTCATTTTCCCCATATAGATATTTCCCCAAATAGATTTTATTTCTTCTGTATTCTACTTTATTATATTCTTCAAAGGTTTTCTGTATCTGTTAGGTGTAAGTGATATGTAATGAAATGTACTGCACTTTTTAGAGTCAAATAATTTTATTTTATTTACTTCTTGAAGATTTTATTTTATTTTTTTTTAAGATTTTATTTATTCATTTGAGACACAGAGATACAGAGAGAGAGAGAGAAAGCATGAGCAGGGAGAGAGGCAGAGGCAGAGGGAGAAGCAGGCTCCTCGCTGAGCCAGAAGCCCGACGTGGGGCTCGATCCCAGGACCCTGGGATCATGACCTGAGCTGAAGGCAGACGCTTAACCATCTGAGCCACCCAGGCGCCCCGAAGATTTTATTTTTAAGTAACCTCTACACCCAATGTGGGGCTTGAACTCACAATCCCAAGGTCAAAAGTCACATGTTCTACTGACTGAGCCAGCCAGGAACCCCAAGAGTCAAATAATTTTAGAAGTAGGTGTATGAGGCAACAAGTGTAGTGATTTTCTGCTTTGTTCCCAGAGGTGTACTGCTTGTATTCATTCAAAACAAGAAATGAATTTATTATTTATGTAATAAACTCTAATTTCATTAGACAATACTTACAGCAGAATTCATTATAAAGAGACTTAATGAAAATGCCTTAAGTAGAGTACCAAGACAAGTCAATGGGTAAAGAGCAGTCTTTTCAACAAATGGTGCTGGAAAAACTGGATATCCACATGCAAAAGAATGAAGTTTGGACCCTTCCATTACACCATATATAAAAATTAACTTGAAGTGGATCAAAGACCCAAGCAGAAAGCTAAAACTATAAAACTCAGAGAAGAAAACATATGGCAAAGACCTCATGACATTGGATTTGGCAGAGATTTCTTGAATATGACACCAAAGCCCCAGGAGACCAAAAAAAAAAAGAAGTCAGATTTCATCAAAATTACAAACTTTTGTGTGTCAAAGGATAGTATCAAGATAATGAAAAGGAAATCCATGGAATGGGAGGAAATTTTTGCAAATCACATATCTGACAAGGGATTGATATCCAGAATCTGAAGAACTCTTACAACTGAACAACACCAGAACAGCCTAATTAAAAAGTGGTCCAAGGACTCGAACAGATATTTCTCCAAAGAAGGTGTATAAATGACCAATAAGCACATGAGAAGATGATCAATATCACTAATCATTAGGGAAATGCAAATCAAAACCACAATGAGATAGACTTTCACACACATTAGCATGGCTACTATTAAAAAATCCGAAGAACAGAAATAATAACTATTGAAAAGGATGTAGAGAAATTGGAAACTTGTGCACTGTGGGTGGAAATGTAAAATGGTACAGTCACTGTAGAAAACAGTGTGGTACTTCCTCAAATAGTTAAACATAAAATTATAATGTGATCCAGCAATTCCACTTCTGTGTATACACCCAAAAGAAATGAAAACGGGACTGGTACAGATATTTGTACACCCATGTTAATAGCAACGTTATTCACAATAACCAAAAGGTAGAAGCAAACCAAGTGGTCATCAATAGATGAATGAAGAAACAAGATGTGGTGTATACATACGATGGAATATTATTCAGCCTTAAGAAGGAAGGAAATTCTGACACATGCTTCAACATGGATGGACCTTAAAGACATTATGCTAGGTGAAATAAGCTAGTCACAAAGGACAAACATGGTTTGATTCCACTTATATGAGGTACCTAGAACAGTCAAATTCATAGAGACAGAAAGTAAAATGACAGTCACCAGGGACTGGGGGGAAGAGGGTTATGGGAGTTACTGTTTAATGGGTACACAGTTTCAGTTCAGGAAGATGAAAGAATTCTGGATATGGATAGTGGTGACAGTTGTACATAATATGAATGTACTAATTCCATAGAACTATACACTTAAAAATGGTTAAGATGGTAAATTTTGTTATGTGTATTTTATCACAAAAAAATAATAAATGCTCTAAGTATGTATTTAAAGTCTGCTCCAGGTTTAGTCCTGAGCTGGGAGAAGAGACATTTCCATAAGCAATGAAGACCTGGCTTTTGTTCACTAGGAGCTTAGAAAGTTTCTCTGGAAGTTCTGTCACATTTACTAAAGATAATGCTTTGATTCATTTATGTCCCAATCATGTATTGAGTGCTTGCTATGTGCCAGGTGCCGTTTGGTTCTGAAGGAGCTTTAATTCTTGTGGAAAGAGAGAGAGAACAAAATAAGTAAAATAGAGTATGCAGTTGGGAGGGGGTATTAGTACCATGAAAAAAAAAGAAGTAAAGTAGGGGTTGGGGTAGAGAATGTCTACTTCTAAATAAGATGGCAAGGAAAAGCCTATGTAGAGGTGACGTCTGAGTAAAGACCTGAAGGAGCTGAGAAGAAAAGACATGAGAATATCTGGGGGTGGGGAAGAAGTATTCCAAACAAATGGGCTCTGATGGGCCTAGAAGTGAGAAGGAGCCTCCTGTGCATATGATGGAGGGCACTGAGGAAGGGGAAAGGTGGAGCATAGGAGAAGACGAATCAGGAGGTTATGGCACGTAGGGTAAGGATTAGATTGTTTAATCTGGAAGGTGGGTCTAAGGTCTCCGGCTTTTTGCTCTGTGTGAGACAGAAGGCAGCTACTGGACTGGAGGGTTTTAAGAGAGAAATGATATGATCTGACTTAGGTTTTAATAGGATCACTCTGTCAGATTAAAAATAAACTATAGGTGGGTATATTAGTTTCCTATTTGTGCTCTATGAATGTCTACAAATTTACTAATTTAAATAAACACAAATTTATTATTTTACGGTTGTGGAGGTCAGAGGTCCCATGGGCTAAAATCAAGGGGTCAGCAGGATTGCATTCCTTTTGGAGGCTCTAGGGAATAATCTATTTCCTTGCTTTTTCTAACTTCCAGAGGCCACCTGTATTGCTTGGTTCCTTTCTCCATCTTCAAATCCTTCTCTCTCTTACTCTCTCTCATCTCCTTCCTCCACTTATAAGGACCCTCATAGTTACATTGGGCCCACATGGATAATCCAGGATAATCTTTCTGTCTGAAAGTCTTCAACTTAATCATACCTGCAAGGTCCCTTTTATAAGGTAACACCGTCACAGATTTTGGGTTAGGACATGACATTTTTGGAGGGCCATCATTTTGCCTACCACAGTCCACCCTCTGGCTTCCAAAGATTCAGATCTGTCCTACATACAAAATGCATTCTTCCAGTCCCAATATCCCTCAAAGTCTCAACTAATTACAGCAGCAACTCTCAAAGTCCAGACAACCTCGTCTAAACCTCACTAGCTCAAAAGTCACGGAGATCATCACCTAACCAGATACAGTAGAGGCTCTGGGTGTAATCCATCCTAAGGCACAATTCCTCTCCATCTGTGAACCTGTGAAGCTCAAACAAGTGAGCTGCTGCAAAAGTACACTGCTGGGATGCACAAAGGATACAAGTTATAGACATTCCCATTCAAAAAGAGAGAAAATGGAAGGAAAAAGAAGTCACCAGTCCCAAGTAATTTTGCATCTAAGTGGGCAGTTTGTTTCCAGGCCTTTGGGTTTATGGCTCCCCCTTTGAGGCCGTCCTTACTGTTCCATGAAGAGTAGTATGGGCTTGCACCTGAGTAGCTTTATCAGTCTGTTTTCTGCTTGTAGAATTTTGGAAGTCTGGCAGCCTTTTTCATTTGTCCTCTGTCTTTTTCAGTCCAAACTGGTTCCGCTTTTATAAAAGTTTTGACTCTTGTACGTCTCTTGTGTATGTTTTGGTATTTATTTCATTAGACAAGAGGCTTTTCCATAGGTCTTTCCTAGATCATCCCATCCCAATTTTTTGTTGAGATGGTCCAGAGGGCATCTATGAGTAACATGTTTAATCTTTTCAGAGTCCTTTTTGTGATTGAATACTCCAGTCCTTTTGACCCTTCCAAGGCACTAGCAATATATATTACAAGCATCTGAATAATTATTTGAGGTATGATCTGTATACAGTAAAATTCATGAATTTTAAGTAAAGAGTTTGATGGATTTTAACATGTTTATGCATCCTTGTAACCACCACCCAGCTCAAACTATAGAACATATTTCACTTCTCCTAACATGTGTGTGTGTGTGTGTGTGTGTGTGACTTTTTAGTCAATACCCTTAGCAACTTCCCAGGGGTAATGACTACTCTGATCTCTATCACTGTAGATTAGGCTGGTCAGTTTGTGGAGCTGACATTTTATGATGGTTTGGATGTGGGGTGTGAGGGAAAGAGGAGAATCAAAGATGACCCCAAGGTTTTTGGCTTGAACTACTAGATGTTGCTATTAATGGAGGTGGGGGAGGTTGTGAGGGGAATAGGTTGTGAGGCGGGGCGGTTAGACTATCAGGCACTCAATTTTGGACATATCAATCTTGAGATATACACTAGATGTCCAAGTGGAAGTACTGAGTAATCAATTGTTTATGTGCATTTGAAGTTTAGAACTAGTGACATAAATTTGGGCATCTTGAACATTCTGATGGTCTAATTCTAAGCCCTGAAAGTTGAAGTATCAATGTATATAGAAAAGGCTGAAGACGGAGTACTGCAATACTCCACGTAAAGATTAAGAGATCCCGAAGTTGAGAGGAACCAGCAGAGCAGACCAAATAGGAGCAGTCTGAGAAGGGGAAAACCAGTAGCATTGCTACTCTGAAAGCCATCTCAAAGTCCTTTTAGCATTATGACAATGCTAACTAGTCACCATAAAAATAATTTTTATGGTTCTTAAAAAGCATATGAACAATTGCATTAGTAATATTTTCCAGAAATACAAGTAATGAACTGGTGGCTATTACAAAAGTGGACAACAAATTGTTTCAGTAGTACTTTTGAAATGACTAAGCATCAATTAATCGATATTCTTTTATGATGATTGCTTACTTTGGACTTCACTTTGATACTTGGGCTTTGTTGTCCCCTAAAACTGAGCTTCTCTCATAAGAAAATTTGCCTTGGTATGAGGCGCCTGGGTGGTTCAGTCGGTTAAGCGTCTGATTCTTGATTTCGGCTCAGGGCATGATCTCAGGGTTGTGAGATCGAGTCCTCAGTCAGGCTCTGCCCTGGAGATTCCCTCTCTCTCTCTCTCTCTGCCCCTCCCCCTGCTTGCATGCTTCCTCCTAAATAGATAAATAAATAAATTCTTTAAAAAAAAAGAAAAAGAAAATTGGCCTTGGTAAACTTCATAGGAAACAGATTATAGAAAAAGAGACCAAGAAAAATATCTCAAATCCATACAACATCAAATAGAGGTTGTTAAAAAGCCTTGTAATTCCACACAAATTCCAACTTTTAGAGAGAGTAGGGAGTTTCTCTTTAAATATCACCCTAAAAATTGGGCTTTAGCTGGAATAAACTCAAAAGATGCACTTGGATAAGCCAGGTCTAGGCTAATTTCCACCCGGATATCCACTAACAGTCAGTCAAGTGATACTCCAGTCATTCAGAGTTTCTTCCAAGCAGTGACTGTCAACTCAGCTCATATCATTGCTAACTTTGGTTTTCTAATGAGAATAAATGACTCCTGGAACTAGGCAGCTACCATGAAATTCTTTTTGATGGGACTATAAGCAAATTACAACCATAGACCCTTATATTACTTATGATAACATTTATGGAACTTCTGATGCTAATGATGAGAATAGCATGTGTGCTAGTCTGATAGTATAAAACTGCAAGTGAGAAATTACACACCATGTCATAGACTCCATCTTAAACATTTTTCAGATTTCCCAGAGCTGCTTAACACAGTGATGCTATGTGATCCGTGTGCCTTCAGGGAGGAAATTATATAGAAAATTATTCTCAGCAGATTGACTGATGACTTGTTAACGATGGCAATGTAACCTGTTCTAATGGAAGATTTGTCAGCAGCATTTCAGATGGCTGATCATGTGCTGTTGTGGTCTTAGTTACAGTTCTTGGTTGAGTTGGTTGGCAAATGCTTGCTATTTTATTCTATTTATTATTATTTTTAAATATTTTATTTTATTTTTTTAGAGAGAGAGAGAGAAAGAGAGAGCACGTGCATGGGCAGGGGCATGGAGCAGAGGGAGAGGGAGAGCATCTTAAGCAGACTCTGTGCTGAGCACAGAACCATAGCAGGGATTGATCTCATGACCCTGAGATCATGACCTGAGCTGAAATCAAGAGTTGGGTGCTTAACCAACTGAGCCACCCAGGCGTTCCTATTGTTATTTTTTTTTTTTAAGATTTTTATTTATTTGACAGAGACACAGCGAGAGAGGGAACACAAGCAAGGGGAGTGGGAGAAGGAGAAGAAGGCTTCCTGCTGAGCAGGGAGCCCGATGTGGGGCTCGATCCCAGGACCCTGGGATCATGACCTGAGCCGGAGGCAGACGCTTAACGACTGAGCCACCCAGGCGCCCCTATTGTTATTATTATTATTTTTAATTCTTGCTATTTTAAAATGGTTTTTGGAGGTAGGTGAAAGAAGGCATTAAATTCTCTGAAAGAG
Organism: Mirounga leonina; assembly: GCF_011800145.1. Lineage (NCBI taxonomy): Eukaryota > Metazoa > Chordata > Mammalia > Carnivora > Phocidae > Mirounga > Mirounga leonina. Next base: position 9,977,523 of record NW_023270314.1, read on the forward strand.
CTTTCCCTTCTGTTTTTAAATATGATAGGAAACTATCGTTTATTTATTGAGGAGAGTGAAGTGTGGCCAAATTTACAAAGATCTGAGCAGTAGACTAGTCAGCATAAAATTTAGGTGTGATTAACCAATAGGTGCCTTTTGTTTTGTACCTTTTTTTCCCTTAGTTTTCAGTGTGTGTGTGTGTATGTGTGCGCGCGTGTGCGCTATGTATGTGTGTTTCCTAAAGAGTGGCTCTGGAAATGTAGAAAGGTGCTTTCTTTTATGGAAATATTGAATAAGGAACTAACAAGGATATGTTTTTCCACTTCAAAGATGCGAGAACTCAAAATGCATTAAAAAAAACCAACTCACAGTGAATGCTGATTAGATGATCTGGTATTATATTGGTATTATATTTGGTATTGTAGTTCTTGTACTTTTATAATGTTAAAGTGCCTGACTCAAAGTAAATGATCAATAAATATTTTTTGAATTTAATTGGGGAATGAAGTTGGGCTGGCCTAGAAATCTCATCATTGTTCAGTTTCTTTGCTAGTTTGTTTATTAATACATCTATTCATTTATTTTTTAGTTAATACCTGCCATCTATAATAGATTATGCATTATAATAGATTATTCATAAAGAAATATGAGGAATATGATGTTGGCTTTGATTTCAAAGGATTTACAATTTCAGGTGGGAGATGATACATATACAAGGAACTAGAAAATAAAGTAAAAAATTATTACAATAGGAAAAGATACTCTGAGTTCTAAGGTTGTAAGTTCCAAGTTCTGGAATTTTGGAACTCAAAATTGTGGAAGTTCAGGGACGCCCGTGAATATTTACTTGTTTATCTTTGTTTACCTGTTACAAACACTTTAAAATTATGTAATAGGAATTTTTATTTAATGAGACAACTTAGTTTTAAATTTCACTGCCATAATACAGAGGCTAGAATGCCTAATGAAATTGACATGAAACTCACAAGAGGTTGGCCTATGCTGCCTATTGTCTTGTAGTAACTGAGGGTCTCTGAATGAGTTCTGCCTACTTTCTCTTACAGGTAATTTATATTTTAAAACTTTTTAATATTGGAAATTTTAAACAAAGCAATATGGTTTTTTTCCCAATTCCAGAATTTCTCTTAAATTTCATGCGGAAAATGCAACACTTTTCAAAATTAAGATGTACAACTACACGTGGTTGTTACCATGATCCTCACTGCCTTTGTAGGATGTTGCCAAGGCTTTGATATAACAGCAACTAAAAAAGCAATAATAGCTTCATATTTTATGTAAAACATTTAATTCTATTAAAAACATAAAAAGAATCTTATAATAAATATGGCATATGTATACTTCTATTAATGTTCAGCTTTTGCTATATTGTACTTTAGAACATTATTTGGTTGATTTAATTCTATCAGTAGGAAGGCACTACTGACATTCTCTTCCTTCTTCAAGATTTTTTTAAACATTTTTTTACTTATAAGAAGCTTATGCACTGAAACTGTGGTCCATTGTTTACCTCCTTATTTAGTCCATTACGTTCATTAGAACTTGGTGTCACAAAGACCTGGGTTTGAATCTTAGGTTTGACGTTTACAATAAGCAAAGAAGGTATTAAAAATATTTAATAATCTGGAGCTCATGATTACCAAGCAGTCGGTCTTCAAGTCCTTCAGCTAGCCTTACAGTTGCTGGATCATGGAGAGGTCCATGGGTCTGAGGGGAGAAGATGGAGAGCAGTGAGGAGGGTGGTTAGTGGAACGTGGGGTACTTCTGTAGTGAATCTGTGGAAGTATTTTAACATTTTAATACCTGACAAGAATGTACCATTGTGTGCTCACTGAATATTAGCTCTGTCTATAAATTTTTTTTTAAAGATTTTATTTATTTATTTGAGAGAGAGAATGAGATAGAGAGCATGGGGGGGGAGGGTCAGAGGGAGAAGCAGACTTCCTGCTGAGCAGGGAGCCCGATGCGGGCCTCGATCCCAGGACTCCAGGATCATGACCTGAGCCAAAGGCAGTCGCTTAACCAACTGAGCCACCCAGGCGCCCAGCTCTGTCTATAAATTTACTTTCACTTTCCTCATCTGTAAAATAAGTAAAAAATACATACTTATAGAGGCTGTGCCTACTCATAGAGTTTTTGTGAGATTCAAATCAAGTGTTTGTAAAATAGTAACAATAGCTTTATGTCAAGGGCCATTGAAAGTGCTGTAATCTCTAGAGCATACAGTTCTCACAAGAATCTTACAAGGTAAGCATTATTATTCCCATTAGAACAACTCTATGAGCCAACATGTTCATAATCCACATTTTATAGAAGGAGAAGGTGAATTCAGAGACTGGGTAATGTGCCCGAAATCATATAGCTAGTTAGTTCCTGGGTAGAGATAGGATTCAAACACTGATCCTCATTAAAGATATGAAAGTAAAACTTAATATATGTTAGTAAAAATCACTTTCATTGATCACACACCTCATATACAGTGGGACAGAACTTGTCTATCTGGATTCCAACCATAAATTACTTTAGTCCCTGTCAGATGGCTGACTAATACACTCTATCACCCTGGTCAAAATTTGGTGAAGGGAAATGAGAGAATGTAGGAGGTAAAAGCACAACTAAAACTATGTGAAGTTGGGAAAATGTGTTCAAACATTGAGTTTAGTTTGGAGCTCAGTGTTATATTGGCAAGAAATTCTGTCTCTCAAAATGAGGTTTTCAGTTTCTTTATTAATAAACACACCATGAGACATTATGTTGCCTAAATGGGAGAGATGGTAAAATTGTTCAAACATCATACTTAATGGGGAAACCTTAGAAGCCTTCCCTTTAAGGTCAGTAACAAACAGGGATTTCTGCTATGGCCTTTTCTGTTCAACAAAGAACTGGATGTCCTGGCCAATAAAATATGAGAAATAAAAGAAATAGGGGATAAGACCATGAGGGAAGAGACAAAACTGTCAGTATGTGTAGATGATTTAATTATTTACACAGGAAACCTAAGAGAATCAACAGACAAACTTTTAAGGCTGAAAAGAAAAAAGTTCAGTGTGGTTGTTTGAGCACAAATCAATAAGTAACAATCAATGGAATTCTTTTATACCAATACACATTAGAAAATGTAACAGAAGATAATATGATATTTACAATAGCCAGAGGGAAATCTATAGGTATCTAGAAATTGACTTAAAAATGCAAAAGTTATTATGGAGAATATTTTGAAACATTATTGAAGACACAAAAGCAGACCTGACTAGGAAGAAATATCATACTTGTGGAGGGAAGATTTAACATTGTAAAGATGCAAATTCTTCCCCAATTAAAACATAAATTTAATGAAGCTAAAATAAGGAACCCAACAGAAGTAAAATGGGCATGTACAAATCCACACATAGCTAAAACAATTTTTAAAAAGAAAAGTGATATGGAGAAATATCTTACCAAATATAAGATATGTTAGCAAGCTATAGTAATACTATGATACTGATATTAAAGATTCCAGGTAGATATAGAATAGAATAGACTCTAAAATAAATCCATGTGTATATGGGAACTTGGTGAATTTTTGGTAGATAATTGAGGAAATGGTTTATTTGATAAACAAATAAGATTATTTGATAAACAATATTGTGAAAATTGGCAAAATATTTGAAGAAAAAACAGTCCCAAAACTTATACCACAAAATAATACAAAAATAATCTCCCATTGGAATAGAGATCTGAAACTAAAAAGACAAAACTATAAAGCTTTTATTAAAAATATTGGAGAATATCTTTGTAACAATGGAATGGGAAAGTATTTCTTAAATTAGGTGAATGAAAGCACAAGACCATAAAGAAAAAAAATTGCTGTCATTGATGACATCAAAAAAAGATTTCTGCTCTGTGGAAGATACAATAGACAGAATGGGAGAAGATATTTAGGATGTGAACATCCAATAAAGGATTAAACTGTAATAAATTCCTATAAGCTAACAATAAAAAGCCAGGTCATCCAATGGAAGAAAGAGCAAAGACTCTACAGAGACAAATGACAGTGGGGCAAACTAAAATAACTAAAAAGCATATGAAAAGAAGTTCAACTTGGATAACTGAAAATTGAAACTTTACACATGAGAATGGCAACAATTAGAGAGTTAGATAATAGGTAGTACTGCCAAAGTGTCTGAGGTGCTTCATGCTTCTCTATGTGGCTTCTCTCCAGGAGGACCGCTAGTCTTCCCAACATGCCGCTCAGAGCTTGGAGAGAAGGAAGCAGAAGCTGCAGGGTCAGCTAAGGGCTATGTCGTAACTAGCTGAGTGTTGCGTTTGCTGTATTCCATGGGTCCAAGCCAATCAACCCAGATGCACGTGGGTGGAGAAATAGATTCTACTTCTTCATTGCAGAGCAGTGAGTCTGCATTACTGAAGAGTTTGGGAGAAGGGAGATAATGTTGCATATCTGAAAACCTGTTGCTCGTTGTTTTTTTTGTTGTTGTTGTTTTTTACTATGCTTTTTCCATTTAAAAAGTACTTTCATGCCAGTCTCAGATTCAGGAGGGGTATACTTCCTGAATCTGTATCAGATCCTTAGATGTAAGTGATCATTTGAATGCATACAGAAATCCTGGACCACAATCTTTGTATTTAAAAGCATCTGGAGCACTTAGTGTTGTAGAGATGTCTGTTTCTAAAGATTGTCTCTTTGTACATTTTCTCCCTCCTCCCTTCCCCTATTCTGGTTTGGATATATGTAGTTTTCCTTTCCTAAAGCCTTCAAATTCAGGAATTTCATCAGTGAATGTCCAGGTTTGTTTTTTTCCACATAAATTTGACCAGGTCCTCATGAATCCATTTGAGCTGAAGAAACAAGCCTTCTCAGCTAAAGGAAAACTTATTCTATAATTATTAATGATTTTTGCTTTATTTTTATATGTTCTGTTTCTCTATAGAGTCCTTATTAAAAGTAAATTATATCTCTTGGATTTGTTCCCCATATCTTTTATTTTTTGCATTTTTCAAACAAATTCACTGATTTGATTTTTCTATAGTAATTTCTTATAAAATGTGGTACTTTTATGATAATAATGATTTTGAATAAATCCCTCTTTCATAGATACAGATTTTCAATTCTTGCTTAGAATACAGATAAAAGATTTTTGTAATGCTTTCTTCTATTTCTTTCAGTAAGTCTGCTTAAAGGGAAATTTTTATCTAGTGCTTCAGATTCCTAGCCCTCTTTAAAACTACTAAATAATGCCATAAGTTGAGTGATCTCTCTCTTTTTGCAAATTCCCACACTGGGGTGCATGAGTTGATGCTTCCCCAGCATTTGGAGTTACACATTTTATAGATTCTGTAGATTGTCATTAAAATCTTTCACATCCTAAAAACAGAGTAATAAAACATTTATTTGTTGTCCTGGGCCAAGGAAGGTAGGTGTGGCTCCTTCTCTCTTTCAGGTCTCAGTTTAAGTGCTGTCTCTTCAGAGAGGCTTTTCTTGGTCGACCCTTAAATCCAAAGCGACCAACCCTGATTTTCTTCTTTCAAGGGTTGGCAACAAAACTACGGCCAACAGGCTAACTCTGGCCTGCTGCCTACTTTTATAAGTGAAATTTTACTGAAACACAGCCACACCCATTCTCTTATGTATTGCCTATATCCGTTTATGTGCGGGAGTATCAGAGTGAAGGAGAAGTTGCAACAGAGGCCATACGGCCTGCAAAGCTACTGTATGGCCCTTAACAGAAAGAATTTGCTGACTCCTGCTCTATCTCATCATCCTATTTGTTTCCTTTGTGCCATGTATCATACTTATAATTGTCTCATGTATTTCTTTGGCTATTTATTATCACATCTCCACAAGGATGAGAGCTCCATGAGGTCCTTAGTCTGCCTTGTTCATCTCTGTACCTCCGCTAACCGGTACAGTGTTTGGAATGTAACAGATACATAATGTTTGCTGAATATATAAATGAATTAGATAGATATCAAAATGTTATATTATTTTACTTATTTCACTGGGAATTTGGGAGCAGGATGGGGAGAATTAAGTGTATTTTGGCTCAGTTAACATATTAAATTGGAAGTAGGTGACAAGAATAAATATTCTAAGTAGGGTCTGAAACAGATTTAGAAAGGAAGGTCAGGATAGAGTAGCTGAAAAATAGGAGGAAACCAGTAGAGAGTAGTGCCCAAAGGTCAAGGGCAGGAGGATTTCAAGAGCAGGGAGTAAATAATTTCATCAAATGCCATAGAGAGATATCAAATAAACAAGACTTGAAAATTGTCCTCTGGGTTTAGCAACAGAGACCTTTTGACATTGGCAAGGGCTATTTCCGTGGAGCGGTTGGGGCTGTATTAGTTTGCTAGGGTTGCTATAACCAAGTACCACAAACTTGGTGGTTCCCAGTGACAGAAATTTATCCTCTCACTGAAAAGAAAAAAATCAGAAGTCTAGAGGCTAGAAGCCTAAAATCGAGGTGTTGGCAGGGCCATGTAGACTCTAGGTCTTTCCTTGCCTCTTTCTAGCTTTTGATCCTTGCCAGCAATCCTTGGTGCTCCTTGGCTTGTTGTTGCATGACTCCAGTCTCTGCTTCCATCCTCAAAAGGTGGTGTTCTTGAGATGTGTCTCAGTTTCATTGTGTCTTCACATGACTTTCTTATAAGGGTGCCAATTATTGGGCTTAAGGCCCACTCTGATCCAGTGTAACCTTTGTATTATCTTGATTTCATCCTCAAAGACCTGATTTCCCAATGAGGTCACATTCACAGGTACTGGGGTTAGGATTTCAACATATTGGGGAAGACAATTAACCAACAACAGGAGCAGAATTCAGATTGCAGTGTTTTGAGAAGCGAATGCTGCAAGAAAGTAGACAATGAGTAAAATCTTTAAACCACTTGGTGGTGAAGAGAAGAGAAGCAGAACAGTAGTTAGAGAGACAGAAGTTTTAGGAAGATGTTTGAATGGCCAAGGGAAAGATTCACTAGAGAAGGGAAACTAAAAGATATGGGGGAGAGAAAATGTGAACATAATGAGGAGGATGAGAAGGTAGGAGAGGTAGAGACTGTTACTTCTGCCTCAGTATCCATTCTTCCTCACTCTGCTTCCCTTCAATTTTAGCTGGGTTCATAATTGTCCCTATTAAGAATACATTTCCTAGCTTCCTTTGCATCTGGGTGGGCCTTGTGATTAGATTCTGGCCTGTTGACTGGAGTGTATACATGTTGGCTGGAGCTTCAGTAGTTTTCTTGGACCATGAGGTGGAAGCCAGATGTTGAGAATAATGAAGACATGTGTTAAAAAAGGAGCCATATCTCTGATGATAGTGGAAGTACTATAATAGCCCTGATTTGCTTAGGGTCTTAAATTTTGCAAAAGAGAAATAAATTTCTATTCTGCTTAAGCCACTATCATTTTGTGTTTTCCTTCACTTTCTGCTGAACTTAATTGTGACTGAACATAGATAGATCTAGGGTGTGATGTGTAGATTAGGTTCTGTTCAGGCAGAGGGTAGCCTAATTCATTGAGGCAGGAGGGGAGGATGGTATAATGATTGTGGATATAGATGCACTGGTAAGTAGATGGTGGGAAGTTTAGAGAGTTGGTGTCTGAAGGCATTGGTATTCTCTGTAAAATAAAAGTAGAATTAGTTTGTTGAGACTAGAAGAAGAGATTTTAGTAGAGCAGGTTTGATGGTGATAATTTAAAAGAAGTCATTGTGAGGCATGAGAGAGATTTGACAAGTAAGGGGACGTTGAGGACAAGAGAGACTACATAATTATAAGGGTCAAGTGAATTCCTCTTGTAGTGTTCAGTGGGATTAAAGAAGGTTCGTAACAGGTATCCACGATTAGACTTTTGCTTTATGGGAGTAAAGAAGGGACAAGGGGGCTTTGCAGAAACACCTTAACCACCTTCTATTCGACACTTCCCACATAGTAGATGGACTGCATGAACGTGCCAAAATGAACAATAGAGACTTCACTCCAACTGTGAAAGGAGCCAGTTTGGAAGGTTTGGCCCATGAGGAAAGCTCCTGAACATAATGGCGCAGTGTGTGGGGAAGTAGGTAGATGCCATTTCTGAATATGTTGAGAAGTGAAGAGATGTCCTAACATTTCACAGGGCTTACCGTAATCACCATCTTGAAGACAAAGGGAAATAAACCTATCTGGGCAGCTGACTCACTGCTACTCCAAGTTCTACGGACTCTACTCAGAGTGATGAGGACTGTTGTATGATAGCACGACACAGGGAGAGAGTGCAGCAAGCCCTGCTTTTTAACTCAAAGAAGGCTTTGTCAGACCAATGTTTTGTCTTGGATCTATCACTGTGGTGAAAAAGTTTATCATTCAGAGAGAAAAGACAGCATCTCAACAAATAGTGATGATCGTAATGAAATTTTGTTACTGGTTTTAGAACTTGACAGGTCCCAAGATACATTCTAAATATATATGTTATCTCATTTAATCTATAAACAACACTGTAAAGTGGTTTTTATTGTGATTACTTAATTTACAAATGAGGACGTTGAGGCTCAGAGAGATTGATAATTTTTCCAGGACAGGTAACCAGCAAACATTAGAATCGAGTTTTGACTCCAGGGCCCCAAAGGGTGCATTTCACTGTGTTCATCCTCAATTTGATGATTACTTGCAATAAGTAATTAGTCTGGACAGCTCCACTGTGAAATAGGCAAGGTTTTCATTTTCCATAAAGGTTCTCCAGGAGTCTGAGGCTTTTTCAAATTATTATTTAAAACTTCAATTTGTGGTTTGTGGTTGTTAGTTCAAGGCAACATATCCACCTAAAATGGAACCTTTCTTCTCTTGAATTTACTGTATTTTCTAAAGCCTATAAATCTCAAACTCTTGAAGATTGTACTTGGAGGCACTGTTGAAGGAATAAAATATATCACGTTCATGTTGGCCTCTAGAGGTCACAAATGCAACAGAATCTTGTTGCCTTCTCTGCTCTCCAAGAGTGTTTTTGACAGCCCACAAACCGCTATGGTTTTGATGCATGTGTGTGGTCACCATAATTCTTATGATTCTAATGATTGCATTACAAGAATAAGTTTGCTTACAAATATATCCAGAACTTTACTTTTTATACCAGCATTTTCCGAGTATTCATAGCTTTGGAGAACAGGAAAAAACAATAGAAAGATTTTTATTTTTATTTTTGGAACCTCTGCAAACTATTTATTCATTTATTTTTTATAAAGATTTTATTTATTTATTTGACAGAGAGAGAGACAGCGAGAGAGGGAACACAAGCAGGGGGAGTGGGAGAGGGAGAAGCAGGCTTCCCGCTGAGCAGGGAGCCCGATGCGGGGCTCGATCCCAGGACCCTAAGATCATGACCTGAGCCGAAGGCAGTCGCTTAACCAACTGAGCCACCCAGGCACCCCAACTATTTTTTTTAATGCAGAAAGTGAGGTCATATTTTTCTGAGAAGACCCATTGGAATTATTTGCTATCACTTTTGGAACCTGGGTAAATCAATGTACCAATGACAAATAAAACACTTATTTTAGGGGCGCCTGGTTGGCTCAGTCGTTAAGCGTCTGCCTCCAGCTCAGGTCATGGTCCCGGGGTCCTGGGATTGAGCCCCACATCGGGCTCCCTGCTCGGCGGGAAGCCTGCTTCTCCCTCTCCCACTCCCCCTGCTTGTGTTCCCTCTCTCGCCGTGTCTCTCTCTATGAAATAAATAAATAAACAAAACAAAACACTTATTTTAGAGATACAGGCAATGAAAATATTTGAAAAATAATTCATTTGTGTATAAAAATTAATGAGAAAGTATTGTTAGTTTACCATTTACACGAAATAGTTAAAACTTAAAATTAAGTTGGCTTAAATATTATGACAATATTTTAAGAAGCAATAAAGTTGGTGGTGAGTAGTGCTTTGAATTTTTTAGTATTTGAATTTTATGGTTTCCTAATAAAAATCTCTGCCACTTACTGGTCATTTATAACGTGCTGGGCATCATGCTAAATATTCTTTAAACATATGATCCCATTTATTTTCACAACAACCCTATGCAGACCTTTTGTTAAATTTAAAAATTGATGCCTTTTATTTGCTTGTTTTTTCTTAGAAAATGTTTCAAACTCTTTCTCACTATATATTAATTTGGAAAAAATAAACACAGCTATTTAAAATTTCAAGTAACTACATAAAATGAAAATATTTGTCAGTAAAGTACACATGTTCACATTGAGAGACAGTTAAAAAAAACAAAAAGGATTCCAGGCAGCTATTATTGCTATATCACTACCTAATTTTTGTTGGTGTTCCTTAGGGATGACTTCATAAAGCCACTTCTCAATATATGGCATGCTTTGAACTACAATAATGAACAGTATTTAGCTGCAACACCAACTAGGAAACAATATTGAAAATTACTCATGATGTCATTTTTACAGAGGAAAAGGTAAGACTCAATGGGATGGACAGATAGCATCAGGAGAACCTACCTCTCCCTTCTGAGCTTGGTTCTGCAGTGTGGAAAGAGCATGCCTGGGCTTCAGGGTTCAGCCTGAGTTTAACAGGGCTGGGTTTAAATTCTGACTCCATTATTTTGGGCGAGTTATTTATTCTCTCTGAACCAGATTTCTCTGTGTGAAAGGGGAAAATTATATATCCTTAGAATGAAACTACCAGCATGGTGACCGCATGGCTGGCCTTCATCCTCTTCACATTTCTCTGACAGGCCGTCATTAGCTCCTTAGCGTTAAAGGGAAGAAGGAAGGAAGCAGTGATGAGGTGGAGTCTTTCCTACTCTCCATTATCTTCAGCGCTTCTTCTCCAGCAGGTGGGTTCTATCAGTGCTTGGCAGTCCCTATTGTTTAATTACGTGATTGGAAGAGGAAGGGGAGCACAGGGACTGCTGGCTGGCATCTGGATCAGTTGGCAAGAGCAGTTTGGAATAACATACCCGGGGAATCAGGGGTTTTGTACAATATGCCCTAGGGGTGTCAGGGCAATTCTTCAAATACAAAGGACAGCAAAAGAGAAATACTATTTGTAAAGTGGACAAGGAACACAGGATACGGGTTGGGAGATCAGGTTCCACATGGCAGCTCTGGAATCCTTTGCACCTTACTTAACCTTTCTGTGCCTCAGTTTCTTCATCTTCAACATGATGATTATTAGAGTCCTTACCTCCTGGGCTGTTGTGAAGTTTCCATGAGTTAATATGTGTAAAGCTTTAGAACGGAGCCTAAAATGTAAGCACTACAAGGTGTTTACTGCTGTTGTTAATGCTTACAAAATAAAACAACGCCAACGTGGCTGCCTAAGTTAAGAAAGTGTAAATTAGGCTTGTTAAAAAATGTCATTAATATCGGTTGTTTCCCCCAGCACCTTAAATTTTGATCCTGGTGTGTTGGTGTGAGAAACTGAAAACAATGCACAGTTGAAACCAGAGTGTAAATTTCAGGAGATGAAATAGAGCAGAACCACCATATTTATGGTTTTCACACCAAACCTAAATGAATCCAGGTTTGCTTTATAACGGCACCTGTTTGGTTTGGTTTGGTTTGGTTTTAAAGAGTAGGTGGTCCCTAAAAGCCAGTATGCCCTTTGTTAGTGTTTCAAAATGTCTGATGAAGATTCAACATTTGAACATAAGACCAGGCCAGGTGATTTTGTAGGCTTGATTTGTAAAATGCACTTAGAACCTCTGAAAAAGAGCACTAAATCTTGCCAAATCTAGTATCTAATATCTAAAAGACAATGATGGTCTTTCTTTTTTCCTTTTCTGTCTTTTCTTTTTTTCCCACTGTACACTAATTTAAGAAAAAAAGCTTGAAAAGTAGAGTAAGACCTGAATTTAGACTGCCTTTAATTGCGTGTGGGTAGATAATTTCCCTTACATCTAGATGAATTTTCTTTTTCTTTTCTTTTCTCGTCTTTTCTTCTTTTCCTTCTTCCTTCCTTCTTTCTTTGAGACAGAGAGAGAGAGAGAGAGTGCATGTGCAAGCAGGGGGAGGGGCAGAGGAAGAGGGAGAGAGAGCATCCAAGCAGGCTCTACCTTCAGAGCAGAGCCCGATGAGAGGCTCAGTCTCATGACCCTGAGATCATGACCTGAGCTGAGATCATGACCTGAGCCAAAATCAAGAGCTGGATGCTTACCCGACTGAGCCACCCAGGTGCCCCTAGGTGAGTTTTCATATAGATAGCTATAGTTACCTCAACTCAATGCAATAATGAAACATTCTCTATTAAAACTCTCATTTGTGGGGCTCCTCTAGTTCCACTAAGAGCACCGTCACTCACCCAGTTTTCCATCTTGGGCACCTTTGAGTCATTGTTTCGATCACAGACTCTTGTTAAATCTACTTTAGGAAAAACTCTGAAGTCTCTTTCATTCCCAGAGCCAGCCTCACCCTCTGCCACTCTTTGCCCTACAGCTTATGCTTGGCATGTTGGATACTCTAGGCACTTTCATGGTTTTGGGTCTCAAATCTAAAATGCTGCAATAAGATTTCTGTAATGTATTCTTTTAGTTAGTTCTAGAATCTCAGTTTAGATTAATTACAGAAATCAGCATTCTTTCTAGCAACCCAGGAGATCCTCCCTTCGTTTCCTGAGGTAATGGGTGTCCTGAAACATGGGAAATGCTCCATGAATGTTTGTTGATTGAATGAATGTACCCCCGAAAGGGTGCTAATTTACTCATGTGCCAAAAATGGCTTCACACAAGGTGGTTTCTTTCTTTCTTTCTTTTGAAAATCAGTTTTTATACGAGGTGGTTTCAATTATGAAGTAGTTCTGAGCAACAAAATACAAACATAATTTAATTGAATTAATGGCTAGGAGAGATTCTAGTGTCAAAAGCATGCATATCTTAGGAAATCTAAGATTTGAAGAGAAGTATTAGTGAAGACTAAGTTTTTCTAACACCCAGAGAGAGTAATCAATTATATCTGCAATCAGGTATTTTTTTCTAATGCGATAGGAGAGCCAATTCCCCTCCAATACCCCCGCTCCCCCAAGTCTAAGGCAGGAATGGCCAGCTGTCCACCAGAGATTTTTGCTCCACTCTCCATAGTGTCGAGCGGTTTCTAGGAGCTAGCTGTGCAGACAGTCCTTCCAGGTGTTGGTGGTGCGATGTCATTAGTTCCTGCCAGTGCATCATAGGGGTCGTGAGTTACTTTACCTCTGGACTAAGAAGGTGAAGAAGTGGTATGCCTTCTCTATCTTTCTCCATCTCCCAGCTGACATCAGAGGACTACAAGACTTCTAGCAAGGGACAGAGAAACAAGGTGGAAAGAGGCTTTGTTAAATTAACGTTTGTTCAGTAGAGGCTAGGCTGTTTAAGAGTGAGCCCAGAGTCAACAGAAGACCCCAAAGGAATTGAAATAGAGAAGTTTGTTACCCATAGGTCCTGAGGAGGTGCACAGCACGCACAGCACGCACAGCCTGCACAGCACGCACAGCACATACAGCCTGCACAGCCTACACAGCACGCACAGCCTACACAACACGCACAGCCTGCACAGCCTGCACAGCATGCACAGCACGCACAGCACGCACAGCCTGCACAGCACGCACACCACGCACAGCCTGCACAGCACGCACACCACGCACAGCACACACAGCC
>NW_023270314.1:9991129-10008199 GCF_011800145.1 Mirounga leonina
CTGCACAGCCTACACAGCCTGCACAGCACGCACAGCCTGCACAGCCTACACAGCACGCACATCACGCACATCACGCACAGCCTACGCAGCATGCACAGCATGCCTCAAGGGCCTTGAGGGGACGTAAAGGCAGGTACTGGCAGACGGAGCAGCTGCATTCGAAGCACATGTGTCTAGAAGGTTCTAGGTGGTTCCCTGGGGTTCCCAGGCTAAGGCCAGATTGGTCATTTCAAGCGAAAAGTACGCATGTCTTAAGGTGGTTGGGGGAGTCACATTAGGAACTTAGAGTTGCTTGTGACTCTGTGGGCTGTTACCTGGGGCATGCGCTAGAGGGGGAGGCTGACATCAGCCCAAATTCTCTGCAGGCCACTTAGCCACACAAAATGGATGCTGAAGCACCTATGTTAGGGAGTAGTTTAGTCAAACTTTGAATAATCATCAAACGGAGGAAAGCCACCTTCACACCAGGAATATGTGCAATGGACTCTTATTTGAACATGAAATAGACTTTAACTATATTAGACCACCAGAATGGTGGGGTGTATTTGTTATAGCTGCTAGTGTTCCTCTAATACACTGTCCTAGTCCTCTGTGTGCAGAGATTGACTCTACAGTAATACTGCATGTCCTACAGGCTGGGGCTGTGTCTCATAAATTTTTGTACCCACCATAATACTTAATATAGGGCTGAACACATTCCTTTCAATTCATAACCATCTAGGTTTATAAAAACATGGATATCAGATGATTGAAACCATCTTCTGTGAAATATCTCTTGCTGTCTTCTTAATACATAAAACAGTAGTTTGGATGGTAAATCATCTGACTTGATTGCTAGTTGTTTTTTTTTCAATAACAAACTTTATTGAAGAATTTTCAGCCCAAGCTTTGACTTTACAACTTTCCTGACAGTCTTACCTCATATTCCCCAAAGCAGAAATGACTAGCCCTTCTTTCAAGCTTATAAAAACATTTTCTGGGGCACCTGGGTGGCTCAGTCAGTTAGGTGTCTGCCTCCGGCTTGGGTCATGATCCTGGGGTCCTGGGATTGAGTCCCGCATTGGGCTCCCTGCTCAGCAGGGAGTCTGCTTCTCCCTCTGCCTGCCGCTCCCCCTGCTTGCACTCTCTCTCTCTCTCTGTGTCAAATAAAATCTTTAAAATAAAATAAAATAAAATAAAATAAAATAAAAACATTTTCTGTGGTAACTACAATGCGGTATTGCTCTAAGTTGCTTTATATCTGTTTCTCTCTACCATAAACTCTTTGAAATAGGCACCATATCAAATGCATCTTTTTATCTCAACAACCTAGAAGTTCAGCATTGGTAAGACTTGACTTCTGCTCTCAAGGTGTTGTCTTTCACCTACTAGTAGGTGAGGAATAGATGTTTCAATTCTTAGCTGTGTGTGTTACTTTCTCTCCCTAAACTAAGACTGCTGAAACAGACTGTGATTTGTTATCAAGAGGAAAATTGTCTGAAATGAGATCAGGATAATAAAATGATAAAAAAGTTAAAATGTATCAAAATCTTGCCAATATGCAAATCTGGGCAAAAAAAAATCATGTTTTAAAATAGAATGGCTACTACTGTTTCTAAAGATGGATTCATAAATGAGAGGTGAGCAGGACACTCACATATTTGAAAAACCTGGTATTACACCATGTGTTAACTAACAGAGAAAATTTTTAGAGAGGTGGAATGATAAAATAGAGCATGGCTAGATTGTGAGTCTTTATTCTAAAATGGACTGCCTATATATTATTGGGTAAGTTACTGGTCATTTAACTTTTCTGAGCATGAAACTTTCTTATCTGTGAAATGGGATTATTGATCACTCATTCTAATATCATGGTTTAATGACTCATTTTGAATGCAGGATGATTAAAGAATATGATGTTCATTTAAAATGTTTTGTCTAGTCCTTATTTTACTCAAATATATTATTTTTTAAAAAGATTTGTGGTATTTTAAGTATTTGCAATCACATTAATCTTGGGGCTTACTTTCTTATCTTGTTTTTCAATTACCTTTTAAATAATATAATTTATTTTACTTATTTTGACTTAAAATTACTTATTTTGATTTGATTTAAATATATGTAAAAGTATAAAGAAGACAGCTTAAATTACTATAGTCCTTCACCAAAAGAAAGTAACCACTGTTCATATTTTGTTATAGATTCTTTCAGTATTTTAATTATATATATTCAGTTGTACTGCATATAAATATATTCTCTTTTTTTCCCTTCCTTCCTTCTTTTTTTTTTTTTTAAAGATTTTATTTATTTGACAGAGAGAGACACAATGAGAGAGGGAACACAAGCAGGGGGAGTGGCAGAGGGAGAAGCAGGCTTCCCGTGGAGCAGGGAGCCTGATGTGGGGCTCAGATCCCAGGACCCTAGGATCAAGACCTGAGCTGAAGGCAGATGCTTAATGACTGAGCCACCCAGGCACCGTTCCTTCTTGCTTTTTGATTTTAACATTATCTTTAGAACATTTTTCTTGGTCATCGATTTGATATTCCTTTGTATGGAAGATCCAGAGTTTATTTAACTCTTTCCCTGAGATTAGTTTAGTTATTTAGTTATTTTCACATTTTTAGTTAGAAAAAAGCTACTCTAAATAGATATCATTCCCCTCAGGCTCTGTTTGTGAAAGCTGATCATGAAATATTTAAAGTGCACTTCAAGTAGAAAAGAGTAAAATTCCATATTCCTAAGTTAGTTTTCTACATATGACAAGTCAGGTTGACATTTACCATCATCTATAACTTACATTTTACTCTTAATGAAAAATGCCTTAATTACTAGTAAAGCAAAATAAACTGGAAAAGCCAAATAGCAAGAGAGCACCTTTAATGAGTCTGAAAGTATTTCTAGAAACATTCTTAAATAAGTGATTAGAAGAATTTATGTTTTATTCTTTTAAGAAATTATTAATTGAGGGGCACCTTGGTGGCTCAGTGGGTTAATGTCTGCCTTTCAGCACAGGTCATGATTCTGGGTTCCTGGGATCGAGCCCCATGTCCCTGGGCTCTCTGCTCAGTGGGGAGTCTGCTTCTGCCTCTCCTTCTGCCCTCCCCCTGCTCATGCTCCCTCTCTCAAATAAATAAATAAAATCTTTTTTAAAAAAGAAATTATTAATTGGAAAAAGATTATGAATTGAAGTGGCATTGAGTTACATAAAGTAAAAAATGCATTTCTAAACTTTTCTTTCAAAAGCATATCATCGTATTTAGTCACTATTATCTTTTTATTTCTCACTAAATAATGATGGATAATGATGGATAGAAAGAACCATTTGTAAAAAGTTGCTTCGCATTCACAGTATTTCCTACAGATGAAGATTTCATTATTTGGATTAAAAAAACTACACATTTCCAAATATTGTTCTGAAAAAAATTCATCCTGAGTGAAAAGTTATTACTACACATTATTTAAAGAGGTTGAGCACTCTGCGGTGCCAGTGGCAAAGTGTGCTGGAAGGGCATGGTTCCAGAACTTGGAAAATCTTTTTATCTTGGTTTTGTGACTGCTTAGCTGTTTGATTGTGAGTCAGTCAACCCCCTTGAGCTTCAGGTTCCATATTGGTAAATGAAAGGATTTGAGAACATAACAACTCAATTCACTTTCAGCTCTAAAATTTTATGGATCTCTGCTTCTCTTTTTCTAAGATGAGGAAACAGAAACAGGCTGTATTGGAGAAGAATAGATTATGATTCATGATATGATACACTGATTGCAGAAATGGCCCTAATTCTCCAGTATCCATATCCATTACAATGTGACCTTGAATTTCTCCTCATTGAAAGGTAGAGTTTAGTTCCCTCCTCTTTAAATCATGCTGGTCTTATAACTTGTTTTGGCTGGTAGAATTTGCAGAAGTGAAGCTGTACACAGTTCTGAGCCAAGCTTCACTAGGCCTTGTGAGTTTTCACTCTGCCTCGCTAAACCTTACCTCTGCCTTGAGAATGAGCCTGTTGAAGGATGTAGAGATCATGAGTCAGCCCAGTTGTCACAGCCTAGGACCTGACTACAAAAGCAGGAGTGAATCTAGCTGTGACCAAAAGAACCACCCAATCACCAGGAGAATCCTGAACTAAATAATTGCTTATCATTTAAAACCATTGAGTGATGTAGATGTTTGTTATGCAGCATCATTGTGGCAAATAGATAGCTGGTACATAATCCTCTAGAGCTTTTTCAGAAAGCTTGCCATTTGCCCTTATTCTTGAGATTTCAAGCATGGGGATCATTTTCTCCTACCCCTCCAGCATCTCACCCAAAGGCATTTGGTCCTGGAGGCATTTTGCATGATTTTAATGGTTGAAGTCATCATTTCTCCCCTCTCTGTCACGCCAAAGCTGCTCCTTATCTATTTCCTATCTTTTTTTTTTTTTTTAAGATTTTATTTATTTGCGAGAGAGAGAATGAGAAACAGAGAGCATGAGAGGGAGGAGGGTCAGAGGGAGAAGCAGACTCCCTGCTGAGCAGGGAGCCTGATGCGGGACTCGATCCCAGGACTCCAGGATCATGACCTGAGCTGAAGGCAGTCGCTTAACCAACTGAGCCACCCAGGCACCCGCTATTTCTTATCTTGATAAACATAGTATCAAAACTCTCTCAGGTTTCTTCCAACCAGAAACAATTTTGGAGACACACCTAATGCTTCTTTTTCTTCTCCATTGCCTCCTTTCCCCCTTTTCATTGCTGCCGTCTTCGTTTTAGCTTTAGCCTCTTGCTTCAGAACAGTTGCATCAACTTTCTAACTGATTGCTCTTTGCATATGAACTCTCCCATGAGCTAAGCCTGGGAGCCTGGGAAAAACAAGGGCACATGCTAAACTTTCCATAGAGAAATGTATCATTGTTGGAAACCTGATTGAACTCTCAAAAGCACACAAATCAGCTATATACAATACAGAACCCAGGTCAACAGTTTTGTTAAATCTGCTATAATAATAATAATAAAAATCTTTAAAATCTAAGCAATACAGAAAAGAAAAACCAACCATGACCGTATCTAAATAATTTGCTTTGCTAAAATATTATTTCTTCAGGGGAACTTAAATACTTGCTGGGAAATTTAATGAACAAATTCATTAATCATGGCACTGAAATTACTGACTAAAATGCTATTTTTTTAAAAATAAAAGTTTTTGTTTATCTTTCCACTCCCAGGCGCATACAGACATACTCAGCAAGTATTTGTTGTTGTTGTTTTGCTTCATTTTAATCATTAGTGCTTATCTGTTTAAATTTCACAAGGGTGGTGGATTTCACATTGTTGCATTAATGCCATACTTAGATTCCGTAACTATTTTCACATACCAATGTGTGTAATCAAGGCAGGAGATATTGAAACTGACACATGGTTTTTCTTCAATCAGAACTAGAAACACTTTATTTTGTGGCTTTTTGAAAAGTACACTTCTGTGTGTGAATATCAGCCTCTGTTTTCAAAGATTGGAACAGCTACAAAATGAAAACAGGGTCTGTGGTTGTTAAGACAGATGCTGGGCTTACAGTAAAAGTAAATAGGATTCTGTGGCTGGCACCTGATTTTTGGTGAAGATCAAAAGGATGGAAAGAAAATCTACTCACTGCTGAGAAAAGGAATCTGGGGTCTTTTGAATCATCATTAAAGTGTTGACCAGATGCGCAGATTTCTGGGAAAGAGTCCTCTAGTGCAGGGGTTCCCAAATCTGAAATGCCATTAGGGCCACCTGGAGAGTGTCTCAATAAAAGCAACAGATTCCTCAGCTTGACCCTGTAGTGTGGCCCAGTCATCTGCCTTCTCCGAAAGCTGACCAGGTGATTTCAATTGTCAGGCATATTTGGGCTTGAGTGTAGGATAGGAAGCTATATCCTATTTTTGAAGAGCAGTGGTAGTTTTCCCAGTGCTAATTTTCTGAAGTCTCCAGATAAGTTTTTTTTTTTTTTTGAAGAAAAAGATACGTAAGAAAGAGGAATTTTTTCTCCCCTGAAACTGACTTTTTTCTTGGGTGGGGGGTAGTTTTTAAGAAATTATATAGACCTCTATTGTGAAACCTAAAAATGTCAAAGTCATAGAAACAAAGAGTGGAATGGTGGCTACTAAAGGGCTGGGAGTGAGGGAAATAGGGAAAAGTTAATCAAGAGTATAAACTTCCAGTTATAAGATGAGAAAGTTCTGGAGAGCTAATGTATAGCATGGTGGCTATAGTTAATAATGTATACTTGAATTTTGCTAGGACAGTAGATTCTAAATGTCTTTACCACATACACACAAAGACTAACTATGTGAGATGATGGATATGTTAATTAGCTTGACAATATATACCTCTATCAAATTATTATGTTGTACACTTTAAATATGTACAATTTTTGTTTGTCAATCATACCTCAGTGAAGGTGGAAAAAAAACATTTAAAAAACTAAGCTGGGGGTGCCTGGGTGGCTCAGTCATTAAGCAGCTGCCTTCGGCTCAGGTCGTGATCACAGGGTTCCTGGATTGAGCCCCACATTGGGCTCCCTGTTCAGTGAGGAGTTTGCTTCCCCTTCTCCCTCTGCCTCTCCCCTGGCTCATGCTCTTTCCTCCCCCCTCCTCTCTCTCTCTGTGTCAAATAAATAAATAAAATCTTTTTTTAAAAAAAAAGCTAAGCTAAAAAAACTATGTAGGTCATGTCTGCTTATGACAAGTTTTGGTTATAAACCTTTAAAACCAAATTTCTCTATTTGACCAGAGGAGAAAATCATTTATTTTGCATGATTATAATCCTTACTTCCTTTATTTTGCCATCTGGGCATCTTATGACAGGGGATATTATGAAATGTTAAAAAACATTATACTTATTGTTTCATAAGGCTTATTTGCAATGCCATGTTGTTTATTTTGTACAGCAAGTTAAAAGCTCCCTTTAAGCCAGTAAGTTATCAGCTGTGACAGTTGACTGCAAAAAAGAGAATTCCTGAAAAAGAAAGGAAGATACGCATCCTTTCTGGGAAAGGTTGGTCTGAAAACAAGTTCTAAAAACTCAAGAATTTCCCTAGGGACGATGGGTTGACGATGGGTTGAATTTTGTCAAAGCACTGGCTGCCGTCATTAAAAAAAAAAAAATCAACTGCCAAAGTTTTAGCTAAAACCACTGAACTGTCAAGAATCAACTAGCGGGATGGGAAGAATGAAGCGGGGGAAATCGGAGGGGTAGACAAACCATGAGAGACGATGGACTCTGAAAAACAAACTGAGGGTTCTAGAGGGGAGGGGGGTTGGGGGATGGGTTAGCCTGGTGATGGGTATTGAGGAGGGCACGTTCTGCATGGAGCACTGGGTGTTATGCACAAACAATGAATCATGGAACACTTCATCTAAAACTAATGATGTAATGTATGGGGATTAACATAAGAATAAAAAAAAAAAAGAACTCAGTGATTACTTTTTCTCCCAGATAACTTGAGTTTCATATTGAGATTATTCTTCCATCTGTAGTTCTTAGGATAAGAAACATTACTTTATAATGTTTGGTCATTAATAAGAACTCAGTGATTATAAAGAAGATGTGGTATATATATACAATGGAATATTATGCAGCCATCAAAAGGAATGAGATCTTGCCATTTGCAACAACGTGGATGGAACTGGAGGGTATTATGTTGAGTGAAATAAGTCAAACAGAGAAAGACATATATGATCTCACTGATATGAGGAATTCTTAATCGCAGGAAACAAACTGAGTGTTGTTGGAGTGGGGGGTGGGGTGGGAGGGATGGGGTGACTGGGTGATAGACACTGGGGAGGGTATGTGCTCTGGTAAGCGCTGTGAATTGTGCAAGACTGTTGAATCTCAGATCTGTACCTCTGAAACAAATAATGCAATATATGTTAAGGAAAAAAAAAGAAGAAGAAGAAGGTAGCGGGAGGGGAAGAATGAAGCGGGGGAAATCGGAGGGGTAGACGAACCATGAGAGACGATAGACTCTGAAAAACAAAGTGAGGGTTCTAGAGGGGAGGGGGGTGGGAGGATGGGTTAGCCTGGTGGTGGGTATTGAGGAGGGCACATTCTGCATGGAGCACTGGGTGTTGTGCACAAACAATGAATCATGGAACACTTCATCTAAAACTAATGATGTAATGTATGGGGATTAACATAAGAATAAAAAAAAAAAAAGAATCAACTAGATGGCAGTCTACCTGTCCTGATAAAGCTGAAATATTAAAACACAGGTGAGTGGGAGCACACGAAGCAGCAACAGTTCTTCAATATGCCTGTTTCTACTTGGAGTACTTCTTAAAGGAGCTGATATATATACGGCCACGGCCTAGGCTTACTGCATCTTTTAATGATGTTTTGAACCAAGCATAAATTCCTAAAAGACAATCCGGTGGGTGAGTCAAGAATAAAAGCCAGAGATTGATGTTGGGTATGAAATAAAGTAGAGTTGTAGTTATTCAGCAAATGCTTCTCTATTGGCAAGTTTCTTTAGTCCACACCAACAGTTGTGAAACGCTACATATTTGCAATTATGACTGATGCAGAGTTTCTTGGTCCTTTGAAATTTATTTTTATTCATTTAGTTGACAGATGTGAATATCCAGCGTGTGCTCTGTGGTAGGGATACAGGAGGAGATAGTTTCTTGCCATCAGCAGCCTTTTGGTTTAGATAAACTAATGGCTAAGTCTGGCCCGTCTCCTGTTTTGTGAATAAAGTCTTATTGGGAGACAGCCACAGCTCATTTGTTTACGTATTGAGCAGGACTGCTTCCACAGTTACGACGACGGAGTGAGCAGTTGTGACAGTCTGTGTGGCTTTACAGAAAAAGATTGCTCACCCTGGCCTGGGTTCTTTCTGAAGCAGTAAATCTAGAATAGAGAAGGTAAAGACACAAAAACATCAATCCCGTATATTAAAAAAAAAAAAACAACACAGTGCCATACGTATAGTAGATACTGAAAAATCTTTTAACTGGATAGAAAATATCTTTTGTTGGCTAGCTCAAACTGTTATAACACCACATTAACAAACCCGAGACCACGTACTTGATCCTCACATGAGAGAGTATCCTCACAATCTAGTCTGTGAACACAGATTTAAAATATCAATGCCAGTGGACTATGGTGCAAAATCATGGTGTTGGTTCGAAGGGTGACAGGTTGAAAACATGTGATTTAATCAATGCAATTTTTTTAACATGACAAAGTAACTTAAAACGTAGCCCTTTTTGATGCTGGGCTCATAGTGCCTTTGTGGGTTACGCTGAGAAAGAAGTGTTGGGAAGGAGTAATGGCAGAGAGGAAAGGGACAGCAAGGAGGTGGTAGCCCCTCTAGTCTTTCTGCTTAGTGGGAGTGGCTGATGTCACAGCCAGATCACTATCCACTTGGAAGACGTTTTCGTTGAAAAGAAACGTTCTTGGGTGTTGTGCACAACACCCAAGAGTCTCATCTTGTCAGACAAAATTAAGGGACAGGGGCATGCTAGTTTAAGTATCTCCGGTATTGCCCCTGAGTGAGAAAATGAACAACTCTTAATTTCATTGAGTCACCAAAGAATACAAGATCTCATTTTTTAAAAATTAAATTAGCTTTACTTGTTCATAATTTGATTTATGATGTCAGACTTGTTGAAACATAAAAATTGTCTGGTTTTCGGGCGCCTGGGTGGCTCAGATGGTTAAGCGTCTGCCTTCGGCTCAGGTCATGATCCCAGGGTCCTGGGATCGAGTCCCGCATCGGGCTCCCTGCTCCTTGGGAGCCTGCTTCTCCCTCTGCCTCTCTCTCTCTCTCTCTGTCTCTCATGAATAAATAAATAAAAATCTTTAAAAAAAAATTGTCTGGTTTTCAATAAATAGGGGTGACCAATTCAAGCAAATGACTTCACTTGAGCCAGGAAAAATCAAGTCAAATCTCAGTAAAAGGTCTAGAGAAGAGAAATACCATCTTAGGAGAGTAAATTCACTTAAAATGATGAAACTTTGTGAATTAGCAGACTATCTGGTTTCAGGACTTAGGCCTTCAATCTGGATATCATGGGCTCATTGCTATTTCACTGTAAGTTAGCTTCCTGCCTTTGCTTTGTCTTGAAAAAAATTTTTTTTAACATAATCAAACATCCCAATTGACTATATAGCTCTCTTCATTTTCTTCTTCTACTTAAAAAAGGAACTGTGATTTTAGGAAATTCAATTTTTTTCTTAGAAAAAAAAATCTCCATAATAAAATGGTAAATTAATGGTAAAATTAATAAGTAGTTGAGAAGTCCAAATATATGCTGATGTATATAAATACAAAAAGGGTTCCCCCCCTCTTGTTTTTACAAGATTATTCTTATTGGTGGTTCTTTCTAGTTCTTGTGTCTTTCAACTCTCTGTCCAATATGGTTGGGTTGACAGCTAGAGTTGTCCCAACTTTCCATCCCTCCTGAGATCAGGGGAAGTACATTTTCTCTGATACTGTTTTCCTTCTTTTATAAAATCTGGATTATTATAATACCTAACTAGGTTTCTCATGAGGATTAATAACACAGTACATGTAAAACACTTACCAAAGCACCTAGCATATAGTAAATGTTAAATAAATATTAATTATTACAATTCAAAGTCCAAAATAAAGCATGGCAAACATTTCCCTACCCAAGCAGTGATTGTGAATTTGAGGGCATGTGCCCTTTGCCAGAAATCAGAACTTGTGGGTTTAAATCTCAATATGGGATTCTAAATGTTTAATTCAGGGGAATCCAGCCTATTTTTCTTTCTTTTTTTTTCCTTCGCTATAAATTTTATTTTATTTTATTTTAAATTCCATTAATTAACATACAGTGTATTATTAGTTTCAGAGGTAGAGTTTAGTGATTCATCAGTTGCATATAACACCCAGTGCTCATTACATCAAGTGCCCTCCTTAATGCCCATCACCCAGTTACCCCATCCTCCCACCCACCTCCCCTCCAGCGACCCTCAGTTTGTTTCCTATAGTTAAGAGTCTCTTATGGTTTGCCTCCCTCTCTGATTTCATCTTATTTTATTTTTCCCTCCCTTCCCCTATGATCCTCTGTTTTGTTTCTTATATTCCACACATGAGTGAAATCATATAATTGGCTTTCTCTGATTGACTTATTTCGCTTCACCTAATACCCTCTACTTCCATCCACCTCATTGCAAATGGTAAGATTTCATTTTTTTCATGGCTAATATTCCATTGTGTGTGTGTGTGTGTGTGTGTATATATATATATATACACACACACATCTTCTTTATCCATTCATGTTGATGGACATCTGGGCTCCTTCCATAGTTTGGCTGTTGTGGACATTGCTGCTATAAACATTGGGGTGCAGGTGTCCCTTGGAATTACTATGTTTGTATCCTTTGGGTAAATAGTAGTGCAATTGCTGGGTCATAGGGTAGCTCTATTTTTAACTTTTTGAGGAACCTCCATACTGTTTTCCAGGGTCAGCCTATTTTTCTGAGCAGGAATAATTTCTTCTGAAGTCCCAGAACCCTTGGGTGTGGTGGGATATGGGTTGTCTTGTTAGGGCTGAGCAGAGAGAAGTAGAGAGGCCTCATCTTCTCAGGAAAGGAGACGGTGGTTTAGAGGTTCTAACCATTCCAGGTAGGTTTTGAATTAAGTCTAGGACCCAGGTAACAGACATGATGCTAAAGACCTGGAGAGGCTAAGGATGGCTCTTGCAATGAGTATGTGTACTGTCAATCAGAATGGGTATGTTGTAAAGGGGATATGACACAATCTGGGAAGGCAGCTATTCACTTCCTATAATTTGATTTGTTGACAACGGAGTGAGTGGTTGGATGACTGGTACCACCAGGGAGCTCCTTAGAAAAGAATGAGGATGTATGGTTGCAGATATCTGGAAGGCCCACTGTGCTGCGTGCTTTAGGTAGGTTATCCCAGTGAGCATCGCAACAGCCGTACCAGGTGGTTATTATTCCTTCAGTTCACAGATGATTAAATAGAGGCCACGAGAGTTTAAGCAGTTCTCTTGAGACCTCATAGCAAGTAAATGGCAGGGTTGGGATGAAGATTTCGTTCTCAGACTCTACAGTTCATGTCCTTGTATTTTATTTTTTAATTATAAACACCACCTTCCTTTAAAATAGGATGTGCAGACAAAAAGAAGCAAACACACAGAGAGAAAATTCATAGGCTCAATACCTGGGATTATGGGATTGAGAAAGAACCTCAAAGAAAAACCCTAAAGCTCAGGGCACAAGAAACTGAAAGTGGAGACTGAGCCATATTAACCAAAATTTTGATTTGTGATTGGGAAGTCAGCCAGAGCCGCTGTGCTTTTCACCCTTCTTCTTACTGCCTCGGGCACACCTCTTACATACAGTGACATGGTTGGGAGACAACGTGATGTCATGGAAAAAGCCCAGACTTCAGTGCTGGATGAACTCCGGCTGGAATCTTGGCAATACAGTTGCTGGCTCTGTGACGTTAGGCAAATCACTTAGCCTCTCTTAATCTGTTGAATGGGGATAATCTCACGTGTAATTGAAAAGAAAAACTGCAAACAACCTAGTATAATTATAACAGTAATCATTTGTAATCTCCAAAACCCCCTGCTTTTTCACTGTGAAACTAATCCTTCCCCCTCCCTGAATGATCTTATGTCCAAGGGAAATAGACTCTGAAGTGGAAATTTGCATGTAGGAGATTTATTTGGAAGTGACCTCAGGAACATCACCTGTAAAGGAAAGAGGGAAGCCGGACAGGGCAGTGGGATAAGTTGATCTGTGATACATTTGCAACATGTCTCCACTGATCCCTTTCCTCACTCAAAAGCTGAGATGACACTTCAGAAGTGCCCCGCATCGAGCCTTTGTACCCTTGTCCTCCAGTCATTGAGTGCACCTGCCCCCAGGGACAGGGCATGACTTTTGGGCAGACACCTCTCTTTGGCCAGGGGCCATTCTTTGAAAGGGACTCAGCTGTGAGTGTCATCTGGCAACATCCTTGGCAGCTAGGGGAAGTGCCCCCAACCTCCTTCATTGCTTCCTTCTCCTAGCTCAGCCCTTCAGTGTGGGGGATGGAGCATTCACAATTACTGAGTATCTTTTGGGTGCCTGGCACCGTGGTAGGCATGTCATGTATATCATCCTATTTAACCCCCAAACAGTTCTCCGAAGTAAGAGGAAACTTATAGAGTAACTTGGCCAAAGTAGCAAGAGCCAGAGCCATGTCTTCAATGCAAAGCAGTTCATGGCCAAAGGCCATGTTCCTTCTGTAACATTACTACTTCTTCCTTGCCCATCACCCTCACTTGACCTATGGTTTCCAATATTACTATTTCTAATAGTCCTTCAGCAGATATCTCAAAACTATGCCTTACCACATAGCTTTCTGGAAATGTGTATATTTTATTTAAAAATACCTGCATCATCCTTTTTAATACACTGTATTTAATTTGCAGGGAGTTTTATGGTTTAAAATCTAGTAATCATCAAGGATCTATAAATATCAAGGTGAAGACAAAATAATTTCATTATGTTCATCAGGAGCTCGCTAATTTAATTTTGAATCTTTTCATCCAAAATCCTTGCAATATGATAAAAATATATCTTTAGATTGGGATTAGTTTCTTAGATCTGACATGAGTGACTAAATTCTGGCCTCCTTCATTTTCGGTAAGGACTTGGGAGAGCAGTCATGTAACCGAAGAAATTTATCAGACTAGTCAACTAGAGAGTTTATTATTTTTTTATTTTTAATTTTTTAAAGTTAATTATTATTTTTTTTAATGAGGATAGTAAAGTGATGTCAACTTAGTAACAGATAAAAGGTAATTTTCTCTTCTTGATATCTTTTCCCTGTGAATTCTTACAGCAGTTTCTAGCCTAAAACAGGTCATAGTTGGGTTTTTTTTTTTTTCCTTTTAAAAAGAAGTGCCAAAAGGAGAACATGTTTCTTGGTCCAATATATGCCCTCCAGAACTATTGACAGTTCAATGAATTTTAAACCAATTTCTGGTTCTTTCCTTACTTTAACTGAAATATTTAAGGTATCTTTGAAAAACTCTTGTGAGTTAGTCCTATAAATTATCTCTAAAATATATTGCTGTGAATCCAATTTTTGTTTTTGTTTTTTTTTCCCTACTGTAAAATGTAATGTAATTCTCTAGTATTCCTTGGCCACTAAATTTCCAAGTCCCAGAAGCTTCTGGTTTTCTACACCCATCTACCACCCCAACAAATCCTGCATATTACAGAGATGCCTCCTTAGAATGTTGAAAAGATCTTACTGTTTCTTTGCCTTCATGGATGGAGCTATTTTCTTGTTTTGTACATTTCTCTACAAAGAATGGATTTAAGAAACAAAACCCACCTTTTCAAAGTCAAGATCATGGTCCTCAATGGAGAAATGTGACAAAATCCTTAGGCAAAGTCCATAGCCATATGCCACCTTTCCTAACATCTAGGACAATGGCAGCAGTGAGGATTGGTTTCTGACCCAGTATGTGATTTTCTTTATCAGGTAGTTCACTCTTACTCCTCACACTTGGAGCTAGTCTCCTGGTCAGTCCTTCCCAAAGATTCTTCTCTGCTAGAGTCTCTTAAAAATTTAGTTCATACAGACTGGGCCCCCAGCATTATAGCAATATAACTTCTGCAAGGCTTTCTTTGTTTCTCTAATGCCATCTCTTTCTCTGTTCTTTTATGTAATTTAAAACCAATAGTATTTTTTCAGTACCTTACTAGTTAAGCGTTTTCCAACAGTTCCTCAAAAAAAGAGAGTTTTTGGGTTTTGACCACCCTGATTAGTAAAAACGTTGAAGCACAAAATGATTTAAAGTTTGTATGCTTTAAAGATCAAGTAATTAAAAAATACCCTTTGTTCTTAGTTTTATGTGTAGGAAAATGTTGAGGTTAATTCGCTGACCATGTGGGATAATTTGACTCTCAATCAGTAAATTTAGAAGATCTTTCATAACATAAAAAAGATCCAGCCCTGCCAAGGACAAATGACTGGCACTGAAATTCCTTTGTTAGCTTAAGTCACTGACATGTAAAACAAAAGAAAATTCTTTGGCAGAAAACACAGGAATGTCCAGATGGTTTCTATCTATTTTCTCATTGATTGTATAATTAAAATCCCCTTTAATCATCAGAAAAATTGAGATAGAATGTTTGTAATAGAACAGCACTGTGTTTTGAAGAAATCCTTCTTCTGTGGTAGGTTCACTAGTAATGAAGTACTGGCAGCAACTATTTTGTGAATTTGCCTATGGAGAAAAAATATCCAGATAGTTCACGAGGGGATAGATTGCCTATTTGTAGCATTGTTGGTTGTGCCAGATAAGATCAAACACCGATCCACCAAAATGAATATGAATTAGTGTCTATCAACTGCCTTTTAGGTGGTATTTCCCTTTACCTGCCGCAGAATCCACACCTTTGATGAATTGAGAGGTGGACTAGTTCATTGTGAGGTTAGTTACTAATGAAAGCACCAATAAACTAGTTAGTAAACTACTTATAATGCATGTCATCAGCAGTTATGGGATGTAATTTATTTACCCAGGAAACACTGACCTAATCTTGCTAAACTCTATTCTGTGAAATTATGTGCCAGTTGATCCACCTAAATGATACTGGTCAGCAGAACTACATTCCCATGTGTTCCTTCCTTCTACATTCCATCTACTGATCACTCGATTATATATTATTACTCTCTACATATAGAATGTACATGGATATGCATGGTTTTACACTTGATCTTGGCCAAAAGGCCAAGACGTGTTTATATGCATGGTTTTAGTTGGTGGATGGCTTTATCTTTTTAGGTTGAGTGACTACTTAGAACTTTATGGGGAACTTACACAACATTCTATCTATATGTTTATGTCCTATGGGTGTAGCATCTACATCTCAATCCATCTTCTGGTTCAGAAATGGTGTCAGTAATGGCTTTAAAATGGAAAACAAACAAAAATGAAAAATTCTAGTGATTGGCCAGCGATTTCCGGGATTTTTTTTCTTTTAACTTGATTGTTATTTTCAAGGATTTTACTTTGGTCTAAGTAATGAGACAATATTGTCTTGTTTTTCAGGATGCTGATGAGATAAAATACAGGAACATAGGATCTCTTTCCCAGCGGTTCTGGGAAAAGTTTATGGAGTAAAGTATAGCAGAGAAAGCAGTACTGTTGTTATAGCTGCTGAGTTCAAAGAGAAAGGGTAGGGAAGAATATGGTGAGGGTTTAGTTTTCTATGGCTCCTTGCAAGCCTGTGTGATTCCTGATGGGTAATAACTCTCAGCCAAGAAGCCTAAAGGCATAGATGCCTAAGGCAGGAAGCAAAGGTCTAAATAACTGCTATGCTTATTAGGTACTTGCTATAAACCATGGATTTATAAGTGCTAAGGACTTCACACAGATTATCCCATTTAACATCACCTATCCCCATTCCATGAATGAGGCTAGCAGAGGTTTAGGGAAGTTAGGTAATTTGAAGGATCAGTGATTCAAATCTGGGCATTTTGACTTGAGAGGCAACTTTTTTGGGTCATTACATTGTTCTCTCTTGAAGTCTAAACACTATCCTCATTGCATAAGCAAACAAAGGTATTCATCACCATTTTAATTAGGACCTTGAAAGATCCATTATCAATGTCAGGGAACATTCCTGCAGCAAACATTATGAGAAGGGAAACCACTCTCTGCTGCAGTCTGCTATTCCTTTCCTCTCCCTGCACCTTGGTTGTTCAAAAGAGAGTGATGGCTGTAGGAAAGATTGGAAAGGGGGTAGGTGGTACTTAGGGTTTGACCTGTCGTGATTCTGCTCGATAGTTGCAAGAATGTTTCAATACCTGCTCTGTATTTGCAAGTCAAAGTTTGTTTTTGTGGAGGGTTTTTTTTTTTTTTTAAGATTTTATTTATTCATTTGAGAGAGAGAGAGCACAAGCAAGAGAAGCAGAGGCAGAGGCAGAGGGAGAAGCAAGCTCCCCGCTGAGCTGGGAGCCTGACACAGGGCTTGATCCCAGGACTCTGGGATCATGACCTGAGCTGAAGGCAGACGCTTAACCATCTGAGCCACCCAGGTGTCCCTGTGTATAGGTTTTTTTTTTTTTTTTT
>NW_023270314.1:10008299-10015246 GCF_011800145.1 Mirounga leonina
CAGGGAGCCCGATGCGGGACTCGATCCCGGGACTCCAGGATCATGACTTGAGCCGAAGGCAGTCGCTTAACCAACTGAGCCACCCAGGCGCCCTGTGTGTAGGTTTTGTATGGCTTTTGTTGGTATGTGACTATATTTTTAGTTCACTGATGACTTCAAGCCCTGTGGTGACCCTGTAACATGACCTATTATTTACGGCTTTGCTTTATTTAATTTTCCAGTAATCTAAGGAGGCAGCTATTATTATTCTATGTCATGAATTCGAAGTCATACATTCTGGGCCCCTCCTGCCTATATTTTAACATTGTTAGGTCAGGATGTCTCTTACAATTGATGGTATGTGTGTATCTAGTTTAATTGGCAGTATTTTTTTTTTCTTAGTGGCACATAAAATAGTAGTGCAGTTTTAAAAAATGATGGTGTTTTGGATGTAACAAGATACAGTATCTCTGGTTTATGGAGGCAACTATGGAGGTCAAATGATTTATTCTGGGTTGCCCAACTAGGGATTGGTAGTAATGTGTGATGGCAAATTGTTGAGAGAATCAGTTTCTCCTTCACCCTGTGCACAGTTGGTCAAATTTTTCCAACCTCTCTTGCCATTATGTTTGGCATGAGACACAGTGATAGGCACATAACTGGAACCACGAAAACACATGTTTTCCTCCACTTTTTCTTTTCCCAGTCAGGTAGCTGGATGTTCATGTCCAGAGTAACCCTGGGAGCCACCAGCTGAAGGTGACTGAACTCCTACCAATCTGATTCATGAAGGACTATGTGGAGCAGAGCTGTTTCCCTTCCCCACTTTCTCTAATCTACTGATTGACTTTCCATGAGTGAGAGTTAAACTTACATTGTGCTAAGCCATTGAAATTTTGGGATTCATATGTTGCAAATAGATTCTCTTACCTTAACAAATATATCAGTAGAGCTGGGATTCAAACCTTGTCATTCAAATTCCAAAACCTGTCTTCTTAACTAGCATTTCTTCAAGTTAGCTGGTCTTATATTGAATAAAGGTTTTCATGATGAAAGAAGTTAGGGAAACACTTGTTGGAGTAAGTTTTGTGATGTAAGACTTTTTGGAACCATGCAGGTTTGCACTGTGAATCTCAAACAAGTGTCATACGCAGTTTTGATAGCTCTCTATGACACTGACCCTGACTATGTCAGACTTCTAACAACATTGAATCATGTCTCTATGAAAATGTGTTACTTTGGGGGCGCCTGGGTGGCTCAGTTGGTTAAGCGACTGCCTTCTGCTTGGGTCCTGATCCTGGAGTCCCTGGATCGAGTCCCGCATCGGGCTCCCTGCTCGGCGGGGAGTCTGCTTCTCCCTCTGACCCTCCTCCCTCTCATGCTCTCTGTCTTTCATTCTCTCTCTCTCAAATAAATAAAATCTTAAAAAAAAAAAAATGTGTTACTTTGTACAGGGCCATATTCTTACTGGAGGCTGGTGAATACATTTCAAATTGTACTTATAAAGAAACTATTTTTAATGATTTTCTGGTGTGATATTTTCCAGTCCAGTCAGTAAATTTTGTATCCATTCAACTTATTTTGTATATTATTAAATGATAATTTTTATTAAAACTGTTTTGAGGACGGGGTCTGAGGTTTTCTTGTTCACCACTGTATTCACAGCTCCTTGGCACATGGCCTAGCACATGGTAGGCACTCAGCAAATATATGCTAATGTAGTGTAAGAGGGGGCATGGCGCAGTGCAGTGAATGTTGAATTAGGTGTTGAAAAATGTCCTTAGTATGGGATCTGTGAGCCTCAATGTCCTCATTTATAAAATAAGGATAATGATATTACTCCATTGGCTTAAAAGGATTCTATGATGATCAAATGGAATAATCTAAGTATGAGCACTTTGTAAAGCTGTAATGCAACATATTAGTACTACTATTAGAATTAAATACTTAGTGTTTGGTAGACTTTATTTAGAGCTTATATTTTCCCACGATTATTAGGCTTTGGTACAGACTTTATATTACATGTAGTTGATAAAACGGAATCATATGTCTCTTCCTCACGGAACATGAGGGAAGTTGAAAATCAGTAAAACTTATGTGAGCATCCTTGCTCAGCAACTTGAGCCATCCTGTCTTTTGGGCACACCAGATAGTCACATGGAAATGCATTCAGCAAGGATTTGAAAGAAGGCTGTAAAGAACTCCAGAAGAACCAAAAATAAAAAAGTTAGTTAAAAATCACATAATGAATAATCTTTTAGATTTATCTGGGAAAACTAATTCAAATTTGGAAATCTTTTTTCTTCCTCTGAATTTTGCCATGTCTGTTTGTCTTAGAATGAGCAACACATTAATAATCAAAAACAGCTAAGTGTTTGAGCAAGTGTCCTTCACATCAACCCCTGATTTCCTTTTGCTTCTATATAAGAAAAGGTTCGTTACTATCACTGGCGTAGGCTTCTCATTTTGAAAGTACTTGGATGAAATGAGTCCTGTGGTACTGAGTATTCTCCCTGTTAATGTACTCTGTATATTGGATGTGTTGTCGAGTTTATTTGGGCCCTCTCTAAGGGTTAGCAGTGAAATTATCTTAGATTGCTTTCTTTCAAACATTGATCTTTCGTCACTGTTGGATCAGATGTTTTTATTGCCAAATGACAGGGCCACGTGTATGGACTATTTTCAGGCAGCGATATATGGTACGGCAGCAAGGGAAGGGAAGAAAGCTCTTAAATTTTGGTAATGTACTGAATGGCTTACTCCCTTTTCCAAGAAACAATTCCAGAAACAAAATGTTTTCTCTTGAGCTTAAATGAAAAGCAGATACAACAAAGCCTTTAACTGAGAAATAATAGATCCACTGGCAATAGGTACCGAAGGAATTGCACACTATTTAGACTTCTCAAAAAATTGGCTATACTTGTTAGCTGGGGGTCCAAAAATTCTCTGGAAATTATTGTCTATGTTAACCATAAAACTACTAAACAGTTTATTATTGTCAAATTCACTTAAAATGGATAACCTTGATCTCTGAGAAATTCCCTTTAGGGAATCGCCTGTGGTGAGAATATATTTTAGAAGTCCATTGTGAAGCGTTTCAATAAATCAGTATGATTGAAGAAAATTTGATGTTCCTATGGAATTTCCATGCTTTCATTGCCCCCCCTTATTATTAAGACTAGTTATTCCTATGCTAAAGAATCTTGGAACTAACATTTTCTCAGTTTAAAGTATAGTTTATGAATACTAATGGAAAGAATGTTACTGTGGAAATTCATTTGCTTCTCTTAGTCTGCATTATCTATCTCCTTACTCAAGTTTACCTTTAACTTCTGTCAACCTAAATTAGCTCTGTTATCCAATCCAGATATAGTCTATATATTTACCATGAGGGAGATGTAAGCCCTAAATATTTGGTAACCTACTTTTCTGATGGGGCCTTATAAAAGTTGTTGTTGAGATCATATAGAGATTCTATGATATGGATTTTAGTTGTAGGTAAACAACCACGCCTGTTTGTCCAGCACTGAGGGGTTTCCTGGGACACAGCACAGCTCTCCACGGAATGGAACAGTTAGTCATCCCAGTGTGTCAATAATATATACATTAAACATTATATGAAAAATACTTAACCCAATAGCCCAACATTAATTATGAAATATATATCCCCAACAGGTCTTCATTTTTCTAGGAATTGCATTGGCATTGAACTCATTCTTTGAAATATTGCTTACTTAATTACTGATCATTTTAATGAAGAGATCATTGGATGCTTCTGATTTTAGATAATATAATTTACTTATTTTTGCATTTAGATCAACTTTATTATGTTCAAAATATAGAATTTGTTGTAACTTTCCTATACTCTTTCTTAGTTTTAATTTAATAAGACATAAGAAATTACAGGCCAAGAACTTCATTTAAGAAATATTTTTTATTTATTTTTTATTTTTAAAGATTTTATTTATTTATTTGACAGAGAGAGACACAGCGAGAGAGGGAGCACAAGCAAGGGGAGTGGGAGAAGGAGAAGCAGGCTTCCCACTGAGCAGGGAGCCCGATGTGGGACTCGATCCCAGGACCCTGGGATCATGACCTGAGCCAGAGCCAGATGCTTACATGACCTGAACTGAAGGCAGATGCTTAACGACTGAGCCACCCAGGTGCCCCTAAGAAATATTTTTTAATGGTTTATTTTCCAGTTGCTTATTTTTTATGCCGAGATATTTACTTTTGGAGGTCATTAAACATATTTCTACTTTTCTGTGAATTTGAGCAGAATAATTACAAAGTTCCCCATGTATTGTTTTTGCTGAAAATCAGATAGTCAAGTTTTACATGTCTGCAAAATAAATATCTTGTCAACACTCCTTACTTCTTTTTATTTTCCCAGAGCTTTGGTTTGTAAAACAAGCCTGATAGGTATTGGCTTTCTTTTATAAGATGACTTCCTTCCTTTTCATGAAATATTGTAATCCAAAGCTCCAAAGAGCTTGAATTATCCCAATATTAGGTGTCTTAAGATTTGTACTAGTGAGACATAGCATAGAGGACAAAGAATACCTACTAAATTTCTGAAGGATTTGAGCTTGAAGGAACAATCTTAGAAAGACTCTCCTTTTTTTTTTTTTAAGATTTTATTTTTTTATTTGAGAGAGAGAGAGAGAGAGCAAGCGAGAGAAAGCAGGGAGAGGGGTGAGGAGCAGACGGAGAAGGACAAACAGACTCCACGATGAGCATGGAGCCATCAGGACTCGATCCCACAACCCTGAGATCATGGCCTGAACCGAAACCAAGAGTTGGATGCTTTAACTGACTGAGCCACCCAGCTGCCCCAAAAGACTCTCCTTTCTTAAACTTGAATAAGAGTTGCAAAGAGTGAATTTCATTTTAGAAGAGTAAAGTGGGTCATAATATTGAACAAGGTAACAAAAGCACATCAATTCACTCTGGTGGCAGCTAATAGTTGCATTATATACATACCTACCTGGTCCATTTACTCTTTCTGAGGGAACATAGAATGACAAATGTGTTGAATGCCCATTTCATTTTTGAAGGAAGTGAGAGGAAATAGAGGGTCAGTTTGATTCCACTGTCTGGGAACTTTTGGAAATGGATGTTCTAATATTACATGGCAGGAGATGCTAATAGGTGGCCATATTAAGTGATAGAATTTGTTGTACCTATTTTTCCTTTCTTGGTGTACTTTATGGATTGTTTTGCCATACTGCACATTATCAGGACCCCAGATGCTGTCTGTGGTCTTTAACAGTGAACTCCTTTTCATTCTTTATATAAGTGAACCCTTATATAAAAAAAGGCCAAGAGTTAAACTGCATGTCATGTCTAGTATCAGGTGAATCCTGCTTCCCAGAAGAACTATTACCATTTCTTTGTAGGTCTTTTGTAGTATCTATGTATATTTAATTATATTTATATGTTATTTAATTATTATTTGATTATATTAAAATATTTTAGTATTTTTAGTACTTAGTATATTTAGCATTTTAAATATTCATATTATATTTATACATTTTTTTATTGGGAAAAGACACATTTTAATTATATCACAAATAGCTTTTCATGACATTAATTTATATTTACAGATCTTCTGGCTGTACAGCTATTCCTTGAGTATGAAATACATCTATCTATCTATCTATCTATCTATCTATCTATCTATCTATCTATCTATTTTATAGATAGATACATAGATAACCTTCTATGAGGGAGTAAAGCTGGGTACTAACTCTTAGCAGTATTGCATATTGTCTTTCTGTACTCAGAATAATTCAGTTATCTATCTAAGACCCATATCTGACAGTTGCACAAGAAATGTTATTTGTTTTTGACTTTTGAAGGCTGAATTTGTTTTTCTCTTTGAGTGGTAACCAGAAAATCAGGGAATGTGAATTTTAGTCCCTAATGACCATCCTTAAGATTTCACTTCTAGGCCATTTTTTTTTTTAATGGCTGATGGTCTTCCCTACCATCCTAAACAATGTATAGCAAGTCATCTACACCCTAAGAAATGTAAATCACATGTTATGTTTATTTGGAATTAGAACATCTTCTGGGCTTCTCTATAGTGAATTATGCCTGAACCATATGTGCTAAATTATTCATTCCCACCTGTCAGCAGGTTTGCAAATGGAACTATGGAGGAACCCTCACGTGGTCAATGGTTGTTCTCCAGACAGACATGAATATACAGTGTGTGGACCTGAGTACATATTGCCAGAAGAAATTAGGTGTCAGGGCTGTGCAAATGTAGGCTGAGGGTCTAAAAAGACAATAAATAAACATCACCTGTCCTTCTGAAGGCATCTTTTTTTCAAGCATACCATTTCGAAGGGAAGTGTTAAGGTTAGGGTTAGGATTACAGACTTTAATACCAAAGGAAATGAACCATCTTTTATTTGTACAGCCTAAAGAAAAGGATTCTGAATCTTTACCCCTTATTTTATTCAGATAAATGAATTAGACATGAGAGTCCTCTAAGAATTCCAGTTGTTCATAATTTTAATTGGAGAAGAAAATCTGAGGAATTTGACATTTGTGAAAGGAAAGCTAGCAAAGGACATGAAGCAAAGCTGCAGGAAGTGGTACAGATATTGTGCTTTGTGATCGAATATGTTCTCAGTCCTTCAGGTCATCTCAACTTCTCTTTGAGGTTGTGGAAGAATTTGCTGTACTTCAATCCTCCCCGCCTCCAGCTTTATTGGGGTATGAATGACAAATAAAAACTGTATATATTTAGGTTGTACAACATGGTTTTTTAGAAAGTGTAGAATGTGAAGATTTAATTTATATATACATTGTGAAATGGTTGCCGCAGTCAAATTAATGAACACATCCATTACCTCAGTTACTTTTCTTCCTTTCTTTCTTTTCTTTCTTTCTTTTCTTTTCTTCCTTCCTTTTCTTTCTTTCTTTCTTTCTTTCTTTCTTTCTTTCTTTCTTTCTTT
>NW_023270314.1:10015256-10146711 GCF_011800145.1 Mirounga leonina
TTCTTTCTTTCTTGGTGTGTATGTGGCAAGAATACTTAAGATCTACTCTCTTAACAAATTTCAAGTATATCATAGTCACCTATGGAATGAGAGAGAATATTTGCAAAACATACATCTGACAAAATATATAAGGAACTCATACAACTAAATAGCAACAAAACTTCCAAATAAACCAATTAAAAAATGGTCAAAGGATATGAATGGATATTTTTCTAAAAAAGATATACAAATGGCCTGTAGGTATATGAAAAAGGTGCTCAACATCAGTAATCATCAGGGAAATGCAAATCAAACCCACAATGAGACATCACCTCACACCTGTTAAGGTGGTTATTATCAAAAAGAGAAGAAATAACGAGTGTTGAAGAGAATGTGGAGAAATGGAAACCCTTGTACACTATTGTGGCAATGTAAATTGGTATAGCCACTATGGAAAACAATACGGCAGTTCCTCAAAATATTAGAAATAGAAATGCCATTTGATCCAGCAATTCCATTTCTGGGTATATATCCAAAGGAAATGAACTTGCTATTCTTTGATTGTGCCAAGATCCTGTGCTAAGCTTTCGGGACTTTGTGTTTGCTGTTCTTTCTGCCAGGAATGCTCTTTCCCCAAATGCAGACTAGGTCTGTCACTCTCTTCATTCCAGTCTCAGCTTAAATGTCTTCTCAGAGAGGCCTTGCCTAACAGGTCACACTGTCTGCTTCAAGGTTTTCACTAGAGCCTTAGAGACTCCAGAGACTAGAGTCTGAGGTTGCACGTCTATTAATTAATTCATTAATTCATTATTTGTCTCTGCCACTGAATGTGAGTTCCATATAGGCAGGGGCTTTGTCCAGCTTATGGCCACACACCCAGCCTTGTCCACATCAGGTGCTTGATAAATGCTTATTGGTGAATGAATGATTGAATTTACAGTAAAGCCAAAAATGTTATATAGCTCTTTTACTATAAGAAGGAGATATTTATTTTTCAAGTTAGAAGCACAAAGAATCTACTTCTAGCTTTAATATATGCTAAGATCAGGTGAGAAATGGAAATCGCTTATAATAGACACCTCATGGGGAGTAGTATCTGAATAAAGGCTCAACTGGGGGGAAAAAAAGAATCTCTTCCTAAACTCCTAAAATCTAAATCAGAAGCATACCCTGGACCTGAGGCTTCCTAGGCAGGCAGTCAACATCGTCATCACCACATGAACACATGCTTATTGAACAGTGAAAATGTACCTCTCT
Organism: Mirounga leonina; assembly: GCF_011800145.1. NCBI lineage: Eukaryota > Metazoa > Chordata > Mammalia > Carnivora > Phocidae > Mirounga > Mirounga leonina. Next base: position 10,016,493 of record NW_023270314.1, read on the forward strand.
TCTAAGGATACTTACGGGCATCAAGAAAGAAACAGGTGGTGCCTGCAAATGAAAATGAGCATGAGAAACTGCATGAAGATTATGGGGACTTCTTGGCTCTAAGTCTCTGCTCAGTCTCATTTTAGTCTCCTGAGGATACGACACTGATCACTCATTGCTTCTTGAAAATACTCCTCCCACTTGACTTCTATTAAAATACTGAAGTTTCCTGTCATTTGTCTACTGACCTCTTTTTTAAACTAGCTCCTCTTCCTCTGTCTTCCCTGTAAAAATTGATATTCACTAGACTACTACCCTTTGTCTTCTTCTCATTCAATGTCTACCTAGGGGAAGTTACTCATGATGCTGCTGCTGATTCCTTACCATAATGCTCATAACATTGACCCTCCTTTCAATTCCCAGGCCCAAATTTCCCACAGTTACAAGATATCTTTGTGTGGATTTTCCTTTAGGCACCTCAAAATTAGTATGTTTCAAACCAAATCCGTTATATCATTTTTTTCTCCTTTTAGTTTTAGTCCTCTAAAGAGGACTCATTAGTTTTAGTTTCTAGTCCTCTAAGGAGCTGTCTTCTTATCCCACATCTCGCTAGCTGTCTTCTTGTTATTCTCCTCCTACCTTTTTTCTCAGCCACTGCTCAATTCAGACTTTCATCATTTCCCACACTGGGTAGTGCAGTAACTAGCATGGCTTCTCTCCTCATGTCTTTGATGCCATCAGTTCATTCCCCAGGAAGTAATGTCCAATTTCTTTATAAAGGCATAGAAATACTCCAAAAATCTGGCCCCAAAATAGCTTTCTTGCCTCATTTGCTTCTACAGTCTCCATACAGCCAACCCCATTAGATGGTTTGGGTCCCTTGAACACTCCCCGTGCCTATTTCCTCTGTGCCCTTAATCGTGCCCTACTCTCAGTCTATGTTCCTTTCCTTGATTCTTCACATTAAGAAATCCCATTCACGGGGTGCCTGAGTGGCTCAGTCGTTAAGAGTCTGCCTTCGGCTCAGGTCATGATCCCAGTGTCCTGGGATCGAGCCCCGCATCGGGCTCCCTTATCCGCAGGAAGCCTGCTTCTCCCTCTCCCACTCCTTCTGCTTGTGTTCCCCCTTTCACTTTGTCTCTCTCTGTCAAATAAATAAAATCTTTAAAAAAAAAAAAAAAGAAATCCCATTCACTGTTTGAGACGCCACTTAAAAATCTACTCTGAAGCTTCTGTCTACCCTTTGAGAGCCCATGCCTCTTTCTCCATTTATTTCATTATTTCTCCCTCTCTAGACTATTAACCCATTGAGATCAGCTGCCTTACTTGTCTCTCTTTATAGCCCTCCTTAGCACCTTCTAGTGTAGTGTCTTGACTATAGAAGACACTCAATAAATCTTTCTTAGTGACATATGTTGTATGTCTTAGGTTGAGAGTAAAGTGCGCATTCTAAGTGATAGATGATAAACAATGGAAGATTCACCCTTCTTGTGTTTGTAGGATGCCATTTATAAGCTCTTCATGTTTATCAAAGTGGTTAATATCTGGGCTATGGAATTTAGCAGATACAGGTTAGGGTACTAGTTATGAAGGATAGACAAGTTACTAACCTTATCTAAGCCTCAATTTATTTATATATAAATTGGGCATAATATTCTTTATCTAATGTAAGGTGGTTGTGAAGATTGATGAAATATGAATGTAAAGTGCTTAGCACAATGTCTCACACATAGTAGGTTTTAAGTAAAAGCTATTTATTGTTATTGTTGTTCCAAGCCTCTAAGCAGTCATGTCCAGTCCTAAAATATCTTCATATTAAATATTAGCTGCAGAGCATGCTTTCCATGTAACTCCTTTATGTGTTTGAAAATAGATTAGACACATGTCATGATACAAAGTCTTTGGTTATATAATTCCTCAATATATCTATTATCATTCTTGCCTTTTGTCTTCAGTCTTTTGAAAAAGCAAGACAATAAGTATAAACATTAATCGTGGCACAAACAATGCTTGTTAATGATATGAAAACAAAACAATTGTAACCTGATGTGGATTACAAGGATAACCCACTAAAGTCACCAATGTTGTCCTCTTCACTTTCATTTTGAACAACCATTTAAAGCTAGATTAATTTAGAAGGCTGAAATATAATCTTGGTTACAGTTTCCGGCATCTTAAAGCCAAAAATAAAACCACAGTTTAATTGGCTTCCCTGATTTTGGCAATAAATAATATGATAGATTTTACTTAGGAAATTTTGACATTTTCAAAAGAATCATGATTTGTTTTTTAGCAGTCTCTCAAAGACAAAATTTAAACCTAGGAAAGGGTGAGAGAGTGTGTTGGGGGGAGGGAATAATGAGAGAAGTATATATTTGGGCTTAGGACAAGTATAATTTCTGGATAAGAATTTGGACTGAGGTGATGTTTGTGAGGCAATTTAAGCTTCATGAAAGAAAACTGGCATTACAAGCACAGTGTTATTATCTGCATATGTGTTTATGTGGCATCAATCAATACGCTATAAAAAATTAGGAAGAGATATTAAATGGATGTTATTGAACAGGAGGGGTATCAGGTGAACATGCTGAGAACATTGCATCCTGGAGGTTCTAAGGAACTCACAGAGTTGTCTAGCCAAGTCCTCCCCTCTGCCCAGAAGTATACCTAAGGTCTGTGAGGAGATTGCTTATTTTGGCTTATTTAAAGGCTTTCCACAGGTAAAACCCAGTGATCGATTTCAACGTGTAATAGTCTTTGTGGGGAAAACTGCTTCCATTTCATGAAAATTCCAGCTCTCTTAGTCTTCATCTGTGCATAGCTGCTATTTTTGTACCTCTCATCAGAACACCACTGTCTTTTTGTGGACGCATTTAACAATTGCTTTTAAAAAGTAACTAGGCTTGGGGTGCCTGGGTGGCTCAGTCGTTAAGCATCTGCCTTCAGCTCAGGTCATGATCCCAGGGTCCTGGGATCGAGCCCTGCATCGGGGTCCCTGCTCAGCGGGAAGCCTGCTTCTCCCTCTTCCACTTCCCTTGCTTGTATTCCCTCTCTCACTGTCTCTCTCTCTATCAAATAAAAAAATCTTTAAAAAAAAAAGGTAACTAGACTTATTGTGGTAATCATTTTACAATATACACAAATATTGAATCATTATGTGGTATGCCCAAAACTAATGTAATATGTCAATCATATCTCAATAAAAAGTAATGTATGCAAATGCGAATATTTAAAACAGTATGGAGAGGCGCACATGGGAAAGGGAAGTGTTTCCTTTCCTCATCCTCATCAGACACCTCAAAGAAAACTTTTTGGTCTTAGGACCCTTTTAGATTCTTAAAAGTTTTTGAAGAACCCAAAGAGTATTTGCTAATCTATCAATATTCATCATATTAGAAACTTAAAGAAAATTATAAAATATTTGTCAGTTCATTTAAAAACAGCAGACATATAGACCAATGGAACAGAATAGACAGCCCAGATATGGACCCTCAACTCTATGGTCAAATAATCTTCGACAAAGCAGGAAAAAAATATGCAATGGAAAAAAGACAGTCTCTTCAATAAACGGTGCTGGGAAAATTAGACAGCTATATACGGAAGAATGAAACTCGATCATTCTCTAACACCATACACAAAGGTAAACTCAAAATGGGTGAAAAACCTCAGTGTGAGACAGGAAACCATCAAAATCCTAGAGAACATAGGCAGTAACCTCTTTGACATCGGCCACAACAACTTCTTTCAGGATACATCTCCAAAGGCCAGTGAAACAAAAGCAAAAATGAACTTTTGGGACTTCATCAATATAAAAAGCTTCTGCACAGCAAAGGAAACAGTCAACAAAACAAAGAGGCAACCCACGGAATGGGAGAAGATATTTGCAAATGACACTACAGATAAAGGGCTGGTATCCAAGATCTATAAAGAACATCCCAAACTCAACACCCAAAAAACAAATAATCAAGTCAAAAAATGGGCAGAAGACATGAACAGACATTTCTCCAAAGAAGACATATAAATGGCTAACAGACACATGAAAAAATGTTCATCATCATTAGCCATCAGGGAAATTAAAGTCAAAACCACATTGAGATACCACCTTACACCAGTTAGAATGGCAAAAATTGACAAGGCAAGAAACAACAAATGTTGGAGAGGTTGTGGAGAAAGGGGAACCCTCTTACACTGTTGGTGGGAATGCAAGTTGTTACAGCCACTTTGGAAAACAGTGTGGAGGTGCCTCAAAAAATTAAAAATAGAGCTACCCTATGTCCCAGCAGTTGCACTCCTGGGTATTTACCCCAAAGACACAGATGTAGTGAAAAGAAAGGCCATATGCACTCCAATGTTCATAGTAGCAATGTCCGCAATAGCCAAACTGTGGAAAGAGCTGAGATGCCCTTCAACAGATGAATGGATAAAGAAGATGTGGTCCATATATACAATGGAATATTACTAAGCCATCAGAAACGATGAATACCCAACTTTTACATCAACATGGATGGGGCTGGAGGAGATTATGCTAAGTGAAATAAGTCAAGCAGAGAAAGTCAATTATCATATGGTTTCACTTATTTGTGGAACATAAGGAATAACATGGAGGACATTAGGAGAAGGAAGGGAAAAATGAAGGGGAGGAAATCGGAGGGAGAGATGAACCATGAGAGACTATGGACTCTGAGAAACAAACTGAGGACGTTAGAGGGGATGGGGCTTGGGGGATGGGTTAGCCTGGCGATGGGTATTAAGGAGAGCAGGTACTGCATGGAGCACTGGATGTTATACGAAAACAATGAAGCTTGGATCACTACATCAAAATCTAATGATGTATTGTATGGTGACTAACATAACATAATAAAATAAAATTAAAACAAAACAAAACAAAACAAAACAAAAAAAACAGCAACAATAAACCCATTGCATATTCACATTTAAAAAATGCCATTTACCAGAAGATGTGTCCACAGAGCCTAGCACTGTGCCTACAACCAAGTAATTATTTAATAATTCTTGACAATAAATGTATGACCTAAAAGATTTTATTCCAAAGCCTAAGAAGATAATCAATACAGATCTGCCCAAGAAGAGTATATTTTGAGTGACTGTAGGCCAGAATATGTCTTCCACATCTTGACTCTTCCTTCAACACATAGCTATAACTCCTCTGGTCTCTATCCAGACCTTCATGTTACTCTCACTCGGTTAAGCCAATAGCAGCCTTCAAACCAAAAATATGAACGCTAATTGTGAAAAGCTAATATTCTTTCATTCAACAAATATGCATCATGTGCTTCATACATGAGGCATGGTGCTAAACTCTGGAGGTACACAAATGGACAAAACCGACACTACTATTCCACTCCTCCTATCCTAGTGGAACGAAACCAATGAATAAATATCTAAAATATTAAAAAATAAAATGCCATTTAATGAAAAATGTTGAAAGAGATTTTCCATGGTAGTGAGAAGAGCGGCTTTGTTCTATGTTTTTTGTAAATCTCTTTAATGCCTGAATTAACACACAACAAGAGGATGCTCATCTCTCATTCTGTGTTCAAACTGTGGCACTATTATACATCATGTAGCCTCTAGAAAACATCACTGTACAGATGACAAGGTGAGACTGAAAAAGGCCAATAACATTTTGGTATTATTATGAAGAAAGTTTTGACCTTGTAGTTCCCCTAAAAGTGTGGACTCACCTGGGTTCTGGGACATATTTGGAGCGTCACTGCCTCAGACAAAATAATTTTGGACCATTTCTGGGTTTGTCTTTTCTGATTATTACAACCGTAATGTTAAATATTATGCTTATACCTCTTGCTTACTTTCTGCTTAAATTCCTATCTAATTGCTTCCTATTCTGTAAGCTGTCTCCTAATAAATGTTGGACATTCCTCTTTCCTTCCAGCTATGTGAATGAACACTTTGGTGTGCTTCCATGTCCCTCACCTCCATCTCTTCTTCTTCCTTTCTCTTTTCAAAACCTGCCAACTCTACCAGCGCTTTACATGATTAAGTTTTCCAGCATTTGGATTCTTTGCCATTGCTATAAATAGAGCTTCCATGCTGTAAATGAAGGCTTTCCATTTCTGTAAATCGGATTTAAAATGGAAAATGTGATAATTGTGTAAATATTTCTATGTGTAAAAATCCATAGAAAAAGAATCTTACATCTCTAAATCTGTAATGTTTAGAAGATGTTCCAGCATAAAAGTCAAATAAGTTCTTTTCTCAGATGCCTATTGCCCAAAACAATGACATTGCAGTATGCTTCTTATTTGGACCATATATTTCTTGTACAGTTTTTTTATTCTTCTTAGAGTTCTAATTACCTTTGTGGGTTTTTTTTTCTCCAGAAAGAACTTGTGTGCCTTAAAAATAAACAAAAAAATTATGTTCCTAAGATAATTCAGTTTCTTAATTATACTACTTGCCAGATGCATCAGTATGTGTCATAGGACTGCGGCCGAGGCATAATTCTGGGTTCTCTTGGATTTTATGTCTTTCTTTTTGTTGTTTCCTTGTTAATTTAACTGTAGTGCATCTTCAGGTAATTTTTTTTTTTTTTACAGTAAGGGAGATAAACACACTGATTATCTGTATGTACAAAAAATGTCTTTATAATTTCTACACATTTGACTGAAAATTTGGCTAGGTCCAGAATTCTAAGTTGAAAAAATTTCCTCTGCTATCTATGAAGATATTGTTTCATTAGTTTCCAACATTCAGTGTGGCTGATAAGAAATGTGATACTAGGGCGCCTGGGTGGCTCAGTTGGTTAAGCGACTGCCTTCGGCTCAGGTCATGATCCTGGAGTCCCTGGATCGAGTCCTGCATTGGGCTCCCTGCTCGGCAGGGAGTCTGCTTCTCCCTCTGACCCTCCCCCTTCTCATGTGCTCTCTCTCATTCTCTCTCAAATAAATAAATAAAATCTTAAAAAAAAAAGAGAAAGAAATGTGATACTAACCTGATTTTTCTTATTTATGGATAACTTCTTTGTTCCCGTGAATACTTTCTGGTAGTTTTCTTTGTCTTCCAATCTGAAGTTTTGTGAGTATGTGCTCAAGTATGGGTGTGATTTTGTTTATCCTGCTTTGACGTTTTAATTTGAAGACTTCTGTTTTCAGAAGTGATCCTGGAGTCCCGGGATTGAGCCCCACATTGGGCTCCCTGCTCAGCAGGGAGTCTGCTTCTCCTCCCTCTGCTCCCTCCCACCCCTCACCATTCATGGTTGCTCTCTTGCTCTCTCTCTCTCACTCCCTCTCTCAAATAAATAAATAAAATCTTTAAAAGAATATTATTGTTTATATTATTATTATTGTTATTATTATTATTTCCCTTCTCAATTTTATTTTTTCTCTGTTTCTGGAGCTTTTAACAGGAAATTGGGTATCCTTGATTGATTATTTTTTGTCAACTTTTTCTTCCAATTTTCTATTGAAAATTTATTTTGGCTTTTCTTTTTTTTTAAGATTTTATTTATTTGAGAGAGAGTGAGAGAGAGTGAGAGAGAGAGTACAAGGGGGATGAGGGGCAGAGGGAGAGGAAGAAGCAGGCTCCCAGCTGAGCAGGGAGCCCAATGCGGGACTCTGATACCAGGACTCTGGGATCACGACCTGAGCTGAAGGCAGACGCTTAACTGACTAAGCCACCCAGGGGCCCCTTATTTTGGCTTTTCAATCGTTATTTTCCAAGAGCTCTTTCTTTCTCCTTATTCTTTTTTAAAACTTTCTTTATGTATTATGAAAATCTTCCTTAATATCTTTGATGATATTAATTAAAATTTCTCTTGATTGGATCAGAATTATTTTTGTTTCTTCTGGGGTCAGTTCTATTTGTTCACCTTGTTCCTTCTCTTTGATGTTGCCGATCTTCCTCAAATGTCTGATGACCTTGGTTTACTATACATATTTGTGAATGAAGAATGAGGTTGATTCATACAGAAAAGTGCTTTGTTGTTCACCTGACTTTACCAGCCTGTGTCCTGAATGAGAGTTGACTGTGTTCTGTGTAACATGGACAGCTTATTGGCTGCTCTGTCTCACTCTAGGCTGTATAGGCTTGGGACAGGAAGGCAGAATTCCTCCTCCTCCAGTCTCACACAAGACTTGCCAAAACAACGAAGGCCCTACTATGTGGCTCCAGTCCCTTACTTGGAAGCCCTAATCCTTCAAGGCAGATAGCTCACTTTCTTCACAACATAATTTCCTGCCTTAGTTTGGGTGCATATGACCCTCCTGCACATGAAGGCGTGGGAAAGTCAGCCAATGTAGGTATTCAGCAAACAGATCGTCAACCAATTGCCCTGTTTTCTCTCTTTCTTTCTTCTTATTCTCTTTGTTTATTCTTACTTCTGCTCTCTCTTTATCTGCTGCCTGGATTGGGATAGGGCTGGGAGAGCTCAGCAATGACGTCTTCTCTTGTGGATCTCCAGGGTTGTATGACCAATGTTCATCAGTACACTTCTGACCCCAGGTAAATGAGGTGGTCATTAGGTTACCTTTTAGCCTGGTTCAAATAACAGGTCTGGTCAATTCTCATTCTCTACTTATACCTGGAGAAGATAGGTTTAGGGTCTCATGACACCCAGATGGGAATGGAGGCAAGCACATCTAACTGACGAATTAATTGGTGAAACATCCTGCTGAAGAATTCTTAAATGGCCTGCTTTTTTTTTTTTTTTAAATTTTATTTATTTATTTGAGATAGAGAATGAGACAGAGAGCATGAGAGAGGGGAGGGTCAGAGGGAGAAGCAGACTCCCCTCTGAGCAGGGAGCCCGATGCAGGACTCAATCCTGGGACTCCAGGATCATGACCTGAGCCAAAGGCAGTTGCTTAACCAACTGAGCCACCCAGGTGCCCTGACCTGCTTTTTTATGTTTCAAACGTTATCCGAGGAAACCTGACACACAGACTTTCAACCTTGGCTCAGTTAGAGGGTGTTGTGGAGTCACCTAGAGGCACAGGGAAGGAACAACTTGACTCAGTGAATGCACATGTTACATTTTTATAGCAACCTTTTAAAATGACCCTCTCACTGATGTACACAAGCCTTTATGAACAAAATATGAATAGTTGCCCAATAATATTTTTAGGAAGCATTTAGTGAGTGCCAGAATGCCTACAGGACACTGAAGGGAGAATAAACGCTGCATTTTATTGATGTCAGCAATAACTTGTAAACCTCAGACATGACTTCACACCCAGAGATTGCTTCACTGCCCAGAATGAAAAGCCATTTTCAAGGGAACTCCTGGCATCACTTTTAAGAGCACTTTGTGCCTGGCCATACCACCAGGCTTCGTGTGAAGGGCCGTGGAGCTGCAGCTGGTGAGTACATAAGCCTCTGACTTCTGGAGGTCTGAGTCCATAACTTAGCCTTGCTTTGGCCACAAGAAAACATTTACTTGGTTCATTCTCTCCCTGCTTAGCCTCATTAGAAAACCACCGCACCATGTGGCTCGGTTTGTTCCAGCTGGCAGTGTCTAGCGAAGACGAGGCCAGGGGTTGGGTAAACAGGGCCTGGCGAGGTGTGCTGGCTCTTCTGAGTGGAATTCTGCCTTCCACCTGCCTGGGCTTGAGCTTTCCTCAGGCCACATGCTATTAATTCTTCTCGGTCATGAACATTACATCCATGTCAGACTTCTGTTTTATCTTAAAACGAATGCATTAGGTGTTTGCTCTTCTGAAGCTGGAATCAGTAAAGATTTGAAACACGAGATGGATTGGTAAGAACTGACTGGTAACACTAGTGACTGGGACAGGGTTCTATTTTTGAAAACATTTTGTTTTCATCTCGCCAGGATACTGAGGGACTCTCTAGTGTGTTACTGTAATTCTTTTTTTGGTGGACTGGAAGTAAGGTGTGCGTGTTTCAGGTTTTCCATCTGAGGCTTTAAAAATATCGGGAAAAGTACAAGTGTTTGCAATAGCTTTAAGGAAAAACAGGGGCTATCAGTTCTATAGGATGGAGAGATAGTGACAAGTTCTGCCCTTTCTGCACCATGAATCCCAAGGAACTTCTTGATCCAATAACAGTATGAATCTAGCAAAGTTTCAGATTCGAGCAGAAAGTTCCTGAATGGGCTTTTCTGCTGCTCTATGGCAGAGCCCCCTCTCAAGTCCAAGCAGTTCCTCACTTTTTGTCCTCTCGTGGCCACCATCGGACACGCCATCTGCTCTTGCCTCTGCCCAACTTGCCTGCTGCTCTCAGGCATTAGCACACTGGCCCTTTCAGTTTTAAAGGGGTCTTCAAATTAGCCTCGACCTCCACGTGCTTTATAGGAATTTAAAATCTCTTTCTGAACATGGTGTAGTAATTTAATACATTGTCATGAAGTCAGACCAAAGAGTCAGTGATGAGGAAACCTTTTCAAATTTTGGGAAAAATTAATTTCAGCATTTTAAAGTAATACCACCTGATTGTCCCTAGACAGACAGGTTTTTAAGGTGAGGTGTAACTGACCTGTCATTCTCTGTGTTGCTCCAATTCTGCCATTTGGAAGGGAGAGTGAAAATATTTAAGAAGCCAAGACAAAAGAGGAAAAAACCACACACATTCCAACTTAAAGGATACAGAATCTCTGAGGCTATATTCTGTGATCTACTAGAAGCAAAGAAGTAAAGATATAAAGTGTGTTTCTACCAGAAATCTAAAAGATGAAAGTGCTTTTGAAGAGGCTTGGTCTCTAAATGATATTTTCAAATTCTTATAGCAGAGTAGAGGGGAGACTGGAGAAGGGGCACAATCAGAGTTCACCTTAAATCTCACTTCTTTCCTTGAAACTCTTGTCACCAGAGAGCCCCCAGGGATTGCCACCCTTCCCTTTTTGAATTTAGAACTCAACCTCATGCTTATTCAAAAAAATATTTATTGAGCACCATCTATTTACCAGCTACTGGTCTAAGTGTTGGAGACACAGTGATAAATAAAGCAGCTTTGGTGTCAGCTTGCAAGAAGCTTGTGTACTAGTGGAAGAGACAGTCTGTGTACTGAGTTTTACCCTACATGCCACAGTTTCACAAATGTTGTTAGAAGAGATGAGATGCTCGGGTCTGAGATGAAGGACGGTTTATGACTCATAGTAACAGCAGTAATAGCAGTTGCCAGAGAGTTAGCATTTATGTGCTAGTTCTCCAAGCCCCAATTCCCACAGGGTGAATGTGAAGAGAGTCAGATGATACCTGCCTATGCAGAAGAGGAATGCTCCTATTTAGGAGTTTAGGAACCTGAATCCATAATAATGGGCAGCAAGCCTGCCTGTGCTTTGTTTTGGAGAGAGACATTATTTTTATTACACTGGACAGTAAACATACCTGTCCTTTCCTGCAGAGGGAGACCCTATCTCTGTCTTTCAAGACTGTTCATTATACAAACATCCTTGAGAAGGTGGTCTGGAACAAAGAGCAGCCAGTACCTCATTTGCAGGACATGCAGAAACAGGAGAGATCCGTGGAAAATTCTTTTTCAACAGTTCAAAGCAATGGCTTGTTTTGTCGAGTAGAGACAGCTCTGCCTACAGGAGTGAGAAGTAATTTTTTTCACATGCTGCCTTCTGGGGCTTATGGATGTGACCACAATACTAAAAAGGGCATGTCTTCGGGTGGGATAGAGGAGGAGCAGAGCTGAGCCAAGGAAATCTCTGATGTGACAATTCAGTTGGCAGCTCCTAGAAACCTAACAGTCCTATGACAACATGAAACATTAGCTACGCATCTCATGGTTAGAAGTGTTGGGCTACCAGGGTGACCAGGCATCCACCCGGGGGTGGGGGGTGGGAGGTGAGGGTGGGGGGTGGGGGGAGGTGAGCCACTTGGAGGAGAAATGAGAGCCAGTCATGGAATAATTGTATTTTAAAAAAACCCTGTTTTTGAAGTGAATTAGCCTAAATAAGTGTCTCATGTTGGCCAGGATTTATTTTATTTAAGCCTGATATACAGGAATTTAGAAACAACCATATGGATTTTCTTAAAGGTTGGTAAAAACAAAATGTGCTTCTAAGCTGTCTGCCAACTTTCAGCCTTAGTTAATTTTTATGGATGAGTTTTAAACTCCTAAAAAACAAATGTATAATAGAAGTGCTGATGCAGAAACAGATTTAACTATAAAAACACGGAGTGGAAGCTGAAATATATATCATAGAATTTTTGCAGGAAAAACGCGATAAAGGTGTATTTGGTATAATAATAAATTCGAAGCCATCGCAAGATGTAGTAAAAATAAGAAAATAATTATTGTTGGTGGGAAGAATGTATAAAATGAATTAAAAAGTCTCTTAACCAGAAATTCAAGAATACGTGGCGTATATTTCCTGAAATGCTCAGTGCATATCTGTCTGGACTAACTGACCTAATGCAAACTGTCTTTGAATTTTTGGACCTCCTGTCTGAATTCTTCCTTACTAATAGTGTTAAAATAGTAGCTGGAAAACTAATTCTCTAGGCTGCCTAGGAGAAAAGCTATTGTGCATTTAATTAGTCTTATTTAAGTTTAAATTTTAATCCCTCTTCTCTACACTCCCTGTGCCAATGCTTGCCATATGTATGCTGGGAAAGAGTATTGGTATTAACTTTTTTTTTAAGTTTTACCATGTTCTTTTGTATACATTGTTGTGTTTGACCCCATTTAGTCCTAACAATTACGCTTTGCATAGAGGAATTATTATACTTTTTACAGATGAAGAAACTGAGACAGTGAAAAGTCAGTGATTGTCTAGACCCAGATAGCCAGTGAGAGCACAGAACAATGGATTGTCAAAAAATACGATTGATTTGGTTCTTCCTGAAACAACAAAGTTATGTAAACACCTTATTTACTTGGCAGGATGGGAATTTCTAGTTTAGATTACCATGATAATGGAACTACCTCCATTAAAAAATAATAAAAATATATAGATACACAACAACAACAGCACACACGTGCACATGCACACACACACACAATGTTTTCTGTGGTTCAGTTTTGAATTAGACCAGTTTTGCCAATGCTTCAGAAATGAAAGAAGAAAGAAAATTTAAGGAAAAAAAGGATGCCAGGCAATGCCTGAGATTCTTTTTGGACCTTACCTTCTGGCAAATGATAACCTCAGGAGTAGGATCAGAACTGCTGGAAGATTTAGGATTCAAACAGCAACTTTATTTTAAGAAATTATACATTCTATTTGGTTGAAAAATTATGGAGTAAACTTTAAGAATTCATTTACTTAATAAGTGTAGTTTAAGAAAGAAAATGTTTTTAATAAGGAGATCAATTTTAACTACTCAGGAGACAGTAGATACATGAAAACAAATTTAATTCTAGTCCATACAATTTTGAATTACTTCACTTTCCGGTTTAAAGATAAATAAACTTTAGGGCTGGTGTAGTACTAAATATAATGGCAACTGACATTTTCATGGTGAAGAAAACTTCACCATCAAATGGGTATTAAGTTCAGCAATAACTTAACAAATAGAATTAGAAAACTGTGTCTATATTAACATAATCATGAAGTTTTTGACCTTTATGCAAAAAAAATTGAAATCAAAAGGGAAATGATATAACTGCTCTAACTCTTTTTATGCACAGAGAATAATGACAGTCATAAAACACAAAATAATATGAGACCACGGAGATCCATTCAGCCTATGTTTCTATTTCTGATAGTGACCAAGGGATATATTTGCAAAATCCATTGTTTCCTGCAATGGCTGTGGTAAACTTTTAAATGAAAGCCCCTGCTCCCCACCATTTCCTTAACCCCTCCCTCCATATGCAGATATAGATAGATAAGTTTAAAGGGAATCATTTGCCTTATCCTGAAAACCTGTTCTGGGAAAAAGTAGAAGGAAGTTGAAATTTTTTTTTTTTTAAGATTTTATTTATTTATTTGACAGAGAGAGTGAGAGAGAGAAAAAGCACAAGAGGGGGGAGTGGGAGAGGGAGAAGCAGACTCCCTGCTGAGCAAGGAGCCCGATGCGGGACTCGATCCAGGGACTCCAGGATCATGACCTGAGCCGAAGGCAGTCGCTTAACCAACTGAGCCACCCAGGCGCCCGGAAGTTGAAATTTAATAAGGCTTTATGGGATTTTTCCAAAGTTCAAAATACTACTGTGGCTACTTGTGTGGTTTCCTGCCCCCAAATACATGCTCTACCAGATACCCGAGTGCTTAAAATTTCACAATGGATTTATCACTTTGGGGTTTAAGATGTCTTTGGGTCATTGAGAATCTCTCTGGGAGTGATAACACCCAGTAAGACACATAGTGAGTGTCCAATAAATTTTTTAAATGGAAACTTTATTATCTTCTTATGGGGCTTAGTTGACAGCCAAGTGAGGTTAAATTAGATCCTCAGTTAAGAGAAGGGGAGCAAATAGAGAGTACTTCAGAGGCCAGGAGTGAGGAAAAGGAAAATGAAAAGAGAGCACACAAAAAACTTTGTTCAGTTTATAGATTCACTGAGGCTTTGTCTTTCCCATAAATAATTTGCCAGAACTTACCTTCTCTTGCCTTTATTCTTCCTCATTTACTGATTTTTTCCTTTCAGATCCTCCTTTTCCTTTCCTTTTCTTCCTCATCTGTCTACTCCCAAAATGGATTTAAAGGTATACTAAAAACATTATTAGAATCATAGTTATCATGAAGCATGAGTAATTTGTGCAGATGATAAATTAGAATTATTTCATTGGGCTAAGCATTAAGTCAGAAATTTTTCTTCTACATATTTCTGTATCTTTATTATGCTTATTTGCACTGCTCTTCAGGATATTTAGGGACATTAAACACATTTGAAAATAGTGTGCATTTTACTCTGTGGAATTCACAAATGAGCAGCAAACTTGCCTTACTACTTTTAAAAAACACCAAGAGTTAGCATAGTTAACATGAGATAAATATTTATTGAATGTCAAAGGGTGGTGAGATCACTACTTAATATCCTAAATAAAAATACAATACTGAGTTTATTTCTTATAATAAAGGAAGTCTATACCAATTGCACATAGTCTCTCTGAAAAGAGTAGACTGCTGATCTTGTGTAGGGTTTTTGAACACCATGGGGTTCAGGGATTGGCATACTTTGAGAGGCGTAAGTAGGTTGACATATCTGTTTCAGCACGATTATTTAGGTGAGATGGTTGTTGGTTGGTTGGCATTCAGAGGCATGTTTCTTGGAGCAAATCTGTGTCTCACTGGCTGACTTTCAGAAGTGAGGAACCGTTATTGAGGCAAAATCGTCAGTGATCAATTGAGTAGATTTAAAAGTGGTTCTGATGGCTATTTGCTACTATGGCTACTATGGCTAAAGAACAATCATTCTTTTCCCTAAGATTGTGTGAACATTTTTATTTGCACTCCCACATTTTGGTCCTTATCCAGATAAAGCTGCAGGAAGATTGCCAAGATACTCACTACTGTTGTTTATTCTCATGAAGATGAGATTTCATCATTGATCAGCGTGTTTTCATCCTGTTGTCAATTTTGAATCATTTGTTAAATCATCTGTTTGGATAATAGCTGTGCAGAATCATTCAAGACAGTGGACAACAAATATTGAATAACTGTGACACAAACGAGTATAACTGGAAGTGTTATAAAAAAGGCCTAGAAGACACCGTGGAACCACGACATAAGATTGCTTAGAGCTGGTCAGGGAGACTAACTTCCTGAGTCTAATTTAGAAAATCAAGATACCTTTTCTTTTAGCTTAGATACAGATTGTTCCATCTCATCTGTAGCATTAATCCAGGTATAACAGGAAGTAGAAACAATAGTGTAGAATTCCTGCAGTTGACCAAAATAAATAAGTAAATATATCAATAAACACACACATGCACATTAATAAATAAAATCCAGGGCTGTTGTATTGAGTTAAGGAATCAAATAGGTTTATTGTGTCCTCCTTGTCTGGGCTTATTTGTCACTATGAAAGTGAGGAAACAAATATTTTTGGTGACTACACCAAGTTGCCTAGCTGCTATTGATGGAGTTATTATCAGGAGAGTTATTTATTTTCTCTGTTATTACTTGCTATATGTTTATTAAAAATACAATAGAGACTAAATAGATATACTAGTCTGATTTAAAACAAAAAGAGAAAATTATATAATATGAGGTATGATAAAAGAAAATAACTATAGATGATACTGAGATTAATAAAATTTTAAGAATGTTATGTACAACTGTTTATAAATTAGAAATGTTTTTTAATTTGAGTATAGTTGGTGCACAATGTTACATTAGTTTCAAGTATACAGCATAATGATTCAACAACTCTATACATTATGCTATGCTTAATTAGAAATTTTATTATATAATTTGTTAGATAATTTATCAAGCAAAATATAAATACCAGATTTTACCCCAGAAAAGATAGAAAACCTAAAAAGACCAATTGCTGTAGAAGAAATTAGAAATGTTGTTATAAAAATGTTGTTGCAGAACACTCAGTATTTTAAAACACATGAGACCCAGATGGTTTTACATCTGTGTTCTAGGTAACATTCAGGGTCTTTTGAGGTAATATTCAAAAAGAGGTAATCCACACATAATACAATTATTCAAGATTATGGGAAAGCTACACACACCATTTACAAAGCTAGCATAACCTTAGTATCAAACTCAATACTTACAATATAAAAATTATA
Organism: Mirounga leonina; assembly: GCF_011800145.1. Taxonomy (NCBI): domain Eukaryota; kingdom Metazoa; phylum Chordata; class Mammalia; order Carnivora; family Phocidae; genus Mirounga; species Mirounga leonina. The sequence goes on from NW_023270314.1 coordinate 10,033,107, forward strand.
GACCTAGATCTATATAGGCAAATCAAATTTACCAGTGTATTAAGAGAATAATAAATGAAGTAAGTTTTGTTCCAGGAATGCAAGGATAGTTCAACTAAAAAATGCCAGTTCATTATCAAATGAAAGAAGAAAAAAGCATTATCATTCTATCAATTCTGTCTAAAAAGAGAAAGTTAAATCAAAGTTATAGTTAACTTCATTCCTAATAAAAATGCTAAGAAAAATAGTGACAGAGAAAACTATCACAACACGATAAAGACCCCTTATCAAAAAGTTCAATAGCATGCTTCTTAGTAAAGTATTAGAGTTATTCCCATTAAAAGTAACTAACACTATAGGATACTCAACTTTCCTCATTATTAAATCCTCTTTTGGAGGTTCTAGATTAAGCCATGAGACAAGAAAACAAATAAATGGCATAAATATTAAGAGAGGCAAATATGTTTATTTGCATGTAATCCAAGTGATTCTACTAAAGATAATAAGATTTGGTAAAGTAGCTGAATATAAGATTAGCATAAAAACAGATCAATTGCTCTTCTTTATATTAGTAATCAGAATGAAAGGGATGCATTTATTTATTTTATTTATTTTTTATTTTTTAAAGATTTTATTTATTTATTTGACAGAGAGATACACAGTGAGAGAGGAGCACAGGCAGGGGGAGTGGAGGGGGGAGAGGCAGGCTTCCCGCCGAGCGGGGAGCCCGATGCGGGGCTCGATCCCAGGACCCTGGGATCATGACCTGAGCCGAAGGCAGACGTTTAACCATCTGAGCCACCCAGGTGCCCCGAAAGAGATGCATTTAAAAGAAAGTTTCAGATTATGTGTGGACAAAATGTTATTGAAGTTTCTAAAATGAAGAGACATGCTCTGTTCTTGATTTGAAAGAGTTAGTATTATGGAAAAACCAGTCATTCAAAAATGAATATATAAAACCAATTTATATATATTCAACTGGAATTTCCACATGTGCTTTTTTAAAATTAGACAAAACAATTTTGAAGTTTATCTGGAAGAATATATGTTGTAGAATTACCGACAATTCTAGGAACAATGATAGTGATGGGATTCTTGCATTACTGGATATCAAAACTTACCATAAAGTTGCTATAATCAAACCTGTACTGTTTGGCACAGAAATAGATGAATAGGAGAGAACCAAATAGATAGTCCACACATATAGTAGAGCCTAATATAAGCATGAAGATGACATTTTGATTCAGTGGGAAAAGCATGGTGTATTTAATAAATGGTGCTGGCAAAACTGACAATTTTGTTGGGAAACAGAAACCCAGGTTCTTATGTGATGTCATATACAAAAATTTTTTTTAGATATATTAAAAGTTTAAGCTATAAATAAGTGAACAAAGAAAAGGAAAAAGAAAATTAAGAAGGAAGGAACACCAGAGACCTTAAAGAAATAGACGTATGACTACAGAAAACAATTACATTTCTCTATATGTTGAGCTATATCGCAAACAAGTCAAATGACAAATTGAGAGAAAATTGTTTCAATACTAATGACAAAGGGTTATTATTGCAAACATTTAAAATATTGCTAGACACTAACAAAAAGACAAAACCTAATAGAAAAAGAATAGTAAAGTTAAATGTCCAATAAATTTTTGAAAGTCTGATCAACTTCACTAGAACTCAAGAAAATATATACTAAAACAATAATAGAATATAATTTTTCACCCATCGTATTGGAAAACACTGAAGAGCTTCATAACATCAACACTCTCATATACCTGGAGTGAGCTCATTTAACTCTTCAGGAAAGTTATTTGACAGCAAACACCTCTTTTGGAACTGTGTCCTAGAAAAATACTTGCACAACTGCATAAGAAAATATGTATATGTGTGATTGTAGTGGAAACAGCTGGAAGAAAAATCTGAATGCCTATCAATTCAGAGAAGTATTGAAAATATTTATTTAATAAACCTGCAAAATATTATACAGGTATCAAAACATGTTTAGAAACATGAATTCATATATGTATATATCCACCTACAAGCATTTCCAAGATACATTTTTAAGTGAAATAAAACAAGCTGTGAGGAATGTATAATGAATAACCTGAATTTTTTATGAAAAATCTGAATTTTTTATAAAATGAAGTGAGCAAAAATCAATATATGGATATATATGTTGGTATGTGCCTTGGTGAGTATAGAAACAGGTGTGGGAGATTAGATACCACACAGGTTACTTTGGTAATTTCTTCTTTTTTTGTTTGTTTGTTTGTTTTTTACATTGGTAATTTCTGATATGGGATTGGTTGGGGGTTAGAGGAGATTATTAACTTTTATTTTTCTACCTATTGTTTAAGTTTTACAATGAGCACATACTACTTCAAACAATTATGATAGTAAAAACCAAAATAGATATTTATTCATAGACAAGTAGATCATGAAAGCATTTTAAGATGTTAGACCTCTTAGAAAGTTAGGAATTCTAGATAAAAGAATAAATGCTATAAACCAAACAGGTACACTAAACCAAGGGAACTAAGGGAAAGAAGAGAGATAAATAAAAATCCTATGAATTTTTGGAGTTCCTATAAATCATAGCCCTAAAATTATTGCAACACGATAACTAGTGCTATCAGATGTTAGTCATTATATCCTACATCTATATATTCATGGCCAACTTGAATTAATATAAAGAAACAAGCAAGCAACAGGCAAACAAGAACCTTGAAGACTGACTTTGAGATTTATCTACTGGTGGGGATCTGGAATTATCAGTACTGACTCTTACATCAAAAACACAACCTCTGGTTCTCTTGGTTCTCATCCAGCTTTGCTGTCTGTATACAGATGTGGCATTAAAGTATTCTCTGAATCACCAGAACTTGACCAAAATAATTATTATGAGAAGTTAGCAATAGGAAATGTGTGACTTGGAGGGTTCCGACTTGCCAAAGTTCAGGTGAGTCAGTGGTGAAGTTGAGATGGGCCCTGGACAATCATTTTAAATAGAAGTCTCCCCCTCCTTCTAAATTTTAGGCACTAAGATTATGTCTTGTAAGATAATAGCTTTTCCTCCAGCAAACCATAAATAATGCTGTTTAAAATAAAAATGAACACATGTGATAAGACTGTACTTGTTTGATTTTTTAAATATCTAAAGACTGTCTCATTATTCACAGTTTTGGTTTTCAGTTTGCTTTCTATAGCCAATGTATAAACCAACTAGATTAGCAGAGATTTAAATCTCACAGATATCCTGTTCCTGTTTTTTCCTGCGTTGACATTTTACAGGAGACAGACCCAGAGATAACAGAAATGCAGTATAAATAACAATGTGGATGCTTATCTGAACTCTGTAAACATATATAGTTAATTCATTTAGATTCTGTACATGAGTTTAAAATGCACACACACAAAAATACATCATGAAGTTTAGGCTCCCACAGGAAGATCCTGATGGGTACCTGATTACTCTTATATTCACAGAATAATCACTGATTTTTCCAATAAATGATCATTTAGAAAAAGAAAGTGTATATCTGAGAGAATATATATCTTAACATAACATATTTTTCTACTCATGTTCACAATCGAGCCCCTCATGTGTTTATGTCATAATGCAGGTATATTAGGTCATCCACTGAAGGTTGAAAACTAGAGTAAATTTACCATTTGTATGTATTTTGAGTCTGGTCCCATGTAAAAAAAAAAAGAAAGAAAATTTAGGAGCTTTGAAGAAATCACTTTAGATTCATTCCTACTGGAAATAATTGGAAACAGCTTTTCATGGAAACATTCACTGATGCTTATTGCCTGGACTAGAGTCTAGGACAGCTCACTTGTTTTTCTATGGCCCATGAGCTAAGAGCGATCTTCACATTTTTAAACGGTTGAAAGAAAACAATATTTTATGACACATGAGAATGATAGAATTTCAAATTTCAGTGTCCATAAATCACACAGACATTCATTCATTTTTTCCATTGTTTATGGCTATGTTCTTGCTACATGTAATGGCAAAGTTGAGCATAATCACAGAGACTATATGTCCCTCGAAGTTGAAAATATTTACTGTATGGCCTTTTACAGAAAAAGTTTGCTGACCCTTGGATTAGAAAATCCCTGAGTATATTTGCTGTGAGGAGTTTATATGTAATTTTTTTTGTGGTGGGCTGAATGATTATGAAGTAATTCATTTATTCAACCTTTTATTCTTTCACTCAATAAAAGCTTACTTGAATATTGACACTGAACCAGCATTAGGAGTAGGGGGAAATGTAGGACAAGTTTTTGTCCTAAAGATTATACTGAAACGATTGCATATTAATAAGACAGTTGTACTAAGAATTTCTACAGATAAATGCCTTATTGGGTAGAGGACATAGTAATTTTAGGTCTTCTTTCCTAAGAAGAGCTCAATCCCAAGATTGGTACAATACATGCAGATTATGAACTTCTCTTTGTATCTTCTACTGTAGCATCCTGAACTTCCTTTTCCCTGCCCTCAGGGTTACATGAGTCCCCTGCTCTCTGGAGATGAGCACTGTGCCTCAGGACAGTTTCAGAGGTCCAGATTAGCAGCCACTATCATTGAGCATTTTCCATGTGACAAGTACTGTGCTAGAAGCTTGACTTGAAATAACATCACTAAAACCTCACACTTGGCAAGGTAGACACAATCATCCTCATTTTTGTAAATGAGAAAACAGAATTTAAGAAAAGTCAAGTAAAGTAAGTGACAGAAACAATGCTTCAAACATAAGGTGGCCTGTTTCCAAAGCTAATCCTTTTAATGACAATTTACTAAGTTGGCCTGTTCTTAAGACTCAAATTCTCAGGGCACCTGGGTGACTCAGTCGGTTAAGTGTCTGCCTTCAGCTCAGGTCATGATCTCAGGGTCCTGGGATCGAGCCCCGCATCGGGCTCCCTGCTCAGTGGGGAGCCTGCTTTTCCCTTTCCTGCTCCCCCTGCTTGTGTTCTCTCTCTGTCAAATAAATAAATAAAATCTTAAAAGAAAAGAAGTCTCAAATTCTCTCCACACTGTGCTGTCTTTGGTTACTTTTGAGATGTCAATTGTTAGCTAAGTCTTTCAGGCTATGGCTCTGTGATAGAAAACAAATATTTTCTACTAAATATACTGTTTCCATGTTTGTGGGTGGCAGTGTCTTTATACAAGAATGAGTTCACCCTGAATTCCACTTTGTTTCCCACCTTTGTTTCTAAAACATTTGTGTTTACTTGAATGAGAAGAATTTTCCAGGCAGTTGTGACTCACTCTAGGTTAGAGCCACAGGGTAGGGGGCAAAAGAAACATGGGTTCAAATTCATACTTTTTTCTTGATGCAAACCCTTGTCAATATTACTTCATTTTCTGAGTCTCAATTTCTTCATTTGTGAAATTATTCATGGTGGAATTTGAGATAGGTGTCTGCCTATTCCCTATATGCATATGACCATCTTTAGAATTAGTTTCCCACTCAATCCTGTCTGTAGAGATCTCTGGCTACTGGATCATAGAATCTTAGAGTTGGGATGAGTAGTACAATATATAAACTTTTTTTTTTTAAGGATTTCTTTATTTATTCGTGGGGGGGGAGGGGGAGAGAGAGAGGAGGAGCAGAGGGAGAGGGAAAGAGAGAATCTCAAGCAGACTTGGTGCTGAGTGTGGAGTCTGACACGGGGCTCGATCTCATGACCCTGAGATCATGACCTGAGCTGAAATCAAGAGTTGGACCCTTAACCGACTAAGCCACCCAGGTGCTCCTACAATGTATAATCTTTGAAGACAGATAGCCTGGAGTTGTTACTAGTTGAAGGATCTGAGGCAAACTGACTTCTTTTCCTTGTCTCAATTTCCTTATGTGGAAATGAGGGAATGATAGTACTACCTCATAATACTTAGTGATTAGTACTCGATGGTACAAGTTCTTAATGATTATGTCACAGTTCCCACAGAACTGTGTTGAGGTTTAATTAAAAAAAAAGGAAAAAAAATATATAAAGCCCTCAACAAAGGGAGGGTTTTCAGTAAATATTGATTACTTTCAGTCATTAGAATGTTTTAAAAAGTGTGACTCACATTCGCTTGCATTGGAATCACGTGTTGTGAGCGATGTATTTGTCAGAAATGCTGATTCTTGGACTCCAACCTGGACTTACTGGATTCTGGGAATTCTACATTTTTAAAACATGCTTCCTGGCTGATTTTTGATACACCAAAGCTTGGGACAATACCTTAGAATCAACCCAGCCCAGCTCGTTAACAATGCATCAATCCTTTCCTGGCATTGCTCCAATTACTCATAGGCTTCTTGGGAGTTTCTGGTGATGGTGAACTTGCTCTCTCACAAAGCAGCTCATCTTGTTTTGTTTTGTTTTTTTAAACTTGTATTATTAGAAACATCTTTCTTGTAATTGAATGAAAAAAATGGCCTCCACCTTATTTTCTCTCCGTATGACCCGTTCAGCCCTCTGAGTCACACAGATTACTATTGTAGGGAGGCAACAGGAAAGCCATTGTGGGAATGTATGGGAGTGGAGATGTGTTTATGAGCCTAGCAGGTGGAACAGTTTTCAGCAGTTACCTAAGGTCTTCAAGGTGATGACTCTCTGAGTACGGACAGGGAACCTGTGAGTGGATCAAATACAGAAATCCAGGTAGGGAGGCAGACAGGTGAGAACATCATCAGGAAGATGATCAAAGCATGAAGAACAAACAAGGACTCAAATGCTGACATGGGGAATGGGGCTATAGTTTGGCTATGGGGATAGGAGTCCATAAGGTTATCGTAAGGTCTGCGACAACTTCACTTGACACTGAGACAACTGAGTTACTAAATCACGGTTCTTTAAGTTTTCCCTTAGGAGGGACAGGATTCATGTTTCTACCTAGTGCACATTAGAGATATTTACTGAGTGAATAAAAATAGCGGCCAGGTGGCCCTAGCCATGGAGATTGCAAGGCAGGGATCAGAACACATTTTCCAAGTTCAATCATCAAAATATTCAAGGAAAACCTTTCCTTCTCCAGCTTAAAAGTTTCTGAGTTTTTTTTCCGCTGTCCAGCATAGGAGCATAGGATCTGGTTTCTGGAGCTTTTTCCAATTGCCAGCCATCTTCAGACACTTGGGTTTGTCAATATCCCTCTTAAAATGTGGTACTCAGAACTGAATACAGTGTCCTGATGTAGCATGACCATACTGAGTGCTGCAGGTTCTCCACCTCTCTTGATCAATGTGTTATATCACCAATGGCCATACCAAACTATTTCCTAATTAAATGGGCTATATGTGTATCATAAATAACTCACTTCTGCTAAGGCAGCCTAAGAACACACTAGCTTTTCTAGCAGCCAAATCACGCACTTGGCTCATATTAAAGCTTCTGTCAGTGAAATCCCTGAAGTTCTTTGTCACATAAAACACTACTCAACTAAGACAAATTTGGTTTGTGTTTGTACAATTGAGTGTTTGAACCTAAGTTCAGGATTTTACATCTATATCTGTTAAATTGCATCTTGTTGGTTTTGGCCTGACTGTCATGCCCATGGAGATAATTTAAAACTCTGTTTCTACCGTTTAATGTATTTAGCTAACCCTTCCATCCTTGTGCCATTTAAAATTTTACCAAGCCTTCTATACCCTCATGTAAGTCACTAATAAAAAGTATTTCACAGTAAGGACTTGTGTTTTCCTAGGATCTCCCTTTAGGATGACATTTTTTTCATTTGTCAATATTCTCTAAGGCACCTATTATGTGCCAAATGCCATGTTATAACCTGGGGATAAATGTATGAACATGGCCTAGACCTTGGTCTCAAGAGATTCACAATCTAATGAAGAAGATTAACAAGTTAGTATACAAATGTAATACTATGTGATGAGGGGTGTAACAGAGGGATACATAAGGGATAATGGTAAAATCAGGACTTCGGTAGAATAATCATAGAATGATGGAAATACATTTGGGATCGAGTAGACCTCCATAATTAGAAACACTCTTCTCATGTAGTGTTAGGAACACTTTCTATCACTCTTATGCAACACTTTAAAAATTACCACCACCTTTTCTTTGGGTAAATACCCAGTAGTGGAATTATTGGATCATATGGTAGTTCTTTTTTTTAATTTTTTGAGGAACCTCCATACTGTCTTCCACAGTGGCTGCATTTCCACCTACAGTATATGAGAGTTCCTTTTTCTCCACACCTTTGTGGAGAAACTTGTTATTTATTGTCTTTTTGATTCTAGCCATTCTGACAGGTGTAAGGTAATATCACATTGTGGTTTCAATTTGCATTTCCCTGATGATGAGTGATGTTGAACATCTTTTCATATGTCTGTTGGTCATCTGTATGTTTTCTTTGGAAAAAAATCTCTACTTTGGTCCTCTGGTCTTTTAAAAATTGGATTATTTGGATTTTTGTTGTTGAGTTGTGTAAGTTCTTTATATATTTTAGATATTAACCCTTTATTGGATATATCATTTACAAATATCTTCTCTCATTCAGTAGGTTCTACTGCTGGGTATTTACCCAAAGAAAACAAAAACATTAAATTGGAAAAGATATATGCCCCTCTATGTTTATTGCAGCATTATTTACAATAGCCAAGATATGGAAGGAACCTAAGTGTCCATCGATAAATGAATGGATAAAGAAGATGTGATGTACATAGACAATGGAATATTATGTAGCCATAAAAAAGGATGAGATCTTGCCATTTGCAACAACATGGATGGACCTAGAGGGTGTTATGCTAAGTGAAATACATCAGACAGAGAAAGACAAATACCATATGATTTTACTCTATGTGGAATCTGAAAGGCAAAATAAATGAGTAAACAAACAAAAAGCAGAATCAGACTAATAAATACAGAGACCAAATTGAGGATGGTTGGGGAGGGGGAAAAATGGGTGTAGATAGAATTGGGAGATACAGGTTTCCAGTTTTGGAATGAATAAGTCATGGGAATAAAAGGTTCAGTATAGAGAATATAGTCAATGGTATTAAAATAGTGTTGTATGGTGACAGATGGTAGCAACATCTGTGATGATCATAGTGTAACCTATAGAGTTATTGAATCACTACATTGTACACCTGAAACTAATGTAACATTGTGTGCCAACTATACTCAAAAGATAAAAAAACTATCACCACTGGTTTTTATTAACCATTAAATTGAAGGCCCAGCTATGGTATGGTACTGTTAACTGTATTCTTTATCTTATCTGGATGCTCTTACTGGCTAGATGAAAACAACCACTTACCACCCTCCTGTAAAGAATATTTTTTATCCTTTTCCTTTTACATAACTTATCTATGCTCCCCCCACCTCGCCAGTTCTGCCCCAAACCCAATGATTAACGAGACTTCACTTAGTCACGGATGGCAACATTTAGCTGTGTTTCCATTTCAAATTACAGTGTTTATATGTGTATTATTTAAATGCAAGTGGCTCTAGGGTCCCACCCTACAGTCTTGGTTAGCTTAAGTTGGGTACAATGCCAAAGCGTGTTTAGAGGAATTCTCATCAGATCTCCCACACAAGGCAAAATAGTTGGAGGAACAGTTACCCTGCTGCTCCTCTCCCACTTAAATCAGTTAGGCCAAGAACGTGGCTTCAGGTTTCCACGGAAAATATTAGTTATTTTTATATATATAAGTAAGTTCTGAATTAGTTTAGAAACAGAATTTTCTCTTTTTTTAACCATAAAATGAGGGTAGGGAAATTTGGAGAACCACCAGATGAAAATTGGGCTAATTCGGTATGTACAACTTGGGCCATTTTTTAGTCACTCTCTTGTGTTAAAAAAAGAGGCTGGGCTTCTCAGGATTGAGCATTGGTACTGGGCAGGGGGAGGGGAGAGCTGGTTAAGTATAACTGAGTCTCATACAGTAACTTATTAAATCTTATTCTTTCCTTTTTGGGGAATTGTCTTTAAGTTTTCTCCTCTGGCTTCTAATTTCTTGCTATTGTGGAGGACGCCAGGGGGCTTCTGAAGTCAGAAGCAACCTGGGTTTGTATCCCATTCCTCTGTAGCTATGTGACCTGGGTGGGTCATGACCTCCCTTTGCCTCAAATTTCTTTACTGTAGAATGGTGACAATCAACAGTTTATTCCTCATTGGGCTGCTAGGAGGATTAAACAGTATGTGAAAATGCTTGGGATAACACACTGTAGAGGGAAACTGCTCAATAAATATGAGCTGTTTTGTTGTTGATGTTAAGATAATGCTTTGAGGATTTGGATGGTGAAGCTGACAAAAACCAAAGTGAAACCACTGAATTCCCATAATTGCAGTACAATAGCTCTAGAATATTTCTAACAGTGTCTCAAGGACATTGTGCTCTGAACTATGGATACAGATAATTTTTGTTTTGCTTTGTTTTTTCCCCGTTTGGTGGGCGGGGGTGCCGTGCTGTGCGTTGTAGAATGATTAGCAGCATTCTTGGTCTCTGCCCACTAAATGCCAGTTGCACTCCCTCTCCTCCTGGTTGTTACAACCAACACTGTTTTCAGACATTGCCAAATGTCCCCTGGGGGACAAATAGCACCTGGTAGGCCAAAAAGAATCATAAGTCACTTTCTTCAGCCCTAGGGTTCACACAGTTCCCCTTACCTTTCCTGAAAGCTATGAAATTGAGTTTAAAGGAATCCCCTTGGCTTTGATGGAGTGGATCCTTGTAACATTTAAGTAGGTGTGTTCTTTAGAAATGAGATGAATGTTTTATTGCTGACAGTGCAACATTCTAGTGGGCTCTCTGGTACAATTCTGGAATGGAGAATAATGGTGCATTGTATTTGCATGCTCTTTCACTTGCTACTTTCTATCCAGCACTGAATTCTGAAGGAGGAAAGAAGGGATTCTCATTAACAATAAACACCATTTTCAATAAATATTCTTAGGGCTCACTAAAGACAAAAAAAATTGAACTAGGGAAAATAAATGGCAGAAAAATATTATTCATATAAAATAAATGTGCTAATTGGCAAGAGTGGTTCAAAAGGACTTCTCCGTTCTCCAGACACTTTGAGCTTTGCCCATTTTCTCCTTGGCAGTGCAGTGTAAAAATGGAAATGGATTCTTTGAGCCTCTTGATGACATTTTGTTGGAATATAAGACATACTGCATTTAGATTTGTGATCGGCAAGAATTCCATCTGCACCATTCACTGGAGACCGTGCCACTGATGATGATTCCACATGGCCTATTCTTATTATTTATTTACCTACTTAATAGTAGCAAATTAAACTGAAAGGACAATTTGATTAGGAAACTTCAGTCGATCATTTTATTTCTTAGAATGGCTTGTGCGGAACAAAGAGTGGTCCACGTTTTGGATAGAGGCAGTTAATTTTTTTTCTTCCTGAATACACGTCAGGGATTTGTAAAGAAACCTTTGTAAAGGACCATCTTACCAGGTGAGTGCTAAAGGAAAACAGCATAATAAAATTCACAATTATTTAAAAACAATTTTTTTTTTTGCCTTCATCCCAACCCAAGTGAATAATGTCAATGGACTGAATGAGTCGACATTGTACCATTTCCTAGATTCTTTCAGGGACAACCCTCATGGGAATGAAACATGAGTTGCGGGTTCAACCTTGGGGGACCAATTATGCAGCTTCAGTTGACAGCTATTGTCATGGCCACTTAAGTGTCAAGGCTTTTGATATCCATTTGTAACCATAACCTTTCATTTAAAAATACTACTACTTTCTTTGGCAGCCATCCTAACTTAATTAGGAACTAACGTAGACTTGTACATTTCTTATAAACACATCAGCCAACCAGAGGATCTGGCCAGGGCTAGAGCATGATTTGAGCTTGATTGAGGGGTTTATCTTTTCCTCCTTCCTATAACACACGTATAGGTCTGGATTATATTCAGCAGAGCTGCTTTTCCTTTTATTTTCCGGTTTTGACATTTTGAATTGATTTACTCTCGTGCTCTCATTCTCCTGCTTTTACTCCTCTCTGGCATTGTTTTTTTCTCTCCTAAAACTTTGTTTTGCACCCTTCCCCCCCCTTTTTTATTAGCATTACAACTTTATCATTTAAACATTTACCGAAGAACTATTCTGACAGCCTCTGGACAGTAAGGAACAAGATTTAATGATGACAACAGAGATGATCATTATTTTTCTTAGTGCATGGTATATTACAAATTTCATTTTTTTTAAAAAAAAACTTCTTTTGAGAGGAGGGCTGCTTTGTTTCTTGCACGGCCCTAGTGGTAGCCTGTGATCCATCAATGAACACGCAGAATAAGACACAAGGCTTGATGGAAACTGTGGTGAAGTGGGTACTTACAAGTGGCCTGGGGCATCCAGTTCTACCCTAGAGATGAGTTGTGTGGGACCATGTAGTTTAGATTTTGCAGATCACTAGTAATAAGGACATAATCATCAATTGGGGCTATAAAAGGAAGTGATTATATGCTAGCGAATTTTAAGTGTCTATCATGTGCTAGGTTCTATGCCAAGTACTTGACCTATTCTTCGTATAATCTTCACAACACTACTGAGATAAAAATCATTTTCCTCACCATTTTAAGATGAACTTAATCTCAAGGAAGTTAAGTAGCTTTCATACAATCTTGCAGCTACTAAGTCTGATTCTAAAACCTGTATTTTCAGCCACCACATTTGATACTCATTTCCTAGTAATTTGAAGACAATTCTTTTTATAATCCTCTAGAAGGAGGGTATGAAAAATTGTATTGAATAAGATAAAGATGAGCAAACCCTGTTCCTGGCAACTGTCCCCTGGGCCAAGAAAAATCTGGTTGAGTATTGGTATTTTCTGTGCCTCATATTACTCCGTGGGTATACTAATAGGTTTTAGCAAATGCAGGGCTGGTACGGTTTTTCTTTTAAGCTTTGGTCCATTTCATCTGTAAAACTTGCTCTTTTAAACTAGTTGTTCTACTAACTTCGGAGACAGAAAATTCTGTTCAGCACAGAAATGAGCATAACATGCAGATAAGACCCTTTCCTGTGGCCCCTTGTCTTGGGAGTGAGTTTTTAGCTAATGAGAAGTGAGAAGTAATGAAGCTGGAATAAGAGCACAGTTATTGAACTTCAGATGGTGGACAAGATGGTATTGCTGTTGGCCAACACATCCTCCAGATTTTGGCTTTTAATGTAAAAATGTTTCATGACCGAATAGTTGTTTAAAGACTTGATGTGAAAGTAATAAAGTAGAAAGTTAAAACCAGGGTTTTGTTGTTGTGTTGATATTTACAGGATGATATGCTCTAGTACAGGGATCTGGCCCTCAATGTCACCTAGGACATGGGTTGGGAATGCTTGTGGGTCCAAGGGACAAGTGGGGACAAAGCAAAAAGCAAGAGAATAATAAAAGGATTGAGAGAACAGAGCAGAAGAGGGGAGAATGGAAAGAGGAAGAGAGACCAGGGAGGACGTAAGATTTGGAATAAAAGGAGATCAATAGAAGAAAGCGGTCTCCCTGGTGGGAATAACTAACTGTTGTCTCAGGCAGATTCCAGTGCTATAGTTTAAAGTACAGGAGTACAGGTGTGGTAGAATCTAATTGACCATTGAATGGTAGACACGATGGGATAACACACCATTTGAGAAACCGTTTAAAAATTTCCTTTTTCTTCCATTAAACAAAAATGTGGCACATAATATACAGTTATCTGCCCCTTTCTTATTACACATCATGATATGTCTTGGAGGTCTTCCACGTCAGAACACTGAAGGCCTCCTCAGTTTTTTATTAAGTGGCATGATATTCCTTTGGTGATATAGACTGGGGTATATAATTGGTCCCCTGTGTTGTTTCTACTCTTTATAGATTTCAAACAATGCTGCCATTGCGAATATTATGCACACTATATTGTACATGAGTAGGTTTATCTGTGGGACAAATTCCCAAACACAGGACTACTGAGCGAACAAGAGAATGCCCAAGTGAACTCCATTGAGCACTACCATTTTGGGGCTTCCAATTGAATGACTATTCTTTAATCCATTGTGTTAATACTGATGACAATAAACATTTATTGATTGCTTCTTATTTGCCATATGTTGTTCTAAGAGCTTTAAATGCATTATTGTGTTTACTCTGTAGGATGAGATTGGTATGATTATCTCTATTATACACTTAAGGAAAATGAGACTCAGAGAAATAAATCGCTTGCACAGTATCAAAGATAGTGTAAGTAGTAGAGCTAAGATTCAAATTCTGGTGGCCTGACCTCAGAATTCCTATCAACCAGCTGCTCCACCCAAACTGGGATGGTCACCAATGGCCTTCTTATCTCCAAATCTAACAATTCCCAGCCCTCATTCTCATTTTTCTTTTTTTTTTTTCAACCTCATGCCTCCTGCAGTCAAAGTAAGGGACTACAGGCTTTGGAGAGCCACACCTAAATTACCCCCCATTATGTGTATTCTAGACTTTTAAATAAAAACAGAAGAGAGAAAAGAAAATGTGTCATTTCCAAAATTATTTAGGAAAAGAAATGGTAGGTAATACATCAGTTCGGACTTGACAAAAAAGCCCTTGAATAAAAGGTTAAAGTGTCAGCAAAAGTTCTTGAAAATGTTCTACCATTTAATAATAATGTTAAAAATTTGAAGAGTCTCGGGCGCGTGGGTGGCTCAGTTGGTTAAGCGACTGCCTTCGGCTCAGGTCATGATCCTGGAGTCCCTGGATCGAGTCCCGCATCGGGCTCCCTGCTTGGCAGGGAGTCTGCTTCTCCCTCTGACCCTCCCCCCTCTCATGTGCTTGCTCTCTCTCATTCTCTCTCTCTCAGATAAATGGATAAAATCTTTAAAAAAAAAAAAATTTGAAGAGTCTCTATTAAAGCTAAGGATTTTAAAATTTGGAAATATATTATTTTTAAGATTTAAAAGGAGGAAATTTTATGGCATTCTTAAATATTTATACTTTATGATTCACATAATTACTTAAGCAATAATTATTTGTTAGAATAAAATTTTGATACTATACATCAACTTTTTGTCCTGGTCTTGAGAATTCAGGTAATAAATAGGAAAATAAATTACACTACTTCTGGCTCTGATTTAATTTGAACAGATAGAGGAGACTATATGAATAAATATAGCATATATTGATATTTTTTAAATTTCCATTATTAGGTGGAAGGTAGAGGAAAGTATGAAATATGGTTATCAATGAAACCATATGTTAACTAGTAAATAAAAATTGTTCAATATCACAAATCATCATGGAAATGCAAACCAAAACCACAGTGAGATACAATCTTACACCAGGTAGAACGGCTATCATCAAAAAGACAAAAGCGATAACAACTATTGGTGAGGATGTGGAGAAAAGGAAACTTTCATGCACTGTTGGGGAATGTAAATTGGTGTGGCCACCTTGGAAAACAGTATGGAGGTTCCTCAAAAAATTAAAAAGAGAACTACCATATGATCCAGCAATTCCACTTCTGGGTATGTATCTAAAGAAATTGAAATCAGGATCCCATGGAGATATCTGCACTCCCATGTTCCTTGCAGCATTTCTCACAATAGCCATCATGCAGAAACAACTTAAGCGTCCATCAACAGAGGAGTGGATAAAGGAGATATGGAATATATAAGCAATGGAATACTATTCAGCCATGAGAAATAAGGAAATCTTGCCATTTGTAACAACATGAATAGACTTTGTGGCTATTATGCTAAGTGAAGTGTCAGAGAAAGATATTGTATGATACCACTTATAGGTGGAATCTAAAAAAAAATGCAAACTCAGAGAAACAGAAGAGTGGTAATTACTAGGGGTTGGGGGTAGGAGAAATAAGGAGATACTGGTCAAAGGGTATAAACTTCTAGCTATAAGATTAACAAGTTTGGGGATCCAACGTACAACATGGTGATTAGAGCTAATAATACTGTATACTTAAATGTTCCCAAGAAATGGTAACTATGTGACAGGATGCAAGTGCTAGCTAATATTATGGTGCTAATCACATTGAAATTTATAAATGTATCCAGTCAACACATTGTACACCTTAAATATATAATGTTATGCACCAATTATATCCTATAAAGCTAGAAATATGTATCTATTTCTATGTAGAAAATATATATCTATAAATATCTATCTATATATCTATAGGTATATATTTCTATATAGATATAAAGATAGCCATATATAGATAGAAATATAGATATACAGCTATTTCTAGGAGAAAAAGCCTCAAAAAATTGACTAGAGTTTTGAAGTAATTGTTCTATTTCTTGGTTTCTAAGAAGGCAAATGGACTCCTCTTGAAAATATAAAAGATGCTTTAGTGAATCGCTGAGAGTATCTGATCTCTGAGTTCTATCCCTCCTCTTCTCTATACTCCTCTCCACATTTGGGGCTGAAAGCCTGCAAGCTATTTTCCCCAGGTTCCCTCGCCAGTTGCCTTCCTGTTAAGTTCTATTAATGGGAGACATTGGCCGGTAATTGGGAACTGGAAAGAGGGAAGAAACTTTTTTTTTTTCCCCTCGTGGCTTCTGGCAGGGGCTTTAGGTAGGAGAGGCCACTCGCCAGTGTGAGCTCTGGGTTCTCCCAGTCGGTGCAGCTCCAAAGGCAGCGGGGGTGGGGGTGTTTAAGCAGGCACTGGCGCCAGGGACCCCAACAGCGGCATTGGCAGTAGGGGGTTCTCAGCAGCCTGGGAGGCTCACACTGGGGGTTCTGGGTCCTGCCGTTTCCCCTTTCACTTCTCTGGTTCTAAGCACGGTAGTGATTCTCTGCAGTTACTGATCTTTGGGTGAACTTATCTCTTCTGGCTCATGGAATTCTTCCAATATCTTTGTAATGCGTTTCCTGTATTAAATTCTCTCTGTTTGATATGACCAGAGTGGTTTCTGTTTTCCTGGCTGGACATTGACTGATACAGCTTATGGAAATTTCTCTCTTGTCCATAAACTAGAGCTTATGATCTTTAAGATGGTGGTACCCAGATAGGATGGTGTCACATTTTTATGGCGATGGAGATATTTATGCTATAACTGACAAGCCAAAGCAAGTGACTGTAAACCTGAAGTGAAAAGAATCACAGTCATCCTGTGCCGTCTCTGTATGAATGCCAGTGTCCCACTCTGTCAGCATGTTCTTGGATTGAACCTCCAGCAACTGGGAAAATCTTTGATACTGTGCAAACATGGACTTCTTTTTCTCCTTATCTGAAGGGCAATACAGTTGAGGGGGGAAAAGACCATGGAGAACAATACTAATATGGACTTCTTTTTCTCCTTATCTGAAGGGCAATCCAGGTGAGGGGGGAAAGAGACCATGGAGAACAAGACTAATTTCTATCTTTTGTGGCCACCTGTCTTATTATAGGAACTCATCAAAATTACTGTGTAAAAAGATTGTCAACTACTTTGTAAAATCTATGTGTACATAGGAAGTTATTGATAAACTTTTAAGGCAGATGTTTATTTCACATTTTTCATTTTTGTTGTGCTTTACGAGATAAATGGTTCATTTCTGGTCTAAAAAGTGTTACAAGTCTACTAGAGGATAAGACACCTATGTCAGAATGTAGATCAACTACATCATTAAGCACACAGACTTAGTTCATCAGCTTTTGGATTGTGCATATGTCCAAACTCATTCAAATGTATACACTAAGTTTTACCTCAATAAAGCTGTTAAAAAAGCTTATATAAGTGATTTCACACTTCATGTATCATTCTGCAACTTGATATTTTTCACTCAACATTTTTAGTTTGGGACATCTACTCAGGTTGATATATTTAGCACTATATCTTTTTGATTCACTTTCATTGTCCTGTTCTATTCTATAGCTTAGTGATGCAAGACCACTTATTGTATTTTTCATTGGAATCCTGTGATTTTAAAAATCAAGATCTTGGGCACCTGGGTGGCTCAGATGGTTAAGCGTCTGCCTTCGGCTCGGGTCATGACCAGGGTCCTGGGATCGAGTCCCACATCAGGCTCCCTGCTCAGCGGGGAGCCTGCTTCTCCCTCACCCACTCCCCTTGCTTGTGCTCCCTCTCTCGCTGTGTATCTCTCTGTCATATAAATAAATAAAATCTTAAAAAAAAAATAAAAAATAAAAATCAAGATCTTCATTGTAGCTGTGGTTCTCTTTATACTAGTTTCCCGATCAGATTGCATGTTGCAGTAGTGGAGATGAGTGAATCCTAACTGTTTTCTTTTTTTAAAAAGCTACCCCCATGACAGAGGAAACCCTAGGTAAATTTTATTTTCCTCTGCCCTTACCTGTACTCTTCAACCTTTAATGTCCTAACCTATGCAAAATACTTGGAAGGGAATGTGGCACAGAGTCAGTGCTAGAGAAGCATTGTCTGAAGGACATGGGGGCAGCCAGGTAAGGAGCCAGGGTGTCTGGGTTGGAAGCTCAGCTGTGCTCCTTCGTACCTGTGTGACTTTGGGCAAGTTTCTCAGCCTTCTGTGCCTCAGGTCCCTCATCTGTAAAATGAGGGCATAACAACAGTCCCTACCTCATAAGGCTGTTTTTTGAGGATTAAATGAGTAAATGAAAACATGCAAGGAACGCCTGTTACCCAGCCAATAGTAAGCTGTTGTGTGTGTTATTTCAGGTTCCTTGGGCCCTTGCTCCAGGCCTTACCCTCTTTGGACCCTGCATTCTCTGCAGTCTTGGAACTTGGATGCACCAACTCTTGCCAAGGTACCAGTGAGTTGATGAGTCATTCCTTTCCATATTTCCCTTTAACCCGCTCCCGCTGAATGAGCCTGAAATACTATGTCCTGAGGGTGAGCGTGTCTTCCTGGCACGGCTTGTGTGGGACCGCACGTCCATTTCTCATCTAGGGAAACAGGAGCTTCGCTCCTAAGTGTCATGACACGGAGGCTTTCCAGCATGGTGTTTTCTTTTGACAGGAGGATACATTTCTGTTGCAAAAGCCGCCAGCAGCTGACCTGGTGACATGACTTGAATTTTTAAAGATGTGTTTCTTTCCTTTCTGCTTAATGCTTCTCCCTGATGCAACTTGTATTTTCTCTAGCTGGAGGTGGTGGGTGGGAACCCATGTTCCGAGCATTGTTTGGTAGGAGAGGCAGCCCTTCCTACCCCATTGGGTTTTCACCAAATCCAGGACTCACACATAATTCGAGCCTCTGCCCCTCCATCTGACACTTTCTGCTCTTGTAGCTACTTTCCACGATTCCTTTGTTCCAGCGAGCAGCACTGATCTGCTGCCATCCTTATTGACCACTTGCTGGTGGCCCAGTGTCTATCCCCGGCTCCCCTCCACCCGTGCTCCCACCAGGCACAGAGCCAGCGATTGGACCCAGTTCCTGGATTCTTGGCTCTCTTGAAGCTCACACTGCCCATGTGGCCAGGCTTTGTCTCCACTTGGGCAGTTTTTCTTTCGATGCTCTACCTTCCTTTCCTCCAGTCTGCTCTCTTAGAGAGCTTCAGTCCCGTGTAGTGGGAGCATATCCGAGCCACATTTGCTGGCCAGGTTTAAGTTCTTTCCTACAGAGCTCCTGAACCCCATCTGGTTGAGGGCCCCTGGACATGCCATGTCAGGAAACAGTCTAGACTTCTCAGAGCACCTGGGAAACCTCCCAGGTACAGTGGCTTGGTTCTTCAAGTTCTCCCAATGGACTACTCTTTCTACCTAAGTTAACAGCAGTTCCTTGAGTTCCCATGTGGGTATGGCAGTCACTTAGGAAACAGGAAAGCCCAGAACCTGTGAAGCTTAAAAAAATGACAATTATTTGAGTATTCCAATAAGGGTGTTCTTGTGAAACCACATGAATGAAAAACATCAGTGATGAAAAATTTAGGAATCACTGTTATATAAAAGTCTTAGACTATGTATTGTCTCTAAGGTGTGAAAGGAATATTGGAGTCTTTACAGTTTACAAATACCTAAAAAGACTGAGGTAACACTGTTCCTGTATATTGTTGCATATTTTTTTAAAGATTTGACAGAGAGAGAGAGAGAGAGAGAGCACAAGCAGGGGGAGTGGCAGGCAAAGGGAGAAACAGGCTCCCTGCTGAGCAAGGATGTCATATTGTTGCGTATTAACAAAGTATTCTTTTGTATCATAAACATGATTGAGACTAGCACTGACTCTTGCCAGGCACTGTTCTATAAGCTGGGATGCATCATGGACCTCATGTTCTAGTAGCTTTAGGATTTGATTAGACTACACTCTAGAGTATTTGGGAATCTAGTCATTTCACATCCAGAAAAGATGGCTATCCCTAGTGTGAAAGCATATACCATTGGAGACAACTGTCCAATTGAGGACAAAGAGCAAAAATATGTTCACAATCTAGTGGGAAAGTCAGGCGTGGGTATAGCTAAAATATAATATGTAAAATGCTGTGATAGCATATAAACAAAGTATAGCTTAGAACAGTGGGTATTAATCAGATTTTACAAGAGGATAAACTTGGGCTTTAATAACAAGCTAATAAATGAGCTTCAAACAGCACAAGACTGGACCAGACTATAGTCTTCCAAGGGCTGGGAATCAGGAATCAGGGGGTAATTATAGGATAGTTTAGGACATCTGAAACATAGGAGAACTTTCTCAGATACCAGACATGGGAGGACCTTCTTCCCTCAGGGTGAGAGATAAAGGTGGGTCATCCAAGGGTCATAATATCAAGGGGGAGGGTGGAGCCACCAATAATGGCCATTATTATTTATCTAAAATAATAAAAATAGCCAGAAACTCAGTTTCATAGGTTGAGAAGCTCTGCTTTCTGGTTAAGCTTTGTGTCATTACAAAACAGAAAGAAAAAGTTGTTGAAATAATTCAAATTCTTGGTAAAAGTAAGCATTATCAATAACAGAAACCTCTTGCAATTCAAAGTTTATTAAATGAAAATTACCCAATAATTGGTAGGTTTAGAGGGATGATATATGGTTCCTTTTCCAGTTTCTACTTAAGAAAAGGAAAAGACTTTGGTCAAGTTGGATGGGGTCAGAAGAGGGCAGGAAAACTTCATTTGGCTCCAGAATACTCTTGATTTAGTTGTAATAATAACACTGTCATTCATATTGGAGGTGAAACTACTGAATGACAATAAGGGGTGAATCATCTTTTGAGGGTTCCTCTCAAAGGTGAGGCAGTCGGGTGAGTGCTCTGTCTACCAAATACAAGTGTGCAAGGTACTAGGAACATGAAGAGTCATAAGGTGTAGTGTCTGGTCCCAACTTTCATAGAACTTAAAATCTTGAAAGAAGGATATAAGGAAAAGTAATACTAGGTAGGATATGGTTAAGGTACAGATGAAGGTCTTGGATCAGAGACCAGCTATCATGTCCATACACAAACCCGAAACTTTGATAGAAGAATGTGTAAGCAATTGAGGCTAGGTATTTATCCAAACTAGAATCAGGACAATTCACTGAAAATCAATTTCCAAAAAGTCAATTTGTCAAGACTGATGAATTATGGAGGATTTTTTCAAAGTTTTAGTTTTGCCATAGCCTTTACACCTCAGCTATTTGAGTAAGGATTTATCTGCTCAACTTAGGTGGATGTTGATTTCATGCATATTTTATAATTCAGATGCCTGGTGTTGCTCAATGCTTAATGCTTTATCTGTGAACGGGCAGTCTTTTTCTTAAACCCAGTTTATAGCCTTTTCTATTTTGGTGGGCTCACGTCCCGGCCCTGAAACTGCCCTCAAATGGTTGCAATCAAGTTTCCTGTAACCTCAGGATATGAAGCTGACAGTTTCCTCCAGATGGTCTTTTGGTGGGTTTGCCATGTGCTGAAATGGCTTTGAATCAATTGACTTTCAACAAATTAACCCAAAACAGTTCAAATGAACCCAGAGCACTCCAAACTACCTCTTAACTTTCTATCTCTGTAAGTGAGGTCTTCATGTCCCTGAATTATAAAATTAGAAGCCCCTAACTTATTTTTTTAGTGATTTAACAACTTTCCCATTATGTTTTTCTCCCAGCACTGGTGGTAAACAGTAGTAAAAATAACCCTTAATATATTTTTTAAAGCTTCCCTTTTAATCCCTTCCAGGAAAGGAATCCTGGATCTAGCATTACCTAAACAAACGCTGAGTAGGTGTCAGGAACTTAGATTCCAGTTCCCAAACACTTAAACTTCTTAAATTCTTAACATCCAAATATTTTTTTTCTATAAGATAGAGATAAAACATCAGCCTCTACCTTCCTTGTAAATAACATAATAAAAGGAGTTGAGGTGATAAAGTAACTACTGTGGTCACTGAGGAGGAGAAGAGCAAATCAATTGAACTTCGCTAATAGTCATCAGTTTAATATGTTCCAATTTAATATTTGCTTAGCATCTCTGCTCAAGAAATGGTGTTATGTACTATTAAAAATTTTTAAAAGGTGACCAAGACACAGTTCTGACCCTCAAGGAGCAATTGTTTTAGTCAGATGAATAAAAGAAATACATAGACCTACAGGGCACAGTACAATAAGGGCTAAAAGACAATAGAAATGCAGTTCATTATTGATTCCAAGGAAACAAATTACATTGGACACGCATCTGGAAGACTGGAAAGGCTTGAGCAGATGAAAAACAGAAAGGACATTTCGAGGAAGGGCATAGAGTTGGGAAACCATAGCACCCACGTGGAAAAGGTGTATTTACGGGGAAATGGGAAATGGTAGTGGAGATTCATGGCGAGTCCTGCTGTGTAGGGGTTTCTGCTGCGTTTGGTATGCAATGAAACACTGAAGGTTTTTGGATGTAAGAGATAAAATACAGCAATATAGTTAATCTGGCAATGGCGTTTGGGATAATTTGGAGAGGTAGATCGTGAGATTGGGAGTACAGCCTGGAATTAAAGGAGCTTCAAGGACTGAGCAGCAGAAATCAGACAGCAGACAGAGCCCAGAACCTCTTTCCCAGGGCTAGTCAGAAGTCTGGTGACTAGAGCCACACATAAGTAATGGGCTGAGACAGAGGGCAAACTCTTCAACATGCCTTACAAAGTCCCTTCGAAACTGGCTCTTACTGCTTTGTTAGCTTCATCTCCCACCATCTTCCCGAGCTTGTCTCTGTAGCTGTACGGCACCATGCACGTCACCCCAACCGTTCCATAAAAACCTCAGTACCCCACCTTCTTTGCTTTGCCTTCTGCCTGGGGCACTCTGCCCCGCCCTTTCCTCTGCCCAGGGAACTTCTACTGGTCCTTCTCTTCCCATTCCTTCCTCCACCCTCTTCTTACACTGATTTAGGGGGTTTTCTTTGTCAATTCCATATCCTCATGTAGATTTTATACTCTGTTGTCACTACCTATTTTCTTGTTTTTCTTTTTTCTCCAGACTATGAGCTGTTGGAAGCTGGGACCACCTGATTGAGCCGTTAGCACGGTGAGTGACACTGAATAGATGCTTGATAAATGCTAGATGAAGGAATAATGGCCAAATTAATATACTACCTCAAGCATCTATTCACGGTTACATTTCCAGCATTTGTATAGACCGAAATCATGCTGCAAAAGAAGAAAGAGACCTTTGGCTGATGAGTCCAGGCAATTGTCTGCACGAGCATGTGCACATGCTCATGCACACACACACACACACATCTAGCAATATGTCTACAACAAATACGCAGTGATTGATTCCATTTTTTTGATGTAAATGCTAGGGGACTTCAAAACAGAGGGATGGCTCATGGTGCCGTTAGTCAGGAAAGGCTTCGTATCCACTGGAACAATCCAGGAGAGGGGGAATTCATGCTTGAAAAAAAAAAAGAGAACAAAGGAAGGAGTAAGGTCAGTGATGTGCAAAGAGGACTGTTTAAGGTTTATGTGTTATTGAGATATGACGGTGTATTTTCTTTCAGATCTCTCCTGTTCTTCCCAAGATCTTAAGTAAACAAAGCAAAGGCCAAAATGGGAGAGGGAAAATCTATTCAAAGCCATGAAACACAGACATCACAGAATTGTTTCAGCCACATTTTATTGTCAGAAAGATTCAAAAGATAAATCAGCCTAGGCTGCCTGGGGATTATGTTATGGGGGTTTGGACAATCAAATTACTAAGAGTTACTCCAAGAGGCATATTTGTATTCATTCCTTGTGAGGGATAAAAGAGGATGATGTAAGCTTCAAGAGTAAAGTAACGTGTGATAAATTTTGGAAGAAATAACTGGAAAAAAATAAGAACTTCTGGCTTGATGTTCCAGGAATACAGCTAAGCAGGCCAAGATTTTATTAAAAGAAAAAAATGCATATTACAGAAATGAGAAGACAATGTTATGTGGATAAAGAAGCACTGTGATATTTTAAGCTGGCTGAATAAAATAGAACATGGCAATGGAAATGTGAATAAAAGGCACAGAAGTGGGGACTAGAAAAAAACAGATGTAGAAATTTTCTTTTTTCTGGGAGCAGATAGAAGTTAATGTTGATAAAGGAAACTACTGTGAACCTACTTATATTATAAGCGACTTTGTGAATATTGAGGAATCGGTCGGCTTGTGCTCACGTGGTTGGCATATTGGGAAAATTGCATCTAATACAGGCTTAAAAATCTTCAGCCTGAGGAGGAACATATTCATTCCAGGCCTCTCACAGATTTGAAGAGAAAACATAAGATAAAGAGAAAATGGAAAAATCAGAGGTAACAAAATTTGATCCTGCCTGTATTTTGTAGAGGCAGATGAAGGGCCTCTTAAAGGCAAAAATAAAAAAAAATAGTTTTTTATCAGTTTAAAGAGAGAACACTTATTCAGAGGGGTTGGAGGACATAATTCCCCAGTCTGTTACAGCAACCTGATTCTTCTTTTGTAACCACTAGCCTGCTAGAAGGTACTATCTGTTTTAATATGGTTTTTATTTTTTATTTTACAAGAACCAAAAGGACATTGCTATAACTCAGTTTGGATGGCAACATTACATTGGG
This sequence comes from Mirounga leonina, assembly GCF_011800145.1. Lineage (NCBI taxonomy): Eukaryota > Metazoa > Chordata > Mammalia > Carnivora > Phocidae > Mirounga > Mirounga leonina. Next base: position 10,057,959 of record NW_023270314.1, read on the forward strand.
ATTTTTATGATTTTTACGAATTATGATAAATTCCAAGAGCTGTATTATATATAGCAAGGGCAAGACTCCATAAGAATAAGATAAGATATAAAAAGAAGAGAGAAATAAGGATAATGGACACCTTAACTATCTCCTGAAGGGGACAATAAAAGTTAAAATGGAGCACTAGGGAAGGCAGTCTGGCTGAGGCCCAAATTGTCAGAGAAAGGCTTTAGAAAACTAAGGGATTCAGATAGAATGATGGGTCAAGTCTTATTTGATATCCAGATGTGTAGTCCAGTGGGCAATAGAAAGTTAACACATCTTTATATTTAGACAGAAGATCCCATAATCAGGTGCTAACTTCCTTTGCTTTTAAGTGGGTCCTTTTGTACCCTGCAATGTTATGTGGGATGCCCAGTCAGTAGGTCACACATTCTGTGAGCACTTGGATAATGGTGCCGGCTGAGGTCCTGCAGGCAAAGAAGGCAAACCCATATTGCGAATGTGTGTTGATTTTAGTCAAGATACATGGCTGCATTTTTCAGGATGAAAGGAGTCTAATGTAATCAATATGGTACCAAGTTGGTCTGGAGAGTTGGTGCCATACTGGGGGGCTCAGTATCGGGCTCGATTGCTGGCAGGTTTGGACTTTCGGCAGAAACAATATTTAATCAGCTTTGGTGACAGGGAACCCATGCGGTCAGGTCCATGCTTCCAATCCTGCCTCCATGGCTATCCTGTTCATGGGCCCACTGTGCCAGGAATAGGGTGGTCTAGGATGCAGGTTGCTGATGTTCATTGTCTGCTTCTTTATTTATTATTTTCTCGGTGGTGGAAGCTTCTGTTGGATAACATGCTGTACTTTCCCCACTCCCCTTCCCAGACCTCTTTGCCTTTAACCTTATTATTTATTCTTCATGCCATATTTATTCTTGCCTTAAGCTTCTTGTCTTTCCACGCAAAGTGGGTGACCGGGTGGACAATCTGAAGCCCTATTTATTGGGAGGCTTTCCTTCCCCACTTGCATTCGGGGCCACCCTGTGTGAGGCTGTGGAGTGGCAACCACCCGTTTTTGGCTTACACTCACTTATTGAACTGATCAGTCTTGTAGAAACAAGCTTGGCCATTTCCCTCCTCCACTACCTGATCATAATGGACTTCTCAGGAGGCCGCCGGTAGGAGCTTGGGGAGAGGTGCTGGCGGGACCATGGCAGATAACACGAGGGCACCTCTTGCACAGCTTGCTTGCAGCCCCACCAGCCGCTGATCCCAGATGTACCATTTCCATCTGATGGGATGCTGCAGGCCCACCCAGCCTTATGATTTGGTGGATCTGGGAGAACTCACTTGCGATGGACATACAAGTCCCGTATACTCTCTCACATCTTTTCCATGAGAGAAGAATCCCCTAATTCACTTGTAGTTGGGTCTCTGCTATTATCAATTGAATATAATTTCTAGCTGACAAAGACTGGATGTTGTACAACATTGCTATTCAAATTGTATTGTGTAAGCTACTGTCAGTCCACAAACTGCTCTCTGTTGCGATTAACTCAGAAGCTAGCGCCAGAATCTAGACCAATTTCTTTACTACACACAATCTAATTCAACTGGACATTTTTCTTCTTTTTGGGGGGGTGTGAGATGTTCTCAGCAAAGGGAGCAGTATGTTGATTACATTGTGGTATAAGCTCTTTATCTCATAATGGACTGGTATTGACCATAATGGACCAGTAGTGAGTAGTTTGGACACTGACACCTCACATAGGACTCATCGAAGACTAACGTCTCCCAAAGTGTACTTTTGAGACAGATGCACCGGGATATAAACAACAATTCCTTCCTTTAATTGTTGATTCTGTTTTGAAATTTAAACCTGTGATTATTGATTGGAGCTACTGCTAAGTCTTTTAAGTCATCTCTTAACTACTTTACTCTCCTGGTCTTGGATTCAGGATAGTAAAAAATTATTACACAAGACTTGGCTTCACAGACTTTTGTAATCACAGCAGTGCCTGACATGTTGTTCACTTCAAAGCAGAGTAAAAACCTTTCATTATGTGCTTCTTTGTATGCCATTTGTCTATCAAACTTTGCTGTACCGCAAAGCAACTGTTTTACACATAGATTCTGCTTCAGTTTCAGAGTGGATGTGGAGTTAAATGGTTTACCAATACATGTAGTACATGCTGAATGTATGCTAGCTATTATCATTAGTTGAACAAACTTGGGTTTGTTCACTATTATTCAACTCCCCGACTGCACCCCACACCCCACCCTAGATCCCACTGTGTTTCTCAGAAGATGTTTTGTATGGGTAGCAATAAATAGACAAAGATGAGTAAACCTCTAAGGACAATCTTTATAAATGCTAGAATTTCATAGTTAAGCCCCAACTGGACCACTACAGCTCTAACTTAATCTGTAGGCAATCATGGAATAAAAACCAATAGCCGCTCACTGCTCTAGATCCCATCACTCTAAACTTCCTAGTGAAGTTAAAAAATGCTCTACTCCAAGATCATGTTATCCTTGGGAAGCATTTTATTCTGACTGTATGCACAGTCATTAGAAATTCTGGGGTAAAAACCTTTCCTCGCAAATGATTGAAGGGTATAATTCTCAGTATCCTTGTAGTCTAAGGAGGACAGCCTGACAGTAATGGCAAGGATAATGCTTTTTTTTTTTTTAAGATTTTATTTCTTTATTTGATGGAGAAAGAGAGAACAGAGAGAGAGAGAGAGAGAGCACAGGAGAGGTGGGGGAGAGGCAGACTACCCCGCTGAGTGGGGAGCCCGATGAGGGACTCAATCCCAGGACCCTGAGATCATGACCTGAGCTGAAGGCAGACGCTTAACTGACTGAGCCACCCGGGTGCCCCAAGGATAATGCTTTTTAACTACAGAACTTGATTTCCTTAGCCTGACTTTCAAGGAAATGTATTCTTTGAAGGAACTCTATGGCTGATCAAGTAGAAGACATTTCTGCTAAATCATCTGCAAATCAGCAGAGGATGCTAATGTAAAGAGGGACAATAGCTAGAATTTTTCCACTTTTGAACAAAAACTGTGACCACTGGGCATGACTAGGTTAGGAATAATGGGAATTTATATGAGCAGATATTCTCTTGAAAAACGACCCACCACCACCTTCCTTCCTGCCAAAGCACTAAGGTCATAAGTAAAGAGTGAAAAGAGCAGAAGAACAAGAATGGCACCCTAAGGAACTAGGTTATTAGGTGCAAGAGACAGCTTGGAAGTTTCAAAGGAGCCAAGGAGATCAAGAATTTGGAAGATGAGAGAAAGGAAGGGAGGGAAATAGGGAAAAAGAGTGGAAGGGTTGGCAAGAAAGAGAGAGGGGGAGGCGAAGGAGGGAGAGAGGAAGATCCCATCTTTGATCTATCTTTTGTTTTCTTTGCCCAGTTGTCTGCCCCTGCAACTATTCTCAGTATTTTCCCCTTTGCTTCCTTCTCTCCTTTCACATGGTAAATGCAATTACCTCAATTTATCTGTACTCTTAAAAAGGGAAGCAAGACAAGATCAAACCAGTAAAGTCTCCACCGAGTTGTGGACTTGTTGACAACTTCTTTTTATCTCCTCTACTCCTGAGGTTTGGCGTCCTATTTGTCTTTGAGAAGGGTGATAAGTGAAATTGAGGGAGGGGAAGGAAAGACGCATTTCATTTGGTGAGTGCTCAATGACTAAATATTCACGTAAATCCATTAACTTATAACCGATTCAATGTCATGTATATGAAGTAATTCACATTGAATCCAGCTGAAACTGATTTTGTTCTTCACTATGCTTCTTGAATAATCTTCTTTCTTGCCTTCTCAGCATTGCTAGTTAAATTTTCTTCTCTGACTCTCATTGCTTAAGATTTTATCTTTCTGTCATGTTCTTACCTTAGCTCTCTGTTTATTGTAACAAAAGCTGCCACTTTTTTCTTTAGCTGTTTTCTTTAGCAGAGGAAGGAAAAGAATCCATTTTTTTTTTTTAAAGACAACAAATGTTTACTATAGATGTAGTGAAAATGCAATGCTTATATTTAGGTTGAAGTTAAAAGGTGCCTGGAAAAAGATCAACAACTGAAAACATTCACTGTATTTAATGCATCTTTGTGTGTGAGTGGTGGGGGGCTGGGTGCTAAAAAACAATGCTTAACGCTGTCATCAGGGAGACAAACATACAGAATTAGATTTTTAGAGCTAGAGAAACATAGAAAAAGATTTTTTACTTGATCTCTTTGTTCAATAGATAAAAAAGCTGAAGGAAAGAAAAGGTAAGTGAATTACTATGCATCTGAGAAAATTACTCTTTCAGATGCACTAGAAAATGTGAAATTTTATATTATCCTACTACATTTCATATAGTGGATATTATGAATGGTGTCTTAAAAGGTAACTTTCAGTTAAAAATATGTAACTTGTGGGCACCTGTGTGGCTCATTCATTAAGCGTCTGCCTTGGGCTCAGGTCATGATCCCAGAGTCGCAGGATCAATCTTTCATCTCCCTCATCGGTCTCCCTGCTCAGCAGGGAGTCTGCTTCTCCCTCTAACCCTCCCCCTTCTCGTGCTCTCTCTCACTCTCTCGCTCTCAAATAAATAAATAAAGTCTTAAAAAAAAGTGTAACTTGCAAAGATTTGTTATCTTAAACTTGATTTTTGAATGTTACTGGAATTAGTTTGTTAGGGCTGCCATAAGAAAGTACAGACTAGGTGACTCAAACTATAGTAATTTATTTTCTCCAAGTCTGGAGGCTAGAAGTCCAAGATCAAGGTGCTGGCAGGGTTGGTTTCTTCTGAGGCCTCTCTCCTTGGCTGGTAGAAGGCCATCTTCTTTCTATGTCCTCACATGGTCTTCCTTCTGTATCTGTGTCCTAATCTCTTATAAAGATAGGTCATATTGGATTAGGATCCACCCTAATGATCTCATTTAACCTTAATTACCTCTTTAAAGACCTTATGTCCAAATAGTTACCTTCTGAGATACTGAGGGTTAGGACTTCAACATATTAATTTGATGGTGGTGGTGGTGGGGGACCCAATTCAGCACATAAGAATACTTATGCCATTTTTTTGGGGGGGGTCTGGGGACACATTTATAAAAGCATCAGGCAAATCTACAAGAAGATAGACGGTATATGTAATAGATAACAAGGTTTATAAGTAATTTACACCAATCTTTTTAGACGTGCAGTGACAAAATGAAGCAGGACTGGATAAAATGTTGAGAAAAGTTAAAAGAAGAAACAAGTGAACTGTGATGGAAATAAATAGGAGAGAGAGAGAGAGAGAATGAATAGTAAAGAAAAACAGAAGATTAAAAAAAGGTAAGACTATAGAAAGTGACCAGGAAATAGAGCAGCTTTGTTTGTCCATTCATGTCTCTGTTTTTCTAACAGTGATGTTGGAAGTGTTCCATGTGGTTCAATTTATTTTATTAATAAAATCTGATGATTTAAGACATAAGAAATAGGGAATGGAAAAATACTGTATTTTCCCAGCCAAACCAAATCCACCCCTTGACTCTTATTTTCGGAGGTTGGCCCCCCATGGACGTTACTTTTGCCAACTGCTGGTATCATAGAAACCACCAAAACCTCAGATTAAAAAAAAAAAAAAAAAGCTCTAATGATTTTAAATTAGTAAAAATTCAAGTTTGAAAACTAAATATCTTTTTGAATTACTATATGGGTGTAGACTACTTACATTTCCAGCCTTACTATGTATTTAGGATAACATTCACTGGACCAAAATTTTTTTTTAATTTAAGTAGTAGGAAGATTGATCAAAGCAAAAGTTCTAAGGTATAAAAAGCACAAAATAAGCACATCCCTTCATCTAAATTTTGGACTGAAAATACCCCACCATAACGTAGAAATAATGTGTGAGGTAATTTTTCATGCTTGACACAAACTTTTAGTAGAAGATTCTCCTACAAGGAACTTCTAAAGAATAGAAATAGTCACAAAGCAGCTTATGCAAGTACCATATAACTAATCCATGAAAAATTTAATTCCACTCAGGCATTTAGAAGATAAATGTTATCCATGTCCATATATTTAAATTTTTCAGCCAAAAATATTTTAACCATATAACTTTACAGCACACAGAAAAAAAAAATACACATAAAAGTGAAAAATGTGTTTTGCTATAAATCTGCCACTGATATGATATGAGTGTGCAATTAAATGGGCCATGCTGGAGAGAGGCAAGATTGGCTACTGGGTGGTTGCCAGTGATATACTTTGACCCTTCCCGGCCTCATGTGTTCCTGATCAGGCAGCCGGGGCTCTGGCAAATCCAGGCCAGGCAAGCAGAAAACAGAACAGCTCTTACTTTCAGTGATGGGGTTCAGAGAGAATGGGGCATAGGACACATACTTGATCTGCTGCTAAATATTTCATTTCAAAGCTGAACCCTAAATTGTAGCATAGAATTAGATGACTTTTAGGGGAATTATTTTCCAGTGTTTGTCTTCCTTGTTTATTCTGACATTCACAGTGGCATTTTATGATGGTGTAGTGTAGTAAGGAGCACTAAATTGAAAGACAAAAAAACCTAACCAGGTGTGGCTAACTGGGTGACCCTGGCTAATCAATTAGTCACTCTAGGCCTCAGTTTCCTTGTCTAGAAAATTAAATGATTGGTTTAGATGAGTAGAGATTGTATGGAGTGACCCTTAAGTAAATCTGGTTTGCAAATGTGTTTTCGGCCTTCACAGTATCATAAGATGTGTTAACTTAGTAACCAATATCAAAAAAGCAGGAGATTTCACTAAAATACAGATTTCTGGTTTCTCTTGAAAACTTAGAATGTCTGGTAACTTAGGGCCCACAGCTTTATGTTGGTGTGGAGTGCAACAGACCCTTTTTGTTATAATTGGGAATGTTCTCTTGAGGTTGCTCCAGCTGCCAGCCAGAGGACCCAGTTGACTTGCTACATTTATTTACTTTAGCTGCCTGACCTTTTTAGACATTTTAGTTTTTCATCCTTTGTCTACAGCAATGGTTTCTAAATGTGTCTTACAAAACCCTAGTTCTTAGAGGAAACTCATGAGGAATCAAGAGGACATGGATGGGGGACCAACTTCTCTCTTCAATCAGAGTTCAGTTTTTATTTGTGTCATATATTAGGATCTAAAGTGACCTCCGGGGCCCAGACTTTTAATCTTCTAAAATTTCTTCTGTTCTTGCATAATAATTGAATATCAGTTGGGCACATGTGGGTTTAGAATAAACACTCTACTCCCAGCCTTCTTTGCATCTAGGTGTGGCTGATTCCCAGCCTCCTTTGTGTCTGGGAATGGCCACGTGACTGACTTCTGCCCAGTGGTACAGGGCCAGAAGTGATGTGTGCAATATTCAGGTTGTACCTGAAGTAAGAATTTGGTGATGATCAATTTTGATCATGTGGACAAAGTATCACACTAGTGATGGCAGGACAACATGATAGATGGATCCTCAGTCCCTAGATGACTTCATAGACCAGAGTAATCCTACCAGCAATGTTTGCCTAAGTCTGCAATGTTACATGAGAGAAAAATTAACTTTCATCCTGGGTAAGCCAATGTTAATTTGGGTCTGTATTACATAGTTCTAAAACTGTATCTCAGTTAAAACAACCTCTGAGATTCTTTCAAGCTCCAAGATTCTCTGATTATTTTGCCCCTGGTTGATTTTGAATTTAAATATGTTTGAGTAATTTTAACTGAAAAAAGATAAATCATTGTTCTTAAACTTTTTGAATTACTTCCTCGAATGCTTTTTTTTTTTACTGAGTGGAATTTAAATAAATTTATTTTCAGTCATGCACATGATTATATTTTTATGAAATCATTATGCAAAAATGCCAGTGACCTAATGTATGTTGAATAGGGAGTGTATGTTCTATTTCCTCCTAAATGATCAAATGTTATGGACACCCTTTGCAGTTCCGTTTCATCCAGAAAATGATTTTATCCCAAAGGAGTGGAGTCAAATGTGCAAAATAAATGATGTGAGTTTGTTCTGTTTAGCTATGTAGATGGCTTGAGAAGAAAAAGATAAAGTTACTTAACTGCCCGAGAGAGGTCTTTGAGGTAGGCTGTTTCAGGCTCAATTTAAAATCTGGTGATCATGGTCCCTAAAACTTGTACTGCTATAACTGTTGTTATAAAGAAACAGAGAATTTCATTCTCTGAAGTATGAGGAAACAAATTTTCTATGGCAATGAATTTAATTTAATTTTATTTTAAGAATAATGTACCTTAATGGGGATGACTAATGTAGCTCATCATTTTGAATACATGTCCTGCCTAAGAAAATTCATGCATTTTTCTCAAGATCAGAAAACAAAACCAAGAAAAACCAACCTTGGATGCCATTCAAAGGGTGCCTTGGAAATGATGTTTTTAGTAAGTTTAGCATCCATCCCCCTCCCTGCCCAAAAACCTGTTAACATAATATTCATAAGATCCTGGAAAAATCTTAAATCCTAAAATTTGAAACTAAGAGCACCCACCAATAGAGACGATAAGGTTAGAGGTGGTTTTGATGTTAGGACAGACATGTGCTTGATCTTTGGAAAATCAAATCCGTCATGATGTTTACAGGAATTGAAGTGATACAAGTATCTCATGACAATAAACTACTCCTTGAACATAAACAATTTTTTTTTTTAGATCAATAGGTCATCATAAATAAAGTTATAGCTATTTTGTCTTAAGGACTTAATTAAGTTTTCAAATGTCCCTAATTTGGTCACTTTAAAATTTGGCTTAATAAAGTATAGGAAACCAATCTCATAATAGTTGGGCAGAGCAAAACAGTCATTTTTAAGGTGGGAATTATCTAAAAACACATCATTACATGTATAGAATTAAAGGAGGAACCTATTTTCTGTGTGGGTCAGATCAGAATATTTGGAACTAAGAGTTATTTTAAAGGCATTAAATAACTTCTTTGGGGCGCCTGGGTGGCTCAGTCGGTTAAGTATCTGCCTTCAACTCAGGTCATGATCCCAGGGCCCTGGGATTGAGCTCCTGCTCAGTGGGGAGTCTGCTTCTCCCTCTACCTTTGCCCCTCTCCCTGCTTGTGCTCTCTTGCTTGCTTGCTCTCCCCGCCCCCGTCTCAAATAAATAAAATCTTAAAAAAAAGAGAACATTTTAAAATCTTCAAAAAAACCCACAACAACTTATTTGTGCCCAGTGGCCAGAAAAACATTAGACTTCTTTTTTTGGTTGTACTTCAAAATTGAGTATGTACTCTCAAGATTTGTTGAAGAAAACCTTAGTCAGAAAATGAAATAATTGATGAAAAATCAATGTCTCTCAGGAAAGTTTATGAATAAACAGCTGGGTCTTTTGGTTTTATTCTGAAATAAATGTATTTAACTGTGAACTCTCCTTTCTTATAATATGCAACAGTGATCTTGAGAGCCATTTAGTCTTGGATATTTACATGTCATCTATGCTAACATCCTGAAATTTCTATTATATTTCTACGTATATGAATGTAAAAGGAAAGGAACCTTCTTATACTAAAACAACAGTGATTTGGGTTCTAGTTTGGTATTTATTTTTAACTTCGGTAGGTCCCTTAGCTTCTCCCTGCCTCAGTTTTGCCACCCAAACAATGGAGATATATGCTTTCCTAATTATTGCCAGGGGCTGTTGTCATGAGAAACACATGGTCATCTTACATCAAAAAATGCCATCAAATAACCGGGTGGCTCCTTTGAGCAAACATTGGAATAGATGCTCTTTTATAAAATAAGATGCTCTATTCTGAATGTAATTAAATATTGAAGCCTGTGGCAGCCATGAGAACGAGCCTCTCAGAGCTCCTGTTGCAGAGGGCGTAATTAACTGATGGTCCCAGCCACTGTGCTCTAAATATATTACTGCATTCACGTGGAAGCCATACTTACCATGGGCTATTTCAAGTCTGTGACTGAACAATGGTAGAAATACTAAGACAGGGCCATTCCTGGGAGAGAAAGGATTCCTCTGGTGGGAGACTTTTCTCAAGGACTTCCCAGCAACCTCGCTGCACTTTCTTAGAATTGCACTGCAGTCTAAGATGCTTCCTATCCAACCTTCCATTCTTCCCCCTTCCCTTCATGGGGGTCAGCTTCTATCATGGTCTGACAGGTCGTCCAGCCTCCTCTGGCTCCTTGCCTTATCTTTCCTCACAGGTATTTCCTCCAGTAAATCTCTCATGACTAATCCTATCTGGATGTCTGATTTTACACAATCCCTGTTTGAAGAAGGATCCCTTGGAGATTGAATGGTGACATTTTTCTGTGATTTTGTAATTTGGTAGCTAAGTTTCCCATCAGTCTGTAGTATCCATTTACATGAGGCTAAGCAATAACTTATTTTATACCATGTTACAACACAGACATTTCCAACCATTAAATTTTTTCTTTATGAATATAGGAATGGATTGGAAGAAACACATTGGGTGCTTTTTATGATACTATTTCAAAAGAACTTGAGTAACTATCCTCTTAATAATAATGGTACCATGCAAACAAAGGAAACATGCATACATGACATGGTTTTGAGTCATTGTGATTCTTTCTCTTATTTTTCCCAAAATACCTATCAAAATAGCAAAATCAAAGCTAATGGAAAGTATTTTTATTTCTTCATAACAAAGATATAATTATTAGACCAGCTCTCATGAACAAAGTAAAGTGGAAATTTAAGGATAATTCAGGCACAAGTTCTGTTTTCACTGAATTAACAGAAAAATTGTGACTGCTAAACAAAACTACTTTCAGCCTTTTTGTATTCCTAGTTTTTATATACTTAATCACACTGTACTTAAAATTTTATATTATTTTTAGGTTTATCATAAGCATATTTTTCTATTGCTTCTTAATCATTCTCATAAAAATTACATAATAATCCAAAAAGAGGATGCATCATGTCTTACATAGTCTATTCTATTGAATTTTTAGATTGCTTCTGATTTTTTACTGCTGAAAATAAGGCTGCTTTGTGTAGTTTTATAAATCTCTCACATTTAGAATTGCTTGTATAAGATGAGTTCCTAAGGGCTATACCCATTAAGATTATTCATTAATCGTTTCAAAAACAATTGGACCAGTTTAAACTTAAATTACATGGCATTATTCTTTTCACCATACCTTGCTAAACTGCTAGCATTACCTTCTATTAGAAAGCAAAATCTCCCAATCATTTTACATGGAAAGAGGATATTTTTGCTGAAGTGTGGCTAAAATTGCCTGTATGTTTACTATAGAGTACTATTTTTACACTTTTGTGAACTATTTTTTCTTTTCCTGTACACATTTATGTATTGTTTTCCTTTTTTGTATCAGTCATTAGCTAAAAAAGAAATTACTCTTGGTCTGTTGTATTGGCATGAAGTTATTTCCCCCCGATGGCTGTGTCCTTCTTTTTATTTCTTTGTGATTTGCCTTATCCATCTGTTCAGATAGCATCTTTTGAGTGCTTAAGTTTTGTTAGGCTCAGTGCTGGGAGCTGAGGATACAGTTTTGAACAAAGATAGACCAATCCCTACTCTCTTGTCACCTCCAGAGTATATTAGGAAAAACACAAAATTAAACAAGCAGTTATCAAAAACATATGATACAGGAAGCTATTGGCATTCTTTGTAGTCCATCTAACTCAGTTTTGAGGGATCAAGGAAATGCAGTTGGGTGAAGGAATGAGAATGGGTGATGATCAGCAGATGAGACTGGAGTGGGCAGAAGGAGGCAAAGTGGGACTTAGGCCACGTTAAGGAGTTTGGCTTTTTTGGGGGGGGGGGGCATGCAGAGGGAGAGAGAGAGAATCTCAAGTGGTCTCCATACTTGATCTCACGACCCTGAGATCATGACCTGAGCTGAAATCAAAAGTCAGATGCTTAACCAACTGAGTTTGACTTTTATCACAAGGATTAAGGGAGGTAATTTAATGGTTGTTTAGCAGGAGAAAAAAAAAAGATGATATTTATTTTAGAAAGATTATTTTGGCTACTATTTGGAGAATAGCCAAAAGGAGAACAAGCCTGGAGACAGATCTGGCGGAGTAACCCAGGTGACAGTCAATGATGTCCTGGATGGGCATTGTGTCTGTGGATACATTCCAGAAATATTTAGGGGATGGAGTCCAAACGACCTGCGGATGAAATGTGGACAGCAAAGGGAGATGGCAGATTCGCAGGCTTCTAGAAGACTTGAGTAACTGAAGGGGGGGTGCCATTTTCTGCAGCAACAAATTGAGCAGAAAGGTTTCAGCTATAGATTTTTAAAGCCATATTTGCATGTAGCATTCTTGGCAATTTGTTATTATATAAAGATTAATTAATTCCTTGTCATCTTTATTTTAAGTAAATAACAATGAATTTCTTGTGGCCTTAGTTAAATAGGGATTTTTAAGTTACTTTAGGAGAGAATTTCTGGTCAATCTAAATGATATTATAATAAATAATAATCTCATTATTCATTGGGATTCCCCAGACTGATGAGAAACTTCTGGGTCTAATTACATAATTCTAGCAAACCTGAAGTGAGGTTCAAGATTTAGTTGATAATAAACACAAAGATTTTTTTTCCGTTTAAAAAAATTTTAATTCCAGTGTAGTTAACATACAGTGTTAAATTGTTTCAGGTGTACAATATAGTGATTCAACAGTGCTACACATTACTCAGTGCTCACCATGTGTTCTCTTAATCCCCTTCAGCCATCCCCCACCCACCTCCCCTCTGGTAACCATCGGTTTGTTCTCTATAGTTGAGGCTGTTTTGGCTTGTCTCTTTTTTTCTTTGTTCATTTGTTTTGTTCCTTAAATTCCACATATGAGTGAAATTATATATTTGTCTTTCTCTGACTGACTTATTTCACTTAGCATTATACTGTCTAGATCCATCCATGTTGTTGCAAATGGCAAGACTTCATTCTTTTTTACGGCCAAGTAATACTCCAGTGTGTGTGTGTATGTGTGTGTGTGTATTCATATATATACATATTCATCTATCAATGGACACTTGGGCTGCTTCCATGATTTGGCTATTGTAAATAATGCTGCAATAAACATGGGATACATATATCTTTTTGAATTAGTGTAAGACAAAGATGTTTTAAACTAACCAGCAATTACTTATTATCTCCAAAGAATACACATAAAGATCCAGAGACAATTTAAAATTTCACCAGTTTGAAACATCTTCACTATCTTTTACACACAGTAACTCCTAGCAGGTAAATGAATTTATGGCCTATTCTTACACATCTTTAGAATTGGGTGAGAAGTCTGGGGCGCCTGGGTGGCTCAGATGGTTAACCGTCAGCCTTCAGCTCAGTTCATGATCCCAGGGTCCTGGGATTGAGCCCCACATGGGGCTCCTGGCTCAGCGGGGAGCCTGCTTCTCCCTCTCCGTCTGCCTCTCCCCCCTGCTCATGCTCTCTCTTTCTCTCTGTATCTCTGTGTCTCAAATGAATAAATAAAATCTTTAAAAAAAAGAAGAAGAATTGGGTGAGAAGTGATATATGGATGTAGGAGATGTTAGCCTCTTTCTTGGAGGGGAGAAAGCTACTTTCCCAGAGGGGATGCTTTCCTCCATTTCCTGGAGGAGGGAAAGTAAGTGCAAACAGCAAAGAGCTTGGGTAATCCTCAAAAGTATGGCTAACAAAATAAGATATAAATGATCTTGGCAAAAGGTCCTGGGACACATAACTTATTATAGTTATACACTAGTGTCTTTTGGGCTCACCTACAAGCACTAAAAAAGTTGTTTGCTAAACAGTGGTTGAGAATATTTCTTGTACTTTTTAACTTTCTTAATGGATCATTTGGAAGCTAAATAAATTCCTATTGAGAGTATCACGTTCTCAGGTATACTAGACTCTTGAGCATAATGTATGCTTCTGAAACTCTAAACCCCAACGGTGGTAAAATAGCACACACTCCCTCTTTTTCTCTCTCTGTAATCAGGTAGTCTTGAGGAATACTGCTACAGTTTAATTTTGTGTCCTGCAAACTTCCATACCAATTAATAACCTAACGGTACTCAGTCTGTGCTTTCATAAAAGCAAACAAATGGCTTTGGAAAGGACTTAGAGCATGTCAGTGAATGTGGATGAATGGCAGGGTCCTTATTACCTAACCAGAGCCCATAGTAAAACATTTCTCAAAAGTATTATTTGGTCTATGCTGTCAAAACTAGAGGAGACTCACATACAACATATTTGTTTTCCATCACATGGACAGCCCAAATGGCTGGCTGGCTAAAGTAATTATGTGACTTGCACATTCAGTTTGAAGTCTGCTTAATCAAACCAGCAATCATCCCTCTATGATAGGGAATTTAAAGTTGTATTTATTAATCTGATTTCATATGAAGTATGGAATAAATAATGAAATAAACATGAAGAAATACATATATATATACATATGTGTGTGTGTATATACACACACATTTATCAACTTATTTCTAAACCCTAAGGCTCTTTGAGCTAAAGCTCTTCTTTGCTTTCTGTTTACTGCTGAAACACAGCAACAATGGATTTTCCCCTTTTTTTTTTCTTTTCAACTTCACTCGATTCAATAGGCAATAGGCAATAAGCCACAAGCAAGACATTCTGCAGGGTATAGTGAAGTCTTCCAACATGGTTCAAAATTGGTTTCCAATATTTGGAACAAAATTTGTCCCTAGTTGTTCCTTGATGATAAGGTAATTGTGAATAGTATTCCCACTTCTTTAGCCAAATGATTTGTTCAATATGTTTCGGCGGATTAGGGTGTGGTGGGGAAGAACTTTGTCTCATGTGCAATTGGCTCTTGTTGAATTAGTTTTCAATTTAGCAATGCAACCAATTTGATCTTTCTGGAATTTTGCAACTTTATACTCCTTCAGGGCCTAAACTGAAAAAGCACACTATTTTGGTGGCCTTCTGGAAAGTGAATCTCACCAACTTTGCAGCTGGAATCCTGATAGTATCATTAATATTTTGAAATTTCTAAATTTAAGTATGTGCATCCAAACAATTATCCTTCCAGCCTCCATGTACATTATTTCATAATACTGTAAATTGTAAATCCTATGGAAAAGGAGCTTTCAGCATGTCAGGTAGTTCATATAGGGAACGGACATATCGTTGAGAAATACAAGCCTAGATCATTGTGCACTTGAGAGCTTACCAACTGAATCAAGACAAGACAAAATCTCTCTCTCTCTTTTTAGTGAATACTACTGAGAATTCTGGAATCCAAGAGAAAGGATATGTGAAGAAGAGCAAGAAGAGTTTCTTTTTCTATTTTTGGATTAGCAGAACAAAATTTTGAAACACATGAAATTTAATTTTGGCATTGCCTCACCTTCCTTTCCATACTTCACTCCTGCCATTTGGCCTCAATTCTTAGAACTGCTGTACCCCACTAAGTGCTCCACGGCAAACTCTTAACATCTGACCCTCCCCCCATGGCTCTATATGCCATGGTTACCTGCCTCCCATAATCCAGTCAAAACTCCCAAACGAGGGTGCTATTCACCTCAATCCATCATGACAAGGAAAACAATTGGGTCAAGCAAATCATACTAAAATGTAATTGGAAAATAGTCACATAACTTACAAAATAGTATTTACACTCTAAAGATGCTTTTCTAACCTAAATGAATCTAGGATTAATGTCATTCCAATGAGGAAACCAGATAGGGTCAGCTCCCCTAAACTGGTTTTATTTTCCAGGTATTTTTTTCTCCTCCTTGTTCCTATAAGGTAGTCAAGAGTTGCAAGTGTTTCTCTTATAATGGCTCCTAAAGCAATAGGAGTGGGTGATTCTGGTTCAGAAAGTAGAATATCAGTGGGATAGTCATTTCTGTGTATGGGTGGAGTATACGGTATGTGTTTTTAAGGATGAAAACTCTTTGATTATAATAGTAAAGAAGAAAGCTGCTTACCAAATTAGAAACCTCTACAAAGAGGTTTAAGCTTAGTTGATTTTTTACACAGATTGTTTATATACTCCAGGCTGCTTATAAATTAATGAAGCATGATACAGTTGATTGGAGCTCAGACATAAAAGCTGGCTCTTTGAAACTGTGATTCTGTGTGATTCATCCATCCTGTTTCAGTGGGAAAGAGAATGAGCTATGATTCTTTCTTTTCTTTACCCCTTTTCCACTCTGTTGAAAGCTGGGTCATATGTTTAATAATTTTTTAGTTATTTTGAATGACCCAGATGTAATGTCACCAAAGTCAGAAAATATTACCTTAAGATCAAAGAATGAGTTCAGCAATGGAATATATGGACCCTGACAATGAATTTAGTTTATCGTAGAAGAATTCTCTTTGTGCATGGTAGCAGTAAAGCAAACGCAACATTATGTATATAAACTGGGCTCCAAGGAGAAAGACTGGAAATCAGGAGATGTGATGGATGGTTATAGAGGAATTGGCTAGCAACCACATTTCTCTTTTCCCACAATATGTAGGTTTTTCTTGGCTTAGAGAAGGAGACTTTGCACGTAGTAGCACCCAGTGCTTTTCAATGATGATAATGGGAAAATCATCAAGTTCCACTTCATTTTTAAAAAAAAGATTTGGGGCACCTGGGTGGCTCAGTCGGTTAAGCGACTGCCTTCGGCTCAGGTCGTGATCCTGGAATCCCAGGATGGAGTCCCGCGTCGGGCTCCCTGCTTGGTGGGGAGTCTGCTTCTCCCTCTGACCCTCCCCCACTCATGTACTCTCTCTCTCTCATTCTCGCTCTCTCAAAATAAATTAAAAAAAAAAATCTTTAAAAAAATAAATAAAAAAAAGATTTATTTTTTATAAAGAGAGAAAGAGAGAGAACGCAAACAGGGGGTAGGAGCAGAGGGAGAGACTCCACACTGAGCGCAGAGCCCGTCTCAAGGCTTGATCCTGGGACCCTGAGATCATGACCTGAGCCGAAAATCAAGTCAGATGCTTAGCTGACTGCACCACCCAGGCGCCTGGTTCTACTTCATTTTATAAGCTTTCTGGGAGTGTTTAAGATTGCTAAAAATTTTTCTTCAAACAAAACACATGACAAACATTAAAGAAAATAGAATGGATGTATGTAGAGTTCCCTATATCCTCGCCTTATCCATGGGTGATGTAGTAAATTAAATGTCTCCTATCAAAAATATTTTTCTTCTGGCTTCCTCAGGCCCTGAAAATCTACTATTAAAGACTTACGGTTTGGGTTACGCTTTTTGGTTATTCCTATTGACTTCTTTCAAAGATTAAATGCATTTAAGTGGGAAAATTTGTAAAGGGTCATGGTTTTAAGGAGCAAATCTAAATTCATTTATTCATTAAGCCAGAAAACAGCTATGGAACATCTCCTGTGTGTCAGGTATACCACCAGCACGGATACAGAAGAGTGAGTAAGGTAGGGATCCTGTCCTCAAGGTGCAGATAGTCTTTTAATTTTTAGCTTTAGCTGCACTAGGATCATGCATGTCCAGTGTCAGTGGAATGAACTTTCTTTGATGATCTATCAGCTTCTCCAAGTCAATATATCTGTAATGAAGCATATCTTTTCCTAATAATTGGCCTTACTTTCCATCTTTCTTAATTTAATCAGTGGTACCACCATCTTCCCAGGCAACAGAACTTTTCCTGACAACTCAACTCCACATTAATCTTTCCCTTCTCAAAATGACTGCATTAAAGTCAAAATCACCCAGACTGACACTTAACTGTTCTCTACTCAATGTGTGATTGATTTGATCCCCAGGTATGTTATAAAATGCTTAAAGGCAAAGACCAGTCTTAGGTGCTTTTATATCCTCTGGACCTGGGGTTCCACAAATGTAGAGCAGATAACAAACCACCTCAGTGATTCTGATTAAGTTGAACCACCACTCTAGATGATTGTATCTCAAATTTTAATGTATTTATGAATCACTTGAGGATTATGTTAAAATGCAGGTTCCAATTTAGTTATTCTGAGAGCCTGCATTTTTAATAAGCTTACAATTAATGCCAATGCTTTAGGGGATGGTTGGAAGGTTAAAGAAAGAAAGTTTATAGTCCCAAATACAGAGTCTGGCCCATGGGGAGATGTTCAACCAATATTTAGTGATTTCCATCAAGAAGACCTTAGTGTGAATTGGTTTATACAACTAACTGAATAAGTGTGTCTGCAGCTGAGAGAAAATGTCATTAATAAGGAGAGCAAAGGAAGATAAAATTTACCTATTTTACTTACCTATGTAACAATTTTAACTGAAGGCTTATCTGAACCTCCAATTTGACACGTTTGTAAAGTCTCATTTTGTTTTCTAATTTTTCTTATATCTTTCTCCTAAATATTCCTGTATGCATGAGCAAATACACTAATCTTACTTTGAAAAAAAAGTGTATCTATAGTACGTATCACAATGCTAGTCACTTAACTTGATGTAAGCTTGTTAAAAGGAGTTCCTCTAAGTAGACCCCTTTAGATACAGAAAAAAAGTATCTTCCTCTGTGCAATTTTTAAAGCATAGCACAAAAATTACAGAACTTCTACAGTTTATTTCTTGAAACAGTTGAAAAATGTTCTAAATACTGACTTGGTGGAATGTAGTAGCTGCATGGCAAATGGAAGAGAAGAAATATATATTCCGAAAGAACCAGCTGGTGCAGAGAAGTGCATAATGAATCATTAAGCCTTTTCAGGGATACACGAATGAAATAATGAACATCAGTATCCCAGACCTAATGAATTTTGTATTAAACTGTAACAGTATTATCCCTGTTTTTCTGCTATTTCAGAACTACACTCTCTTAACACAAAACACTGCCATGCCTGGTACATGGTGCACTCACCAAGCAGTCAAAAGCAATTAAATGAATGTTCTGGACAAAGCCAATTTTTATATGTTCCATGCACAATGAAAAAACAAGGTCAAATAAACCTCAAACAAGACTAAAATTTAATAATGAATGGGTTTTATATTTCATGAGACTCTTAAGTACAGACAAGTAACACCTTGGAATAAGTCATTACTTAAATGATGCTTTTGCCAAGATCCATAAATGTTATGACCTTCTTTGAAATTATGGCAAAAACAATGCTTTTATTAAAATTTTTTTAATCACAAAGAGGAGAAAAGGACAAAAGTAACACAATTTCCCTTCAGTGACTCAGATTTGTGGAAGCCTCTCCAATAATTTCACCTCTAACTGCTGTGGAACTTGTTCACAAGGGCACGGATGAACATTCAGTTCAGGAACCAGCTGTATAATCCAGAGAAAAAAATGAGTGGACTAACTTATACCCCAGATCAAACCAGAACTGAATGCTTTCCAGGGTTTTAAAGCATCTGGAAAAATCTTTAAACATTGTCTCTTCTTTTGGTCCTATCTTTTCACTTATTTCTATCCAAGATTGGGCTGGGGGAGCTGAAATGTCATGAGAAAGTTATATTCAACTGAAGTTTATGTAAGTAGAACCAATGCTTTTTCCTACTTGACTTCCATTCCAATGTCGCATACTTAAGGGTTGGTCTTCTAAGGGTGCCAGGATTCCCCTGGACCAAAATAAGCAAACATCCAAGTACTTTGAATTCTCTTCCTCAAAATTATGCTTCATTATCCTGGGATCTTGACAGAATAAAAGACCACTGCTGAATTCTAAAAGGTTTTCACATTTATCTGGATATGCAGTAATATGGAGGAATTTATCCATTGGATTTACCTTTTTCCATTTGAATTTTACCCTGCAGACTTCCTGACAAATTTGAATTATCATCTGTATAAAGAAGAGGCAATCAAGAGAAAAGTTCCTCCTCTTCTCCCAGAATTCCCCCAATCCACAGCTTAGTCCTGCAGTTTAACGAGGCTTAAGGGAGTTCTGCTACAAGACATTGCTCCCACTAACACGGTCACTGTTAGAAATCACTTTGAATGAAGGCATTGAAGTTCTCTGTGAAAACAAGTTTTATAGCTTTTGTATGTAAGAGACCCCAAGTGACTTAAGACTGGAGAGTTTTCCACTGTGGCTTTCACAAATCCTTGTACCCCGAACTCTCAAGTCTCTTGAATCCCCATCGCTTTTCCTTCCCATCCCCTCTTGCATATGACTTTAACCCCTAATTCTTCCTCCTCACCTCTCTCAATAAAATCCAGACTGCCCAAACAATGACTCTTATTCCACAAGAACAATCCTTGTATTCCCATTTCCGAAACTAGCTGGACTGCAGCCAAACCCTGTCCTGCTAAGTCTAGCTGAATTTCGGCCAACTCTCTCCTGCTAAAGCCATGAAAAATTTTCCGTTGTCTTTCTCCAAGTTAAAATGCTCCTTTGGAGCCTTCCTTCAGAGCCTTATGGTAATGACTTTCCAGTTGATTTTATTCCATAGTTTTGCTGCTCAGATTCAGGCAGGATTGGCCCCTTTGTTGTTCAGCCCAGGCCACTTCGTTAGAGGACCAATTCCTTCTATGGACTAGACCAGTGCCTGGCTCTCTTGGTCTTGAAGCACCATCTAAGCCTTTATTCTTCATCTTTATTGTCTTGTATACATCTTGTATATGTCTCTTGGTTTGATTTTTTTCCACTTGAATAATAGAGGTGTTCATAGTCACGGTGGGGCCATAATGCCAAGGAGGTTTTGTTAGTTTGTTCAAGCCACTTGAATATAGGTTTAACACTATAAAGCCAATAGCACTAAACTTTGGAAGCTCTCTGAATATTCTAGAACTTTACTGGTCACCCTGGGGAACTTGGGATATGATTAAGACAATCCATTTGTATGGCAACTTACCATCAAAGGATTCAAAGATTCCAAATATTTAATGGTCAACAAGTTTTAGCTGATATGAAGAGGCCTCTTAAAGACAAAAATCCTCTAAAAGACAGCAAAATTATAAAATTACTTAAGGACTCCTTAGGAAAAGCTAATAAAAATGTGGATGTCTAAAAATTCAAACTTAAATTCTATTGTCTTTTTCTCTTCTGCCCCATCCTTGGATTGACTTTCCTCCTGGCCCCCTATCTCTCAACTTCCTCTTTCCTATGTTTTGTTCCTCCTCCTCATCCTCCTGCACATCCTCTCAACCCCCTTTCCTATTCTCCACTGTCCCTTCCTAAATACAGTCCTCTTACTGAAGAATATCCCTTCATGATATCTTTTAATGCAAATGGAGATGGTCCCACAGCTTTAAACCTTGGTCAAGATCAGAGTTCCATAATGTGGCTAAGAACTTTCTAATCCCTTCTTAGGAAAGACAAAAGTTAAAGAATTTAAGCATTGTTTTAGGAATTTATAGTCAGGGAATCCCTGATCTCTTTCAGTTAGTTCATCTCTTTGTGGTAATCAGAGGTGCTAGACTTGATTTGAAAAGCATGATGGATTGATTACTAAAATGATAGAAAAAAAGTGGGATGAAATTTAATAGCAGGTGGATATAAAAAGTATAAAAATCAGACAAGCTCTCTTAGCAGCTATTCCTGAGGCCTTTCCTGTCAAAACTGATTGGTCAAAAATCCAGTTATGTAAGGAAAACTCAGATCCATCCCTAATTTCAGAGACAGCTTAACTATTACCTTCCAGAGCACTCTTTTCTCAGTGGGAGCAAAGATATCACCATCACCCTAACCACCTCTTTGCTGATGGTCTTAAAACTGAAGTGGCAGATTTGGTTAGGAAACAGACAATAGAATGGTAGACAGCCTTCTCTCTGGACTACAAGAGCTTGATGAGTACTTTGAAGATACTTTGGCTCAGAAAAAAATATATAGATTAAATTAATAACTTCACAATTAAGTAATTAGATAAACCCAAGAACAAAAACATCTCTATAGCCAATCTAAACAAAGATATGTGTGGATATTATAAGGAAAAGGGACACTGGAAAAATGCTTGTTCTGCCTTAAATTAAAAGACAGAATCGAAAATGATAAAGGACCAATTTTTTGTGACAGAATGACTTCCTTTTGAGTAAGTATATCCTTCAGTTTGTTCAAAATTGCCCTTAGGACAAAAGGGAAGATTTTCCATGCAATTGCAAAAAAACCCAGGATATTCCTTTTTTGTTGATACCAGACCTATACATTCTACCATAAACCCACCTTTCCATCGTTCCTTCCTTGGAGTAGCCAAAACATTTCAATGGTAGGAATCTCAGATATTCCTATCACTAATCAACATGCTTTCTGCACAATGATTCCACTCTGGTGGATCTGTTGGAGTGAAATCTACTTTGCAAATGGGGTACCGCTCAAATGTGGGCTGGTTAACCTCTTTCTGAAACTCCATGGAAGAGAAGACTATTTTATTTTGGTACAGATTAACTTCCCAGTACCAGAGACTTTGCCTGGGACAGATTCACCTAATGCCTTGTATAACTTAAAAAAATGTTCCTCAAAAGCTCTTATGCTTGTGCTCTCCAATTATCATAGACCTTTCCTTCTGTTTGTATATGAAGCATCCAAAGACAAGCTTTGAGGGTTCTAACTCAATAGCACAAAGGGCTTCAGACACCCACCACTCATAATAGCCTCTCACTTTATCTTGTAACAAAAGTCTACCCTCTTTGTTTGTCTTCAGTGGCAACAGCTGCATAGTTAATTGAGGCTTCTATTGATTTAGTTTTAAGATCTCCTCCTAACATTATGGTCCCTCATGTCATTCAGACCTTACTCTTGACAAAAGCAACACTCAATGCTTTTCTACTTCTTTTTTTTTTTAAAGATTTTTATTTATTTATTTGAGAGAGAATGAGAGGGAGAGCACATGAGAGGGGGGAGGGTCAGAGGGAGGAGCAGACTCCCTGCCGAGCAGGGAGCCCGATGCGGGACTCGATGCGGGACTCGATCCCAGGACTCCAGGATCATGACCTGAGCCGAAGGCAGTCACTTAACCAACTGAGCCACCCAGGCGCCCCTTTTCTACTTCTTGATTGACCTTCTATGAAATCCTTCTCTTCTCACTAACACATATTTGCTGTAGCCCCTAGACTCTCTTTCCCTCAACTTTCTTTCTCTCCCAGGGGAGGAAAAAAACCTAATGACTGTCGTACACTTATTCAGAAATTTTCCTTACCTCACTCTGATCTCTTTGAAGCTCTTTGACAACCCGGATTTAGAAATGCTTATGGATGGAACCTATTAGGGAACAGAACAAGGAGGTTGTCAAGCTTAGTATGTGATTGCAACTCACTCAAATATTATCCTTTCCCAGGGACCAAATCTGAACCAGTTGCTGAAATTATAGCACTTACTACAGCCTGCCAATTAGGTAGAGATAAGAGAGGAACTATCTATACAGATAGTAAAATATGCTTTTGGGATAGCTCATGATTTGGTATGCTTTGGAAGTAATGTGGCTTAACTGCATCTGGTATTTCAATTAAACATGGTAGTCACATAAAATTCCTATTAGATGCTTTGTTTTTCCAAAGGAATTGGCTATATTAAGGTTGGGCCCCATAGTAAAAAGGAGACTCAAGAAGAAAGGGTAATGCTTTAGCAGATTACTATACTAAATGAGTCTGCTTTAACACCTTCAGGCTTTCCAACAAGTCTAAGAGTCAAAGCCAAAACTAACTCCTAACCATTGGCATTAGGACTTGAGTTCATTTTAGTATCAAGCATTTGATTATAAAGAAGTATATTGGAAAAGATTAAATTTTTTCTCCTCCCAGGTAGCTATGGTGGCATCAAGATAGTCTCTTGGTCTGCCTCAAAATACTGAAATGGATTTTCTCAAAAAGTGTTACATGCTGTGACCCATTATGGAAAGGAAAATTTAAAAACCACCATAAATAAACATTGGTGGGGACACATCAATAAGATTTTAGAGGATATCTCTGGTGCATTTCCCATCTGTCAAATCTACTGTCTTGAGAAAATTGTAAAGCTGGGGCATAAACACAACCCAAAAACCTTTTGAATCTTTTGAACATCTATTTACAGATGGATTTCATTCAGTCACTCACCTCATGTGGTTATGAGTATGTACTTGCTATTGTGTTTCTATTTCTTGGTCTTCTAGAAGACTTTCATCACCATAAAGCAACTGCTTTGATAGTAGCAAAGAAACTTTAAGACTTTGTGTTTTCTACTTGGCAATACCCACCTATTTTTTGGCGATAGAGGTACCAACTGAGACTTGTAAACTATCTGAGGAATGAACTTTAGTTGCCGAGGCCAAAGGCTTTATACTTAGTCCTCATGGCCCTAATCTCCATATGAAATGGTCACTGGATGCCCAGTGCATCTAGAGATCTCACCCCCTATCCTAACTTCTCTTTTACGCTCCAACATGGCAAAATACTATAGGGGATTAACTCAGCATACACAAGTTTATAATCAACAGGTCCAAGCAGCTTTTCCGAATGATAATCCACAGGGACTCTTGCATGACCTTCAGACTTGGGTCTTGGATTAAAGAAAAAGGCAAGAACATAAGACTATTCTCAAACTTCATTAGAAAGGACCATATCAAGTGTTATTAACTACATATACTGTGGTAAAAGTCCAGGGAATCAATCCTTGAATCCCTGTCTCCCAGTTAAAAAGTTATTATACCCCTACCCCTTGGACTTCTGTGTCAACAGGAGATCTAAAACTGAGAATCCCTTGGATCTACCAGAGGGTGACATCACAAAGGTGATAGCTTTTCCAAGACTTTTGGACTTTTGGACCAAGCAACAGGCTGCTGGATGTTGATACCTTCTATCCAAAATCTTCAGCTCAAGACCCCTGCACCCTAAGAGTAATTGACAATATACCTCCTCATCTCTTTCTCCTATTTTTCATAGCCACCTATGAGATTCTTAAGGTTTCTTTCTATAGTCTTTTTTTTTTTTTAATTGAAGTATCTTTTTTTTCCCCCCCTGGGTAAATGAGGAGAATGAAAAGTGTTACACTTGTTTATAGACTCAGGGTGGAGATAGGATTTTTTCTGGGATAATTCCAGATGGGTAGGATCTTGGTTAAGAGGCATTGTCCAAGGCCTTCTCATAATTCTTATGTCCATACTTGTCTCTGCAGTCATTTGCTATATTCTCTTTAGAATTTTAAATGCCTCAGGCACTCACTTGATAAATGATTAAATTGAATTACAAAGGCAGAGTTCCCTAGGAGGACAGAGAAAAGAGGTATGATTTTAAGAAAAGCGCTGATGGCAGTCATACCAAAGAATTTGAGACTATAATTGTCTCAAGCAGTATAGATCTAGAGCACTGAATGAGCCAAGACTAGGTTAAATGATGAGACTCAGTCTGCCCATTGACCTAGAGGAGGGACTGTGAGAATTTCCCAGTGTGGCCTTCTCATGTACTGGTCCCCTTCAGGTGTTGCTCCATACCCCTCTTGCCCATGACTTTAATTTCTATTTATCTTCATCCTTGACAAAATCCACTTTGCCCAAACAATGGCTGCTAATCCACAAAAATAATTTCTTCCCTTCTTGTTTGAACTCTGGATGGGGGAGTGGGAAGGATGGAACAGTGTTTGGAAAAGGGAAAGAGCCCTGGAAAAATGAGTAATGACAAGTAAATGAGGAGGGCAACAATTCAACCACTGATTTGGGGAAACCTAGAAAAATACCACGAATAAACCCAGGCACAGCTCTGCATGAGATTGTAACCATCCTGGAGAATCATATTTGGGATAGAAACTATATTAGGTAGGATAGAAGCTGTAACATAGAGAACCCAAAAGGCAGTAGCTTATTGAACAAAGAAGTTCTTTTCTCTTTCCGTAACAGTCCTGGATTTAACAGTCCAGATTTGGACTTGTTCCTGATCTACGTGGACATTTAGAGGTATGCTATCTTGTTGGTCCATTATCCTTTAGAGCACAGCAGAAGCTGGTCACAGGCACTAGCTTTTAGACTGTAGCGAGGGGAAGAAGATGTACCATAACAAAGGTCTTGTGCTCCCATTCAGTTGTTGAGAAGATGGTCACGTGTTCACGCCTAGCTGCAAGAAGGCCTGAGAAACCTGTACTAGCTGAGCAGTCATGTGCTTCACTGTATATTCTCTCAAGTCTGTAAGTCTCTTTCTGCATTTGATTTCCAAAGGCCTAAGGAGTTAGGAGAGCAGAGCAGATTTGTGATATAGATAAAAATGGAATGTCAGGCACAGATAGCTGCCTCTGCAGTGTCTATTTCCTTCCCACCCTTTTCTTTTCGTTAAGATTTACTTACTTATTTGAAAGAGAGAGAGAAAGGGAGAGAGTGAGAGAGCATGGGTGGGGGGAGGGGCAGAGGGAGAGGGAGAGAATCTCAAGCAGGCCCTGAGCTGAGCACAGAGCCTGACATGGAGATTGATCCCCACAACCCGGAGATCATGACCTGAGCTGAAACCAAGAGTCAGACTCTCAGCTGACTGACCCACCCAGACCCTCAACCCACTGCCCCTCCACCCTTTTCAAGGGAACTCCAATTCTCTCAACTAACACCACTTGCTGGGCATAGTCTCTTGTAGTCCAAGGTGGTCATGTGACACAATCTAGCCAATGAGGTGTAAATGATGCATTTCGGAGTCTTTTCCTTTATGCTTCTTTCTACCTAGTACACAGTTACATAGATGTGATGCTTGGAGGAGGAGCAACCATCTTAGAACCATAAGACAACCAGAGGATGAAAGCCCAAATGCCAAGGACGGGAGAGCTGAAAGATGGAGACACTCTGGGCCCTTGATGGCTCATTGGGTCATAAAATTAGTTACATGAGTCAGATAAATCTTTTTGTATTTAAGCCAATATATGGCAGACACTGTAGTATTGCAGTTGACTAGGTTCCTAAGAAATGGGGAGGCCGAGTGAGGAGAGAGAGAGAGAGCACGTGTGTGCATGCACGAGAGAGTGCTTCTTTCCTGCCCCTGACTGCTTTTTGTCTCTATATATATACATATATGTATATATATATATGTTTGTTTGTCTGTTTGTTATTTACCTAGCCTGGGGAGAGAAGAGAAGGGAAGAGGAGTGATAAAAGTATAATAAGGAGGAATGATAAAAGCAATGACAGAAGCCTACAATGGTCATTATCTACTTTACCCCACAGATCCACTTCCCACCCTTTATCCTACTTGGTGCCCTGGGTGACTATCCATATGGACACTATGAACAATTTCCTTGCCCTCCATTCTTTCATTGGGTTTGACCAATAGAACACATTGGCAAGAGATCTGGAGAACAGGAGGAAAAGAAGAATGGGGTATTTCTTCCTTCGCCTTCCCAGCTGTGCTCTTTAACTAAAGGCCACAGCTTCGGTCAAATGACTCTCTCCGCACTGCTCACTTTTTTGGTTCCTGTAGCCACTTCCTCCCCTCATTTATTCTGGCTGGGTGTAGGGTGGTAATGGCTCCCTGTCCCTTCCTTTGTTGCTTTTCCTAACCTCTGCTCACATTTTTGTATACAGTTCCTTTATGAAATCTTAAATTACCCAGTTAGGAAGTGCATTTGATTTCTGCCAAGATCCTGCCTGCTCCATTTCTGCAGAGTGGGGCTCAGAGCCCTGCTTTCGTGATTAGAGTCACATGGAAGCAGCAAGCTCTAGAGGTAGGGACAGGCTTGTAGAACTTCCCATGCACCAAAGCAGCTCGGTTATATCATGCCATGGTAGGATGAGAAGAACCGGGAGGACAGGAAATAGAGGTATAGAACCAGACAGTCTGAGTTGGAATCCTGGCTCTGACTCTTTCCAGAGAGAGGCAGATGCCATTAACCCTGTGCCTCACTTTCCTCACCTGTAAAGCAGGACAATAATAGTACCTGTGTCCTAGGATTGCAGTCAGGGTTAAATGAAATATACATGTAAAACAGGGCAGTTCTTGGGATTTTGTAATTAATCAACAAAAATAGCTATAATAACAATTATTATTAAAGACCATATATCAGCAAGATGCTGGTTGCTTCAGAGGATTTCTGTGTGGACAAGTGAAATCAAAGACAAAATGACTCTGTAATGAAGACTTGGACTCTGATATTTGACTGCTGACAGCTGTTAAATTTCACCTCTTCCTCTTCCCCTTCTGTACCACATCTGGACAGGCTGATCTCGTCTAGGCCTGAGTGCTCACCGTTTTAGCACGAGCAAGACCACAAGCCTCTGCTGCAGGGGGACTCACATCCCCAGCCCCAACCCCTCAACACAGTTAAAAACCTACACCAGTCTCCTTTCCTTGCTTTTCCATTTTGGACTTGCTTGAGAGGCCTTCCCTTCCCTCCCAGACATCTCAGTTATGTAAATAATAAGCCTTCTCCTACCTGTTGGGTATATGCATGATGGTGTCAGTAGCAACATCCAAATCAAACTCTGGGTGGGGGTCCATCTGCAGGTGCCATAACAGGCTTCCCTTCAAAACACGTTGGCACTAAAATCACCATCCTGCCGTCCTATTTCAGACCCACTTTAGGGCCAACTTTGAACTGATGGAACTTATTCTTCTTTCTATAGGGAATGGGCATCTCAAAAATAGAAAACAACTTGAATCACAGAAAATAAATTTCTATTTTTTCCCCAATTTTGAATTGTAGACTGAAATTTCTATCTGCTGTATCAGGTGACCTGATGATTTAGTTACAGAGCAAGGAACCATCTTGTCCAGCCTTAAAAGTCTGGCCTGGACCAGTCAAAGTAGAACAAGGGCTGTGAAAAAGGAAAGACCCCATAGTGCCTCCAGTTTGAGCACAGATTCTGAACTGTGCTGCTTTGCTCCCACTTCCTTCTCTTGACCTCCAAATTGATGACCACTACCTGCTCACCTCTTACATCTTTGCTGGGCCCTTCTGGCTGGTGCATCCGTCCATTCTTCCTTAGCCACCAGCAGTCTCCTTTCTCCCCACCCTAATGTCCTATTTCTCTTTTTTGGTAAGTTTAAGTTATGGAAGTATTGTGACATATGCATGACCCATATGGATAGCCCTTTTCTGGGTATGGCTTAGCCCAGAGGACAGCCAAACCTTTGTGGATAGACATAAGAACCACTAAAGGAACTTCTTAAAAAATTGCAGATACTGGGAGCCTATCCTAGATCTGTGAAGTGATCATTTGCTTCAGGGACAGGCAGGGATGGGAAGAGATAGGTTAGGAATCTGTATGTTTAAAGAAGTTCCCCAGCTGATTCCAATGATGAATCAGATATAGAGCATATTGAACAGATAAATTTTGTGACACTGGATTATTTTAACCCCTAGAATATCATGACACAGGAACATTTGAACCCAATGATATTCTGATCCCTTCATTTGCTGTTGCTGTGCAATCAGCATGTGTGGTTGGTACAGAATACACAAATTGATTGGAAATACGTTAAAGAATTATTAGGTCGTAATAAGAGAAACTCCAGACAGCGGAATAACTTTGACATAGCTTTGAAGGGAACTTTCTTACAGTTTTCTCATGTATTAGCTAAAAAAAAAATCCAAACTATCAGTCCTTTATCCAGTTCATACTAAATATTACTGTTAGGAATGATCAGCACAAAACAAAGGACAACAATTGAAACTGCACATGGTAAAATTTGTTAGAGATGAAAATCTGATGACAAATCATGTCTCGATGCTCACATTGAAACATGCAAATATTGAACAGAGAAAAATTAGACTTGGCAAAAGTAATCAACACTAAATAAAACTGCCAACAACTAAATTGGCACATGTTGAAACTTACTATTGCCTAAAAATTGAGGTAAGAATCCAATTTTTTTACTAAGTTAAGTGTGAATAATTTGACCTGAGACAATTGGACTTGGTACAAATAATGACCATAAAAGAACTCATGCAATTGCAGAAACTATAATCAAGAAAAATTTGATATGAACAGCAAGGGGAAAAAAAAACCATGCTGAATAACATTTTCATTTAAACCTTATGTGGGAAATAACTGATTCCAATGAAAAGAACTTCAGTAAATTAAAAATCAAAAGGGAAAAAACAGAAATATCTTAATGCCTTGGAATACAAATTTTATCAAGGAATTAAAGTAGCTTAATAGAAATTAGCTCTAAAAAATACTTTGCTAATTAATGAGTATTCATCCATGTAAGCATAATTTTGATGTAAAGGTTTCTACTCCTAAACACAGAAGTTAAAAGATTCTCAGATCTGAAAGTCAACGGGATCTAAATAGATGGGTTAAAACAAAAGACTCAAAACTTCCTGCATCCAATTATTTATTGTGAGTGTCAAGAAAGGAGTGATTAGGAAAAGTCTGGAACTTTTTGGGTAAACCCAAGGAGGGCAAGCATTCATGGAATCCCACAACACAGCTTCAGGTTTCTGGGCATCCAAATGGCAGATTAAGGGAAGATATACCTGGGAGAAAAAGCACGGAAGACAAATCCTTTAAATTTTTTCTTATGCCTCTCTGTTCTTACTTAGCTTCTTACTGGAGGAATTGAGCCATAATTCATAATTCTTGAAGTTGACAGGAATAGTCATCCTTCAAAATGCAAACCCCACTATAATAAAAAAGATAAAAAAATAAGTGTTGGGAAGGATGTGGAGAAATTAGAACACTCTAACTCTGTAAAATGGCATAGCCACTTTAGAAAACAGCCTGGCAGTTCTTAAAAAAAAAGATAACACACAGGTTACCATATTACCCAGCAGTTTCATTTCTAAGTATACACCCGAGAAAAATAAAAACATGCATTCACATAAAAGCTGGTTCACAAATGTTTACAGCAGCATTATTCATAATAAGCAAAAATGGAAACAGTCCAAGTGTCTATCACTTGATGAATGGATAAACAAGTTTGTGGTATATCCATACAATGGAATATTGTTGGGCTTTCCAAAGAGGTAAAATACTGATGCCTGCTACAATATGGGTGAACCTTGGAAACATTATGCTAAGTGAAAGGCCCTATATAGTATGATTCCATACTGTTCAATTAGCCAACATATAGTACATGTCCAGAAAAGGCAAATCTATAGAGAAAGGAAGTAGGTTAGTGGTTGCTTAGGGCTGAAAGGGGTTAAAGAGGAAATGAGAAGGAAATGCTAATGAGTGCACATTTCTCTTTAAATTTATTTTTATTTTACTTTAAAAAAAGATTTATTTATTTATTTGAGAGAGAGAGGGAGAGTGGGGAGGAGGGGCAGAAGGAGAGGGAGAGAGTCTTAAGCAGGCTCCACACTGAGCATGGAGCCCAATGCGGGGCTCAACTTCATGACCCCAAAATCATGACCTGAGCCAAAACCAAGAGTTGGATGCTTAACCAACTGTGCCACCTAGGTGCTCCTGAGCACACATTTTTTTGGGGGGGTGATAAAATGTTCCAAAATTGACCATGGTGATGGTTGCACAATTCTGTGAACGTACTAAAAACCACTGACGTGTATATTTTAAATTGGTGAATGGTGTAATATGTAAATTATATCTCAAGAAAGCCTGTATTAAAAATGCAAATCTCCATGAATGAAGTCACATCCCAAAGCCTTGAGAGGTCAGTTCTTATCTCTGGGTGTGTTTCCTCCTCTGTGTAATGGAATTGATAATAATACCTGATAAAGATGTTGAAGGAATTAATGAAGTAAATGTATGTGAGAATGCCTACACACCATACGGCATATATGGTAGAAACAGCTAAATGGGAAACAAGATCTGTGCTTTTCCTTCCGTGGCATAGAATCAGCACAAGGAAACAGTTGCCCAAGCAGAGACTACAGTTTCCATGGCTCTTTGCACCCAGTTATACCATGATCTAGTTCGGACCAATGGTATATGAGCAGAAGTGATGTGTGTGGTCAAGGTAGTTAAGCAGCTGATATCTATTTCTCCCCCGTTTCCTCTCCTGCCTGGTTGCTGAGCAAATGATAGGGCATGTGGAGCCATAATCTGGGAGATGTCTGGGTCCTTAAAAACCCCTCTTATGGAAAACCCACCAGCCAGCTGCATATAACACATTGGGTTGATAGTTTCAGTGAAGAATAAGGTTCTATTTGGTTAAAATGTTTTAGTTACAGCAGCCAGTGTTTACCTTCACTAATACAAAAATTTAAGTAGGCCCTCAATAAATTTTTGACAAAAATTAAGACATTTTTAGACATGTTAGTACCTTTGGAGTTTAAAAATGAAAGCCAGTAGAGACTGAGATAAGGAAAATACGGAAATCTGAAAAGTGAAGGACAGGAATGGGTGGGGGAAGCATGTTACTGACTCAATCCCACACAAAATCTTGTTGTTTATTCTACCATTCATTGCTCAGTTTTTCTCAAGGGATTGATGCACTTCATTGACTCTCATGGTCATGGAGCAAGGACCACATTAATTTTGAGTTCTCTACACCATTTGCCAGCCCTAGTCTCTCTAGTGAGCCTATATTCTTAAGGAGGGAGACAGACAATAAAAGTAAGTAAATCATGGATGGTGATAATTGCCATGGAAATAAACAAGGGAGTGTGGGAGCTCAGGAGTGGTGTTCAGTTTTAAATGAGATGGTCAAGGAATATATTATATGGAAGGTGACATCAGAGCAAAGTCTCAAATATAGTGAAGGAACAAACCATGATCCCAGACAGAGAGACTAGCAGTATAAAGACCCCGAGATAGGAACATGCCAGGTGTGTTCAAGGAACAGAGAGAAGGTGAATGCAGTTGGGGAAGGGTAGGCAAGGGGAAGAATGACAGAAAAGAAGTCAGAGAAATAAAGGGGTGGGATCAGATTGTGTGGAAGCCTGGGGACTGGATGAAGAGCATAATGGGGGATCTGGAAGAGTTCAAGACCAGAGATAATTGGCTACTGTTAATGACTTCAGTAGTGAATGCCAGTATAATGCCCCAAAGACAGACAAGTTCATTTTCACCTTAGCAGGTATCAGTTCAGGCACTAGCCAGCAACCTTACAGGAGGAACCAGCAAGAACTCAGATGGTGAATGGGATCCAAGATGTCCCATTCCCCACCCCCTGCTGCCATGAAGTCACATTAGTACCTGTGTACCCCAAGATGACATAGTCTGTAGGAGCAAGAGAGAACGAGAAAGCTTTAAAGACTGAGCATTTACCAGACACAATCTGGAAGAGACTAAATTTATAATGATAAGAAACTAAAGATGCTACGTTTTCTTTGCACATCTTAGTTCTACTGGATTAGTTTTATGGTGTTCCATAGGTCTCTTAAGCTCTGTTTGCTTTCCTTCAATCTTTTTTCTTTCTGTTCCTCATACTTGATAATTTCCATTGTTCTAATCTTCAGATTCACTGATACTTTCTTCTGCCTGTTCAGATCTGCCTTTGAGTCCCTGTAGTCCCCCCCCCCCACTTTTTTTTCTCACTTCAGTTATTGTACTTTTCAGCTCCAGACTTTTTGTTGTTGTTGTTCTTTTTAGACTTTCTATCAGTTGATATTTCCATTTTGCTCACATATCATTTTCTTGACTTTCTCCCCATCTTATTTTAGTTCTTTGAGCATTTGTAAGATAGGAGCTTTAAAGTCTTTGTCTAGGAGATCCGCTATTAAGTCAATAGGGAGAGTGTTGATTTATTGATTTATTTTTTCCTTTAAATGAGCCACACTTTCCTATTATTTGTATGCTTTGTGCTTTTTTTATTGTACGTGGACATACTGGGTAACTCTGGAAATCAGATCCTCACTCTTCCCCAGGGTTTTAGTATTGTCTTTGTTTGTTTTTGATTGTTGTAGGGTGTCTATATGATGAGGATCAAACTGAGGTGTAAACCTAAGGTCTTCTACAGTTTTTTTGAGCTTTTTCTTGAGCATGTGCAGTCACTTTCTAATTTTCTCCAAATATGCAGGTGTTTTTGAATGTCATAGACTTTAATGTCTGGCTCCTGTAAGGAGAAAAAGTGAAAAGTGAAGGCCTGGTTCTTTAAATACCCTAGAAGTCACTTTAGCTGGCAGGGGAGGGGCTTGCAACAACAATGGCCACCCACCTCTTTGTCTGTACTTCTGTGATCAGAAGCAGCAATCAGTGAGCTGAGCACAGATTTCCAATGTTTAGAGGACAGCATCTTTTTTGCTTAGCCTGGCTCCAGCCAAGTTTGAGCAGGCTCCAGGAACACTGGCAGAGCTGCCTGCCCTAGGACCGAGGGTGGAGGAGGGTTAGTTACTAGGCTAAGAACTGAAATTGACTAAAATTAACCGCAATTTACCATCCAAGTGGAAACTGCAAGCCTTCAATAGACTTCAGAGTTCCAAAATAGTTACATCAGAGAGATTCTGCCAATGCAACTGTTATCTAGGTGGAGAGAAAGATCCCTGGTGCTTCCTACTCTGCCTTCTTTCCAGAGTCCTCTATTAGTGAATAGAATCTTATGTGTTGAATGGTATGTTAAATTTTATGTGTCATTTTAGTCAGGATTCTTGAGAGAAGCAGAACCAATAGGATATGTATATAAAGAGATTTATTATAAGGAATTGGCTCATGTGATTATGGAGGTTGGTAAGTTTCAAGATCTGTAGGGTGAGCTGGTGAAGCTGGAGACCAAGAGAACAAATGGATGGTGTAGTTCCAGTCTGAAGGCTGGTTGACTCAAGACTCAGGAAAAGCAAATATTTAAGTTCAACTTCAAAGGCGGGAAAAAGCCAAGGTACCAGTATGAAGGCCTTCAGGAAGGACGAATCCTTTCTTACTCAGTGGAGAGTCAGATATTTTGTTGCATTCAGGCTGTCAACTGATTGGATGAGGCCCACTCACATTATGGAGAGCAATCTGCTTTGCTCAGTCTACCAATTTAAATGTTAATCTCACCCAAAAACACCCTCATAGAAACAACAAATAATATTTGCCCAAATATCTGGGTATCCCATGGCCCAGTCAAGTTGACACATAAAATTAGCCTTCACACTTCTAATATAGAAATTATATCTGGAAATAACTAGATGTTGGTCCCTTTAGGGAAGGTTGATAAAAACCTAGCGGCTGCATCTTCTCAGTGTGTTACTCAAATATCTGTTGAATATGCCAAGTATACTACAAGTCCAGCCCTGGAGAAAAATAGGCAGTTTATGATTTTGGTGATGATGATGATGAAGTGTAAGTCATTTAAACACTTGACAGTTATATTTATGGAGCGAGACATTTCCTTTAATGCTATTTTATAGGCAAAAGGGAAAAATCTGCAAACATATTTTGGATAACATACACATTTGTCAGGGTCTTGAGTTACTCCATGTTTGGAGTGTGGGAATACTTTACATTAACATGGAACATTCACACTTTATATAAGCAGGACCAGGGGAAGGTTCAAGATATCTGGAAAACAGACTTTGTATAAAGATGTTCATATTGGAATGATGAGTCTGTCCCAATTTCCTCAGGGAGGAGTTTAGTAAACAAGGCTGATTCAAAGGCAGCCTTTGACATCGTGAAAATTCTTTCAACTGTGGACCTTATTGTTGCGGGAAAATGGGACAGTAAAATCAAGAGTGAATGGCATCTCATATTTTTACTACCTGATTTGGAACTCAAACACTGCTTTCAATGCCAGACCGGGTAACAATGCCTGGACTTGAGAGGGGAGCTGTGGATAGAAATATTAATCAAATTTGCTTTGAGGAAAGCTATCCACCTGGAGCACAAAACATCTGGGAACTTTGTCATGGGCCATTCTGGTCAGTAAATTAAGGGCCAGGTGCTTGGGACATTAGTATTTTGGCAACTACTCTCTCTCCCTTTCCTCCTAATCCAACTCACAGAGTCCTATCTTAGAGTTGAAAGCATATTTGCACTGGCTAGTTTCTCTCCCTTCCAATTCAGAATGTGGGGGCTCATTAGGTCTGGCTGGGCCACATATCTCACCAGGCAGGATAGGGCTGATTTCAAAATGCTGTGAGTGAACATCTTTGGGAATCTTTCTACTTGATCTTTTGAGTAGAGCCATCCTTCTTTTCTCAGTCATACATATGCCACTGGTGCAAATGGTTTCATTCTTTCTTTTACAAGTGTCATTTAAAAATGCAGGTGACTCACTCATTTCATGGACTTCTTCATTCAACAAATATTTGTTGGTAATTAGGCACTGTGACAGGCACTGGAGATAAAGGTGATTAAAAACAAGGAAGGACCCAGTCCTTATGGAGCTTATAGTTTAGCAGTTTTATTAGTAACTTTCATAATAGTTTAATTATTATTTAGATCTTTTATACTGATATAATCTATCAACAAAAAGAAAACATAAAAGAAATAAAATTTAAGATTCCTCCTCTGCTATCTTCTTTTGGCTTCTTCTATTTTAACAAATTCCTTTTATATTGTCCTATGCCTATTCTTTTACCTTAGTTTCAATCATGGTGTATATTTTGCATTAACTTTTAATGTGTGAATGATCTTAGCAGACTTCTCCATGAATGCTACATCACAAGCATTTTCCCTATCACTATCTGCAAAATTATCATTTCTGTAAATACAGATAGCTTACCATATAATTTCCTTAATTATTCTTTTATTTGAGGGCATTCGGTTGTATAAAATTTATTAGTATATAACATTGTGATAGTTTCTTTTTTCTTCTCTTGAACTTTACCTTAGAAACTAAAGAGCTGAAATTCTATAAATTGGAGTGATGAGATGCTTTTCTTCTGTGTTGAACAAGATGAGAAATAGATGACATACTTTTGGGTCTCTCAGTTTATCTTAGAATTCCAGATGACTAGAAGTGGGAAGCACAAAAACCAACCAAACATTTTGTCACCAGATGCATGATGTAAAGACGTCTTTCTCTTCTTTTTATTAAAAATAAAAAATAGAGGGAAATATTCCTATGTATACACATTCACAGGATTACATGCATATGAGAAAAGAAACATTGAAACCACGGACAGGGTTTTAAAATGTATTTTTCTAGGCTTATATTACATTTAAGTTATCACGTTTTTATGTCAGCCTACTGAATTCTGAAGTGTGGGATCATCATCAAAATGACCATAATCTCTTGTAATATAGAAAGAATTATTTTTGCCCATTCTTATGATAGATCCATCACTGGTGACATTCCTTCCCTTGTCAACCATAGACTGCTTCCTTCTTGTAAAAATAAGCGTGGGCTTACTGGAAGTAACGTTTGTGTCATTTTACTTTTCTTGGTTTGATTTTCCAAAGGGTTATGGATGAGGAGGAGGGACTGATACTCCTACTGGGAGTCCTCATGTGGCTATCATGGGAATGTCTCTAATGAAGGACAAGTCGGATCTAATGAAGAGCAGGATACAGTAAAGCAGTTAAGTCGAGTCTCACATGCTTCTTCTGGATTTCAATTATTCCGGGCAGTCTAGTAGATTCTGAATTACCAGCAGCTGCTAACTTGCTTACTTTCTTGTCTGCCACAGCTGCCACCAGCTGTTCTCTCTTTCTTACCCCATCTCCAGATGCAAACAGCTGTTCTCCCTTTCTTTACAACTGTCAACAGTGGCTCATTTTGCCCCAAGCACATGGACACCTGCAGCAAGAGGAATTGTATTTTTCAGTTGTGGCCAGATACTGGACAGCTTTTGAAAGGCTGAATGGAGGAAGGGAAAGAGGGAATGAGAGGTGGTTTGATGTAGAAAGAGCCTGTGTTGTCAGACTAAAAGGAGGATGGGATGCTTCTGGTTGTTTTCAGGGGCTGAGTAAGACAGTGACAACAGATACCCATACTTCTTCCTTACTATGACATTCACTTTGAAAAGCAGAGAATCATCACTAATAAATAAATCCCAGGAAACTGAGCATCAGAGAAGAAATTACGATGGTGCTTTAAGGGTTTGGTCTTTATTCAATCATTTAAGAAGTATTTATGGACACTTCTGTCAAGCACTATTCTAGACACAGAGTAGGTGTTAAATAAATGGGTATGCATTTATGAATACATACTCATACTTATCGGTCTAGTCTCAATGATATCGAAAGAGAACATTTTATTTTTGCTATTTTTAACATTTTAAATGAATTTTTTCTGTTGAAATCAGCCTCTCCTCTACCCCAACCCCCCATCCTTGGGATTGGGGACTTTTGGATTATCTCCTTGACCAAGAAATACTCCTGGTTCTCAGGTCTCTCTCTCTTTGAAGGGACTAGAGAGAGGAAAGTAGAAATGGAGAGGAAGGGCATTCACATTTATTTAGCACTTAATGTGTCCCCAGTACTGTGCATCATCCTTTATATAGGTTATCTCATTTAATCTTCATCAGAAACTTAGGAAATCCATATTATTATTTCCATACAGCTGATAAGGAAACTGAAGTTGGAAGCATGAAGTTACTATGGCTACAAAGCCAGGAAACAATGGAGCTAGGACTGGACAGACTCTTCCACTCCAGAGCATGAGCTCTTTTCACAACAGCCTGCTATTCAGAGAATATTAATGTGAGTAGTAGAGGATACCGATAGTGATAATTGGGTTCAATGCTGTGATTGTAGAAGTAGGGGTCTAATCCATCCAAAGGCTCCATCTTCAACTGGAAATTGTCCAAACTTCATTCACCATTTTAAGCTGCAGAGCACTGTCTAAATGCTGAAATGAAAGATGAGATACTGAGGACTCATAGATAAAGTTGTTATCACAGAAATAATCTCTACCTCCCCAGGATGTTTTCGGTTAACAGTGGGTTTTGGAAGAATATTTGACCAAAGTCAGGGAGGACCCTCATTTCACACCCTAACTCCATCCATTAGTATCCAAAACAATGTTAGTGATTATCCTTTGGGATACTGAGTGGGAAAAAGCTGGCTAAGGCTCTAAGGAAACTTCCTCTGGTTTAGGGAGCCATTAGGAAAAGCTCCTTATTCTTGTAAAAATTTTCCTGAACTTTCAGGACCGGGTTTCTGCAGCTGGCCAAGAGTCAGCCTCAGTTAGGATCCTGCCAAATTGGGCATCAACAGCTCATTTGGCTTGGAAAAAAAAAAAAAGAAATGAGAAACAACTGACGTTTGTATACTTGAAATTATGAGCTGTTTCTCTAACAAAGAGACCAAACACTTTCGGCTTGTTTTACAGTAAACATACACATCGAACAATCTGGTTGGTTAGCAGCAGGCTGTGCATATGTAGGACATATGTGGACACACATGGATGCATCAACTCACATATGTTCACTTAAAAGGACACTGTCAAGTCATTTTATGACTTTTTTTGTTCTCTGGGCTCCATTGTTTATAAAATCTTCTTAGAAGCTTAAAAATACAATTTCTTTCTCTACTGATTTTTGTTCTTTTTTTTTTTAAACAGTATTTTGAATGACACTCAAATAAATGTGACTGGTTTTATTTAATACCAAGTCCTACTTAAACATATACAGCAATACAATGTCCAGTCAGAAACAAAGCACTAACAGTGAGTCAATTCCTTATGAAGAGAGAAATAATCATGTTCTGCCCTTAGAGTAGACATTCCAGAATTGAATAGTACTCACAAGATTATTTTCTGGCACCCCAGTGCTTTTATGTATGTATTTATGCATGCATGTATGTTTGTATGTATTTTTAAACTATGAAACGCTTTACAAATTTGCATGTCATCCTTGTGCAGAAGCCATGCGATCTTCTCTGTATTGTTCTAATTTTAGCATATGTGCTGCCGAATTGAGCACCCAAGTGCTTTTAGTGTTAGAAATCAAATATAGATAATAGTGACCATGATAAAACCTATTTTTCTCTTTTCTTTAATGTTTTAGCAATATTTTTTCTAGCCTCTTTACTAAGCAAAAATCCCATTAAAATATCCTTGCTTTGGGCAAAAGCTGTGAAGAATCAGGTGAAAATGGCTAAAAAAAAAACCTGGAAAGATGCTTGAGATCACAGCCAACCGGGAAAACAAAAAGTTAATTAATGATAAGTTGTCACTTTATATCCATCAAGCAGCAAAAGAAAAAAGCAACAATACACATTGCTAGTGGAGATGTGAGGAAAAGGGCACTGTCATTCACATTTTGCTGGTGGGAATAAGGATTTTAAAGAGCTTTTTTTGGACGTAAATTTAGCAACATTTCCTAAAATTGAAAGTGTATGCTTACCCTTCAATCCAGCATTTCCCTGTTGGGGAATTTAACTCATGGAGACAGGAGCTGTACCATACAGGATATAAACACAGGATTTCAACAGCAGGATTGTTTATTGTGGCAAAAAAAAGAAAAAACCA
The DNA here is from genome assembly GCF_011800145.1 of Mirounga leonina. Taxonomy (NCBI): domain Eukaryota; kingdom Metazoa; phylum Chordata; class Mammalia; order Carnivora; family Phocidae; genus Mirounga; species Mirounga leonina. The sequence continues at coordinate 10,097,943 of NW_023270314.1, forward strand.
ACAAAAAATTGAAACCAAACGAATACCGTTTAATAAGGGACAGTTGTTGAATAAATTAATGTATGTCTATACCATGGAATATTACATAACACATCCCCAAAAAGTGAATTGGAGCAATACTCGTTGCTTAGAAGGATTACCACAAGATACTGTTGAGGGAGAAAAGCAAGATGTGTAGAAGAGTACATTTTATGAGTCCATTTTCTAAATCATTAATCAAAAAAACTTTTATAGGCATACATTTCTCTCTATATATATCTCTTTTGTCTATACACACATTTGTATAAGGTTAGATGGTGATGGATGTATTCTAGGCTGTTAAGATGGATCGTCTAGAAGGGGTGGGAGGAATTATGGTGGTGGTAGGTAAGGTTACATAAGAAAAGTGTGGTTGAAAGAGGTGGTCACATTTATGTAAATTATATGTGTATATGCATACAAAGGAATTTTTGAAATAATGAGAGATCATTAAAATAACACATATCTCCATAGATGGAGATAAAGGAGGATGTGAAAGTTCTGGAAGAAGTCAGATAATCATGGAAGAAATTGAACTTGAGGGTTGGCTAGACCTTTTAAGAGTCCAAGGTTTCCAGCTTAAGATCAAGAATGGCAGGTTGCATTTCAATCATTTCAGGGTACTAGTGCCACCAAGTGGTGTCTGGAGCAATTGTTGGTGTCATTTTATTACCCTCCCGGTGAAGGAAACTCTTGGCTTACCTGTGCCTTGCATCGAGCGGTCTGTGGGGGGCTCCAGCTCTCCTTGGAATGAAGCACACCCCCGTGAGCCTGGCACTGATGCAAACAGGAAGTATGAGAAGAGATAGGGAGCAAATGGCTTTTGCCCTAGAGTCTGAGCTCCCTTGGTTTTTCCTCTTATCAGGTGCTCTGCTATGCCTGCCATTTACCTGTCAAGTCCCTTAAGGTGTATTTAATATTTTCTAACTACTTAGACTAGTATTACAACCTATCTATCTGACTTCTTTAATGGCCTGGTCTCTTATATAGGCTTTCTCTTTTCATTTCCACCGTCCTAGCTTGGCCTCTTGTTATTTCTTTCCTAGTGCCATAAGAATGTTTTCTTGGGCTTTCTCTCCTCGATGTCTGTCTGGTCCATTCCAGCCCAAACCCACTTCTGTACTAAGCTTCCTGAAGTTATGGTCATTTAACAACACTATTCCAAACCTTTAATTATTTCTCCCTGCCCACCATCAAATTCTGACACCAGAGCACAAGCTTTTAATAGGGTGACTGTATGTCTCAGTTTGCCTGGGATGGTCCCAGGTTACTTCTGTTGTCCCAATGTAATTGTTGTGACTTTATTCACTCTCAGAAGTGCTCTGGTTTGGATAATAGATTATATAGACGTACTAGCTCTTAACTGCTTGGTTCTTCTGCCTGTAATACGTACAATAAGTAAGCTAACAGAAGAATGTCTAAAGTTTGTGGCAGATCGAGGAATCAGATCTGGGTAGAGAGTGTATCTTTTTTCTTCAAATGTTAAAAAGCTCAATATAAATTACTTGGTATTTATTACCTTATTTAAAATTTATCTTCTTTGTCATTTCAGTGACAAGTAGAATTTTTTGCTTGAACTCGAGGAAGAAAATCTATGTTTGTAGTTTTCGTGTAGCTCTCTTGGCTTTTCACAGACTCTCAAGAGTGGTTCCATTTGGGGCCTGATGAATGTCACGTTCATAATTTGTTACCCAATGTGAAGAATATTCAGCTGAGTAATGATAAAGAAATTCTAAAAATTTTGAGGAGGTAGAAGCACCAATTCTGTGAACTCCTTTAGCACAAGAGGACATAGCTTAGTCGTCAGCAGTTAGCAGAGGGCTTGAGCATTATTGCTGTTGAGAAGAATTTTGAGCAGTCTCTGACAACTTGTGGAACTGAAATGTGGGCCCTGCATTCTGGTTTAGGTTATCTTCTACTTCTGCTTGCTGTGTTTGGGTTGTAATAATAGGTTGAATATATACTGTTGAAGGAAATGCATTGCCCTTCACTCACCATCACTAGGAATATACTGTGAGGTTTTTTTTTGCAGTAGAACAGATTTTTTTTTAAAGATTTTATGTATTTGTCAGAGAGAGAGAGAGAGAGCACAAGCGGGGGGAGCGGCAGCCAGAGGGAGAAGCAGGCTCCCCGCTGAGCAGGGACCCCGATGTGGGACTAGATCCCAGGACCCTGGGATCATGACCTGAGCCGAAGGCTGACGCCCAACTGACTGAGCCATCCAGGCAAACCGAAGTAGAACAGATTTTGAGCTCAGCCACCCATTTTCTCTTACCCAGTCCTTTTCATAACCACTTAAATACATTTTCAAGACAACTAGAGGTTGGGGTCTTGAAAAGGATTTTGCGTGTGAGAACTAGACCTATACAGGCTTGGAGCTGTGATCTCATGAACCCCAGGCACTCCCCAAATGACTAATTAATAGTCATTTAATGCCCATATACCTCCAGTCACAAGCAGCCCTTTTTCTTTATGGTCTAGATTTGAGCCATTCTAAAGTCCAGGAAGTTGGAGATCAATTTAAGCTATTCTTTAACTAGTTGAGAGTCATTCATTCATCATCATCCATTTATCTCCCATGTGCCCCACCAGGTTCTGGGCATACAATGAAGAACTGGTATGACTTCCGGGAGGGGAACTTTCCAGCAAAAACACATACACGCAAATCCTCACATGCTCACGCATGCACAGGCGCATGCACATGCAAACACAAGGCAACTTCAGCTTCTCATGTTAATGGACAGTGAGAAACCTCCCTCTTAGCTTCTTTTCTGATGCAGCTTATTTTAGGATGCTTTCTCCTAATTACACCATCAGGAGCAGAATCAGGCTTTAGATATGATGACGCATCTACAGGTACCTGGCACTCTGTCATCCATTGGCTTTCTTTTGTACATTTCTCCTTTTTACGCCAGAGTGTGCGTGTTTAATGGATCTGTGTAATTTAGATACAAGGGCAAGATGTTTATGCCTCATGTTTGTAAATGTGCTCCAGACTGTGAGTTCTTCCAGGTCAGGGACTGTATATTTAATATAGAGACTCTGCTTCTGACCCCCTGTATTTGAATCCCAGCTCTGTCACTTTATAGCTTTGTGACCTTGGACAAATGATGTAACCTCTCTGTGCCTCAAATTGTTTCTCTGTATAGTCTACATCTTGGGTTTTAAACAGCTTTATTAAAATATAATTGAGATATCATAAAATTCCCCCATTTAATGTGTACAAGTCAGTGTTTTCTAGTATATTTACAGTTGGCAAAACCAGTCCCACAATCTAATTTTAGAACATCTTTATTGCCCCCCCAAAGAAACACTGAACCCATAAACAATCACTCCCCATGCCAGCCTACCAGTTTTTATGAGGATTAAGTGAATGACTATATGAAAAGCACTCAGAATATAATCTGGCACCTAGTAACTGCAATGTAAATAATGGCCATTATGTTCATATTATTATTAGCAATACTGTTGCTACTCTGTGCCCTCAGCCAGTACAGTGCCTGATACTTACTAGTTTCTTGCTGAATAAATGAAATGGTGGGAGAAAGTGGGAGACACCATTATTTCTTAAGCATTTTAAGTAATGATGAGAAAAATGCCCTGTATTTTGTGTATGGTACAGACATAATCAAAGGCACCACAGAATCCGTGTTAGAGCCCAATACTTTCGTGAAGAAAGATATTTTAAAAATAGGCTTTTTTGACAGTAGCTTGACAGGATGGTGTTGATGATTAAATAAAATTAGTCCAAGTCCTGAATGCTGATAAGTAGACTTGTGACCCAAGGAAAGATACCGATGCTGAGCCTCTTTCCAGTTAACCTGTAAGATGAAATTGGATTCACTGAATGATTTCTAAATTTACTCCTCTTTCTAACATCCTCTGATACTGTCTGCCAATAAGTGTCATGAGAATTTTATATATCCTTTGTATCCTAGACACAAAACCATTGACATTCATTTTATGGTCTCACTTGTTACAGTTCCACAGTGTCTTGTGTTCCCAAAGAGAACATAAGCATGGATCATCTCCATCCTTACATCCTCCATTGGCTTCCCTCTGCCTATAGGATAAAGTTCAAACCCCTTGACAAAGGATGCAGGACTCTCATGGGTCTCTTTTTGCCTGTGGAATATCTACCCTCAGTTCTCCTGGGCACCATCTAATTGATATTAGTTTGGGGATCTAATCAGATCTCAGTGCCTGCAGGCTTTGTAGGACTGCTGTTCAAGGAGTTCTCTGCTCTCCTGGCCAAGATAGCCAATTTTTTCCTGGAAATTTTCAATAAAGAGAAGGAAAGATTGAAAGTAGTTGGAAGTGGTTTGTTTCAAGCTGTTGCCAACAGGTATTATAGATTAAAGCACTCTAAGTTGCTTTTGCAACTGTTACCTGGATCCCTTCAGCTCTCCTGGATTCTTTCAAAGACATGGCTTGTTCAGTGTTTCCTTTGCTTCTGTATTCTTTTAGTTGTCTTCCCCTTTACCCTGTTCTCTTTGGTGTAAGTTGGCAAAATTTTGTTTCTCCTGACTGAAGAAAACTGCTAACCAAACAAAACTAACAAAATTCTTTTATGATCTGGCCTGTCTGATTTGCCAGATCCCATCTTCTGGTTTAGGTTCTGAAAATGGAACATACTTTCTCATGGCCTTCTGTAAGAAGAATCTTTCTTATCTGCCTAATGAATTCCTGTTCCTTCAGTGGTGGGCATTGGCACCTCTTTGGTAAGGCCCTCCCTGGCCTCTTTCCAGGCGGTTAGAGGCTCTTCCTCTCTGATCTTATTGCATTCCGTATATATGTAGCAATATTAAGAGCTGACTATTAGGGGCGCCTGGGTGGCTCAGTTGGTTAAGCGACTGCCTTCGGCTCAGGTCATGATCCTGGAGTCCCGGGATCAAGTCCCGCATCGGGCGTCCTGCTCGGCAGGGAGTCTGCTTCTCCCTCTGGCCCTCCTCCCTCTCATGCTCTCTGTCTCTCATTCTCTCTCTCTCAAATAAAAAAAAATAATAAAATCTTTAAAAAAAAAAAAAAAGAGCCAACTGTTATTCTTTTCTTATTTTTGGAGAGAATATTGAAGGGAACAAAAATGTGCCACCTCAAAATATGCCACTTTGGCATATTGATTATTTTGAATTAAAGTTACTTAAGAAAGAGCTGGTGCAGGAAGGACACTCTGACTCTCCTTTGTCCCCCTGGAAATAGGAAATAAATCTCTCATGTGAAGGTATCCTTCCTATACCAGGAGGGTAGAAGGCATCCTTATCACCAGAGATAGGGAATCCAAGGCCAAGAAGGCAATATAAACAAACTTCGTTACTTCTTCATTAGTTTGCTACCCCACACCCAAACTCCTTTGTTTTGTCAAATCTTGAATAATTGTTTCTTTGTCTAAACGACATAAAAGCTGCCTGCTTTGGCAGCTTTTTTGACTCACCTATCTTTGGGGCTCCAGTGCATACAATATTGAATTTATGTTTCTCCTGTTAATCTGTATTATGTCAGTTTAATGATTAGGTCAGCCAGAGAACTCACAAGGGAAGAAGGGGAAGGCTTTCTTCCCCTACAACATAGGATTAATGTGATTTTCTTCCCCTGCCCGCTCCTTTCCCCTCAACCATGGCCTATATTAGAATGATAACTACAGGGGCGCCTGGGTGGCTCAGTCGTTAAGCATCTGCCTTCGGCTCAGGTCATGATCCCAGGGTCCCGGGATTGAGCCCCGCATCAGGTTCCCCGCTCAGCGGGGAGTCTGCTTCTCCCTCTCCCTCTGCCTGACGCTCCCTCTCCCTCTGCCTGACACTCCCTCTGCCTGACGCTCCCTCTGCCTCTGCCTGACGCTCCCCCTGCTTGCGTGTTCTCTCTCTCTCTGTGTGTCAAATAAATAAATAAATAAAATCTTAAAAAAAAATGGCAACTACACGGCATAGGTTTTGTTGCTGAAATGTTTCTTCGATTTGCCCTGATTTTTTCGGTCCCAGAAAAACAGCCTCTGAATTGCTGACCTTGCTTATTGCCTCCTATTGTTTTTTCCAGTCCTTCCTCTACCTGGATTGACTAGTTACTGTAGTAAAACCAACTCAATCTACTCACTTGTTAAAATACTTGTACTACCTCTCCTTTACTTTCTGGATGGAGCCCCTTGCCCATAAATGGATAGTCACAGTCTGGTTTCTGTTGGGACTTTAAGGAAGATTCTATAACTATTTTTTTTCTTAAGATTTTTATTTATTTATTCATGAGAGACAGAGAGAGAGAGAGAGGCAGAGGGAGAAGCAGTCTCCCAAGGAACAGAGAGCCCGATGCAGGACTCGATCCCAGGACCCTGGGATCATGACCTGAGCTAAAGGCAGACGCTCAACCATCTGAGCCACCCAGGCGCCCTATAGCTATTTTTTTTCAATGTGAGGATGTCATGGATGTTAAGGTACCCTTTTGATTTAATGCAGCCTTTTCAAGGAGAAATTATAAAGGAAAAGGCAGGTTTCTTCTGTTTTTGAAAGCAAGTATGCTAAAATGTATTCTGAGATCATGGTAGCTAGTATGTGGTTAGAATTTCCCCAAATTGAGGTCTTCCAGGTCAGCTGGAGGCCCCTTTTAGTTGTTGTGAGCAAATGCCTAACCAGAGATCTCTAGAAATGACTTTTTTTTTTTTCCTCTCAGCTAGTTTGGTTGTTATTTGCAGGAAAGAAAAACAGGCAAATCTTCCTTATTCTGTGGAAAACATTTAATTGGTTTAACTCCTTATGTAAGCATAAGAATATAAAAATCATTTTCCTAATGGAAAGGTTTAACTAGCTCTTTTATATTTTGATGTGTTTAAGCCCAGATCTAGGAAACTTCCTCCAGCCTGGGGGAGAAGGTGGTGTTGGGCAGGGTCCTGGATGCTTTCTGTGGGAAAGGAAGGAGCAGTGCTCTGGCAAATGACATTGCAGGTCACCAGAAAGCAAGCAGATCATCTAGGACGGTGGGACCTGCGCTCCGGCTGCTACCACAGGACAGGTGAGGACGAAGGGGTCCTTTCTCAGCAGAACCTTAGAGGGCGGCTCTTACAGTCCCCAGAACCTACATCCAAAGAAGTCCAAATCCAGAGAGTTCTATTTTTAGGAAATCAGGACCCATCTTGACCCCAGAACATTCATTTCCGTATTTCACTTTTTATTCATCATCTCTAGCAAAAAGAGATATTTTAAGTCTTGAATACTAATTTGAGTTGAACATATTATAAGTCCCCTCATCTGTACCTCTCCCCATCCTTAAAAAAAAAAAAAAAAGCCAATAACCAAATTGATGGCTTCTTTAAAGTCTTACACTCCTGCTGTTAGTATCAGCTGGAGTTTATACTCCCAGCATGGTGAATCTGTCATAGTAAGTTGGGTTTTGGGTTAAAAACTAAGTTTTTTCTTGGCTCATAGCTACCTCTAGCCTTAAATAGGGTGGCAGATCCTTCATACAAAGGACATCTGAGTGCAGCTTCCAAGTGTAGGGATTCCTTTACTGGGCTTCATCGCATATGACATAGTAAGGACCGTGCAACCTCCACTCTGCATCTAAGGGGAGAGGCGAGGTGAGAGGTCTCTTACAGACCTAACCAAAGGCACTCAGCTATAATGGGACCACAACTAAGAAAAAAAATCCAACAGAGTAAATTGTTTTTCTCTCCCTTTAGATTTTAGGAGAAAGAGGCAAACGGCCATAGCATAACATTACAACAGAGATTTATTTAAATTTTAAAAAACAAGCAAATAACTTTGAAGTACAATTTATATGTGTCTCCCCTCACCCAGAAGGAGAGTTACCAAAAATAGAACAGTGCCCGGAACATTATAGTAATCAATTATAATTTCTTAAGTGAATAAGTCTTGTTCTCTTTATTCATTTAGCTGCCTCCCCTACACCTTCTCAATCTTTTAGCTTCACTATTTTTTCTAATGTCCAGAATCTTATTGTTAATCATAATGGCTAACACTTACAAACTCACATAGGATTAGTATTGTTACTGAGCTATGTGTACACACATACATGTGTGTATGTGTGTTTATACATATATGTTTCCATACAATAACCCTAAGAGCTTAACAATTAGGTACTGTTATTATTCTGATTTTAAAGACAGAGGAATGAGGCATAGAAAGGATTTAAAAAAAAAAACCTTGCAAGGCCATATAGCTGGTAGGTGACAGGATTCAACTCTAGACATTGTCACTGCTGGGTCCTCAGTTAACAAGACAAATCCCTAAATATGTTCCTCCAGGCTTGCTGAGTGAAGCAGGAAAGTGAGGTCTCTCAAGTCTCTCAAGTAAAGGGGATTGTTGTAGAACCTCAGTTTACCAGAAAGCCAATTACAATGAGCTCGATTCTGACTTTGCAAGGCTTTCAAGTAGAGATCAGCAGAATATGTCTCGTAGAGAGAGTGCCATGATTGGAAGCCTGTTCCATGCCAGATGCTGTCCTGAGCCTTCTTACAGATAGCATGTCTGGGTAGAATTCCTACTGATGTTTTACAGGTGAGAACGCTGAGGCTTGGGAAGTAGACATCACTTGCCTGAGGTGACGCTGTTGCTAGACAGCTGAGCTGGAACTCAAATCTGGGCCCATCTGACTCTAATGTGTATTTTACCCCAGGTGTTATCCCCTATTTTTTTAGGCATTTCCAATTGATCTGTCTTTCCAACACTGTGAGGGGCAATATGGTAACTGATGTGTATTCTAATGAGCTGAATGTTCCACAGAGAATTTCTGAAGCTTTGTTCTTACCACAAAATATTAGTGAAACAAACGATAGAAATTCTTGCCAAACTCAAATTGGGATTATTCCTCTTATGTATTTTTCTTGCACATGGTTGATTAGCCATTAAAACCATTACGTTTGTATTGAATAACCAATGTATTCCGGTTACAAATGTGGGGAAAAAATATAAGCAAAAGAATCTGCTAGGCAGTGAGCTCAGTATATTATTATACTGCAGATTTCACTATGGGTTATTCTGAATGAAAATGGATATATCTGAAATTATCAGTAAACCTTGACTTTCTTAATAGAGTTCAGTTGACCTTTTAGCTTAATGTTAGCCATTATTTATTAACACAGGAAGAATGCCTCAAACATTTCTATGTTTGTGAGCATCATGAAGTTTAAGGTTCTGGTTGCCAAGCGCTTTGAATTGAACAGGAGCCCAGTAAATGCTAGGGAATGAATGACAAGGATTCACTTAGCCTGAACTAAGAAACTGGCGAAGTTTAAGTGCTTCCTGCTTGTTGACCTTCTTTCTCCTTCTTGAATGCCTGATCATCCCTAGTCCCTACCTGCTGTTGCTGTTTGCTCCAAGCCCTGAGTAAGATAACCTGATCAACACTAACCCTGCTGACTTACTGAGGTTTTATTTTTTTTGGTAAGTATTTACAATTTCCAAAGGAGGTTAAAGATAAGACTGAGTGTACTGGGTAGAACTTTACTGTCCGCAATGAGCAGGAGGCCTCCGAGGCCAGTTAAACTGGTTTGGGGAGCTGGTGACTCTTGATGGACCAGATGAGCTCTTTAACATGAGAGAACACTGCATTTCATTTGCAGGTAACAGCGTGGTCTTGCCTTTACTGTGCCTGGGCTCTTGCCTTTATCTTTCCTCTGGTCTCCTGGCGATTCTGTGCCAACGGCAGGATCAGAGATCAGAGTACCTGCCATCTGGCTTAGGACTTGTTGCATTCCACTGTTTCTCTTTCTCTCCGTGCCACATGTGAGATTTTTTTTTTCACTGTCACTGTATTTACTTGGCTCAGTGTGCCTGATCCATGGACGCAATCACCATACATTAGGGAGGGTTATCAGTGCTGAGGACAATTAATAATCGCACAGTAGGACCCAAACAAACATCTCAACAGAGTCCAAATGAAAAACCTGTATGACTTCCTAACATTCATTGTGGAAATTGGCAAACTAAAGGTCTAGGGCCAAATTCGAGCCAACACTTGCTCTTGTACCCTCAGGAGCTAAGAATGGTTTTTTCATTTTTAAATAATTGAAATAAAAATCAAAAGAAGAATCATATTTTGTGGTATGTAAGAATTGTATGAAATTCACATAGCAGCGACCACAAATAACGTTTCCCTGGTATACAGCTATACTCATTCACTTACATATTGGCTATGCCTACTTTGGTATCCTAAAGTCAGAATTGAGTAGCTTCAACAGTGCCTTGCAAATCCTGAAGTATTTATTTTCTGGCCCTTTATAGGAAAAGTTTGTTGAAGCTTGATTTAATCACTCATCTGGCATCGACCAAGAGGGCTGCCTGGAAACCACCGTGCAGCCGACCCATGCCATTTTCCCCTTGAAGCTGTTTGTTTTCCCAGGAAGCTTTGCCAGCTTGATTAATTGCATCAGTCGATAGTAATCCTGGACAATCAAGCTCATATTTGCCTGTGCAGCTGAGCTGTCTAGGTTGCGTTAGTAATGGTTGTGTGTTACCAGTGCCTTAAATGGAAACAATAAGATAGAAATAGAAGGAGATGTAACTCCCAGTTAACATTATTAGTTTTATAATATGGTTTTTCTGCCTTGTATACATTTCTGTAACTGAGTTTTAAAACCATAGGGAAGAGAACAGGAAGACAAACATAGTTCTTACCCATTTGGAAAATGTGGACAAATGAAGGCCCAGAGAAGTTAAACAAGCCTCCTAACATCCCATAGCTACTGATGGTAAAACCAGGACTAGAAACCAGGCATCCTGACACCTCATTGCACTATGCTGTTCCTGGTTAATGAAACTGCCATATGTACAAGATTGTGAAGACTACCCTTATAGATTTCAGACTGGGGCTCTTCTTTTTACTCATTTCCCTGAAAAAGCAATGTAAGGGCATTTAGCTAATTTATATTAGGCCTAATCTATCCACTTTTTTTCATTAGCAGGTAACGAAACTAACAGGATCCTGGGGGAATTTTTTTTCTAACTTTTTCACTTGAGAAGATGGGATTGTTGCTAGATGAAGCTTGGAACTACTATTGAATTCATCTATGGCCCTGAGATTCTCATGCCCCATCAGTGGATCACAGATGCATACACTTCGGTTGTATACAGACCCGCTCCCCCCTCCCCCGACAAGACCTTCTTACAATATAGGATATACTGAGGTGATGGTACACCTGTAATTACGGGGGCCGTGTACATACACTTTGCCAGCAGTTGTTTGGCAGTGTGAGTTAGAATGAATAGCTTTTGACACTGGAGTTTTTGCACTGCTAGGTTTTTATAACTATAACCATACCTCCTGGAGGTGATGAGTTTCCACTCTTCTGAATATGTCTTTGCCCAACAAAGAGACATGTGTTTGCAAAGTTGCGTCCTAGGCAACTCCAAAGGCACCATAGTGCTTTAGAGAAGAATGCAAAGCTTATGATCTTAGCTAGCATTTCTTTATATATGGAAATCCACAGGAAAGAAGAGGACCAGATGTGTGAAATTAAAGAGAATTAAAGGATTAATGGTGTACATCTAAAATGTGTGTAAATTTAGTGTCAGTATTTCCTTTAATTGATTTCCAGGGCTTAGTCTTGGCAGTTCTATTTTATTGATGGTGATTCTATGTGCATCGTATGGATGAACATCTGATTAGTTTATTAAAGCAGAGTGTATTTATGTTCATCTTAACAGCTAAAATGTTTTAATTTGTTCTTTGACTTTTGTCCATATGTCTTCTTTTCTTGTGGAAAACAGTTTGTTGGATTGTAACCAGTTTGAAACAGTGTAGTGAAGTCAGATTTTTCAAAAAATGGGAAACAGGGGGCTCTTTACCCCTTCTGATTTGGGGAATATCTACTTCTTGGCCCAATGATGTCATGATAGATAATAGGTGTAAGATTCATCACTGCATTTCATTTACTAAAGCCAACAGGGTAAATGGATACTTTTTACCTCTGCTCTGACTCCTGTCCCAGGGTAAATAATAATAGCACAACCATTATGTTGATTAGTTGTGCAAAAAAAAAAAAAAAAAAAAAAAAGAATGACCAGGGCAAACCCTTATGAAAAAAAACAAACCCCCTTTTCTTTCCTCCTTTCCTCGGTTCCTTCCATCCATTCATTCTCTCTCCCTTTCTTCCTTCCTTTTTAACTGTTAATAGCTTGCTTGTTTTCCCTATAAAGAGTGCACTAACGTTGTTCATTTACCCTTACACTCACCTGGGAGAAACAACAATTAACTTTGAACATGGCGACAGGTGGCTGAGCAGACTTTTTGCAGATCTGGTTAATTAAGTCTAGACTGGAAATGGAACAAAAAGGAATACTCAGTAGTATTAATGTGAGAGGAGAGACCTGCATCGCAGCTGTTCTCACTAAGCTCATTGAAGATATTTTAAATGAAACAAACTGTTGGCTTTGATGAAACTGTAACACATGATGTAGCATGAAATGGGAGAAGAGTGCAAGTCTCCGAAAGTCACACAAGTGATGAGATTTTTAAATTTGTGTGCTTCCCTTGGGTGTGATGGCCTCGTATTTGGAATGTTTTGCATAATTACGAATGTGGAACTGTTTTGTACTCTAAAGTCTGTTGTGGGTTTAGCTGGTATCTGTGTGCAACTTCATTTTTATTTTCTAACAAGATAAACTTAGTTTCTAGAATCTTCCTTGTGGAAAGAAAAAGGTCTGTTAACGTAGGCATAACTCTCTGAAGATGGCTCGTATAGCATAGATATACATTCTCTGTTTTTTTTTTTTAAAGATTTTATTTATTTGTTTGAGAGAGAGAGAATGAGAGAGAGCGAGTACATGAGAGGGGGGAGGGTCAGAGGGAGAAGCAGACTCCCCGCTGAGCAGGGAGCCCGATGCGGGACTCGATCCAGGGACTCCAGGATCATGACCTGAGCCGAAGGCAGTCGCCCAACCAACTGAGCCACCCAGGCGCCCACATTCTCTGTTTTTTGATGTCCTTAACATATCTGGATTTGGTATCTACATCAAGATAGCCTTAGTAAGAAAATATAGTTTTATACGATTTTAAGAGAAATGAATTATTCTTTTCTAACTCCTGAGGGCATGGTTTATTATTAAAATGGCCCCGTGCTACCAGTCCTTCTGTCTGCTCCAGCTGAAATAAATAAACAAGGGCCCTTTCAACAGCCAAAGAATAAGATGTGAGGAAAGTCAAAACCATAACTAAACAGTTCAGGTAATGGAAATTTCTCAGAAAACTTTTTTTTTTTTTTTTGAAAAGGGAGTGCCCAAGGACAGCTTTCACATTAGTTCTACTTCAAAAACATGTCAAGGTCAGGATAATTTTCCGAGGCAAATTTTCCATAGAAAATAGTATTGTTTCCTGGTCCATCGTGAGAAAAGATCGTCCTTTGAATCTTGCAGTACAGGGAAACTCATGGTTAGCATGACTGCTTTTGCAGGAAAGAAATGAAGTTGTTCAGGGGAATGCCTTTGTCTTTTAAAAGGACCAGGCACATCTGTTTGCAGCACCCACATGGGATTATTAAACCTTGTGTTGTACAACATAAGTCTTATGAAGGAATAACTGTTGTATGATCTTATATTTATATGTAATTAATATCCGTGGTCTGTTCTTATATTACAAAAACCAATAAGCTGGTTTAACCTATCAATTCCTGCATTTAAATCATATGGAAAATAGCATGCACTTTGTGTATCTCTATATATTATACACCTATGATTTCCTAAATGGGTATGGTCAAATGGTCTCTTTTTTAAAAATAAAAAAATATTGGGGAGGTGGGAGGGGGGTGGGGCAACTGGATGATGGACATTGGGGAGGGTATGTGTTGTAATGAGCACTGGGTATTATATAAGACTGATGAATCACAGACCTGTACCCCCGAAACAAATAATACATTATATGTTAATTAATTACATGTAAATAAATAAATAAATAAATAAAAAATATTTACCTATCACCATCACCTCCGGGCCATGTACAGAAGAGCAGCAGGCAAGAGGAACACAGCCCCTCCCAGTGTTATTCCCAGCTACAGTATTCAAAGTGTGGCTCAAAAGCTGGTTCTGTTGGTGCACTTTCTCCCAAATCATCTGGCCCCACAGTCTCAACCATGTCACTTAGCCATTCTGAATCTCCATTTTCTTTTCCATAAACAAGGATCATGGGGCGCCTGGGTGCCTCAGTGATTAAGCATCTGCCTTCGGCTCAGGTCATGGTCCCAGGGTCCTGGGATCGAACCCCGCATCAGGCTCCCTGCTCCGCGGGAAGCCTGTTTCTGCCTCTCCCACTCCCCCTGCTTGTGTTCCCTCTCTCACTGTGTCTTTCTCTGTCAAATAAATAAATAAAATCTTTTTAAAAAAGGATCACAATATCTAACTCATAGTGTTATCGTCAGATTTGATAAAGTGACATGTAAGTAGTTTCTGGCACACACATACAGATATGTACACCCAATAGACACCTACACATGGTCATCTCCAAACCCTAAAGAATTCAGGAAAGATCTTTATCACAGGAGGGGTTGTTTACATAACGTCGTAGTGGATGCTGGTTGGATTAAGGACTTGCGGGAAAAGTATTGGGCAGCAAAGAGGAGAAGGCATCTATGCCACATCTTCCACTGGACCTTTGTGCAGGTTCAAGCCCTTTCTTTAGCTCCTGGACCAAGGGAGGCAGCAGCACCTGATACTCTAGGACTCTGGAGGCAGAATGAGTTAGGTTTGCATTCTGGACTGTCACTTCAAATTCCTTAAGGTGGGGCTAGTATCCTACTTCTGTTCTAGGGTAGCTCTTACAAAAGTAATGGAAGTTAATGAATGGAAACATGGACATGGATGTGAAAAGCTCAGCACAGTGTCTGACACATTGTATATTCTCTAGCAAGCTTAGTTATTTATGTCTGAAACGCAAACAGGAATGGCTTATAAGAAAAGACACATTAATGTGAAAAAAACAAATTGAAGAGGATGGAGGCAATTGATTACATATTACATGTTGCTCCACTCATTAGGGCTATGATTTATCATTTGGAAGATGTGGCCCTATAGGACATTGTTGATGGCATCCCGGATCGATGCGGCACTAAGAAATGCATAGAAAATGTAATGTAATGAACCTATTGTTGAACTGCGGCCCTTAAGTGGAGAGTTTCCAAGGGCTGAGCTGATAGCTACCACAAGATACTGCTGTTGACTTCGTCTCCTTGAGAGATGCAAATAGGAAAAAAAAATCTTAATTATTAGAGAATACCAAAGCCCTCTTTGCTATGCTAGCAGCCAAGTCCTTCCTGAAGGGATATTTTCAGTAAGTAGATGCCTATCAGTGAGGAAGAGGGGTGTGTGTGTGTGTGTGTGTGTGTGTGTGTGTGTGTGTGTGTACACGGGTCCAAGCCCACATTTGCTGTTGCAGGAATGACTTGAAAAGGAGCAAGTGAATCAATCAGGGATCAGGGAGTGCGTTGACCCCATGAAATTTAAAAACAAAAATAGTGGAGACTGATTTTGAAAACCAGGCAGAGTATCCTGAATGTCTAGAAAGACTCACATGCCGTAATTCACTGGGTTTTGAGAAGTCAGGATTAGAATGTTGTGTATTCCGTTCTCCTTGCTGCCAAGATCACTTCATTTTTGTTTGTCTCCAAGTGCACTTGGCCCTCCTTGACTGGAGTTTCAGAAGAAGAGGTGTCCCCTCTCCTGGGCAAAGGTTGTGCTTTCTGGGTCAGTTCTTCGCCCCTGTCAAGGCCAGGACCCTGTTCTCTCATTGTTTCCTCTCTCATCTGTATTTTCAACCTCTCTTGATCTTCTGACCCTGCTGTTATCCCTGGCATACATGCTCAAGCCTCTCATAGATAGTTAAAACACGCAAAACCAGTGTCCTTCTTTACCTACCTCTTTGTCTTTTACCTTTCCTTTCTCAGCAAATTCATCCAAAAATCGTGCATGCTCATCTCTCCATTCTCAACTCCTATTCACTTTTAAAAAATTTAGTCTCTATTTTTACCAAAATATAAAATTTGATAAAAGTTTCAGTTTAAATGGTCAATACCCTTTCATTTTCTTTATCTTTGTATTCCTCATAGCCCTTAAAACATTCTACTCCTTGATTTTTCCATTGTCGACAATACCCGTCGATCATTTCTGTTCTATGAAAGATGAGGATTTCTCTCTTACTAACACTGTCCTTCGCACATATACTTCCAAGAACTCCCTTTCCTGTATAGTTATCTTTTAATTTTGGTGTCACATGACTGTAACTGTTAAGTGTCATTCCTAGGAGAATCACATGATAGTCTTTCCTTTGCCGCACACCTTTTTTCTATTTCCTGGAGTTAACAATTTTTCTTTCCTTCATTTGCTTATTCTTCTCTGTATTTATTTAACCCCTCCCCAGTTGTCTAAAATTGCTCTCGTTGTGTTCCAACACATCAGGGAGTCTATCCATTTTACCTTTTGCAGACTTCTCTCCTGGAGCCTTCTTTTTTTTTTTTTTTTTTAAAGATTTTATTTATTTATTCATGAGAGACAGAGAGAGAGAGAGAGAGGCAGAGGGAGAAGCAGGCTCCCAAGGAGCAGGGAGCCCGATGCGGGACTCGATCCCAGGACCCTGAGGTCATGACCTGAGCCGAAGGCAGACGCTTAACCGACTGAGCCACCCAGGCGCCCCTCTCCTGGAGCCTTCTGACCTGCTCGGGTTTGGGCTGGCTATGACCCACACCTGGCACACAGCTGGCCTTCTGGAATCTCTCTTTATCACTCAGGACTTCCTCTGCGTCGCCCTTGAGGTGGATTTCCCATCTCCACACCCTCATTTTGGTAGAATACTCCCAGTAATTTCCAGGTCAAGGATGCATGGGGGGTGGAGGGGTGCAAATATTTTGGGTACTCGCATGTCTAAAAATGTGTGTAATCTATCATCATGCTTAATTGGTAGTGTGGCTGTGTATAGAATTCTGAGTCAGAAATCACTTTCTTGGGGCGCCTGGGTGGCTCAGTCATTAAATGCCTGCCTTTGGCTCAGGTCACGATCCCAGTGTCCTGGGATCGAGCTCCACATTGGGCTCCCTGCTCCGCGGGAAGCCTGCTTCTCCCTCTCCCACTCCCCATGCTTGTGTTCCCTCTCTCACTGTCTTCAAAAAAAAAAAAAAAATCTCAGAATGTTGAAGCTAAGAAACCCAAAGCCATGGCTAATTCCTTATCTTTTGCATGTGACTTAATCTTATTTATATTTCAATTAAAAATTTTTTTTCTCTCTAGTTGCTTTTTAGGAACATAGATTTGTCCACAGTATTCTGCAGTTTCTCAGGATGTGCCTGACATGGATATATTTGTACTTGGGGTATTTTTTTCTGGGCACTCTAAGGTTGCTTTCAATGTAGGAAATTTTTTTTTTAAAGATTTCATTTATTTATTTGAGAGAGAAATAGAGCAAGCATGAGTGGGGGGAGGGGCAGAGGGAGAGGGAGAAGCAGACTCCCTGCTGAGCAGGGAACCCTGCTGATCCCAGGACCCTGAAGTCATGACCTGAGCTGAAGGCAGAAGCCCAACCAACTGAGCCACCCAAGGCACCCTGTCAATGAAGGAAATGTTCTTTAATTTATTTGATGATTTTCTTTCCTCTGTTGTCTCTATTCATTCTTTTCCAAAACATCTACTATTTGAATGTTGGGCTTCTTTGATCAATTCTCCAATTTTCTTTTCTCTCTTATTTATCTCTTCATCTTTTGCTCTACTTTATAGGAGATTTCCTGAATATCTTCTTACCTTTTTCCTATTTTGTTTCGGCAAATATTTTTTTTTTCCTGTTCTTCGATGGTTCCCTCTATTTATAACATTCTGTTCCTATTTCAAGGGCATTCCACTTTCTGACTATATTAATGGTAGTTTTTTAAGGTTTTCACTTCCCTGCATCATTGGTTATTTGTTGTTTGTCTTGTTTTCTGTCTTTCATATTAGAGGTTTTCTTTAGTTGTCGGGGGATTCTTGACTGTCTGTTCATGTTTAAGGTAGCAGCACTAAAAAACTGATAGGAAATTCTAAATTCTCAGAGAAGAGGGTACATTCTGATTGTGGACCATGGGCACGGTGGCGGAGAGCAGGTTGACCTGCTTCTTTGGAGAATCCCCCATGTCAGTATTTTTAAGGTCTCTTCTCTAGGCTGGCTAGAGTCTCTGAAGAAGATTCTTTTAGTCTGAAGATTACTCATTATTTCTATCCCCACTGTGTTCTGTATAAACCTTTATAATAACCCCCCTCGCACCTTCGTTGACCTCATTTGTTTGCACATAAATTTTAAGCTTTTTGAGGATAGGAACCATGCATGATTCACGTCTCGGTCTCCAGAGATTAGCATTCCGTCTGGCATGCAGAAATATTTCAATATACATTTGTGGATGAATAGATATGGGAATAACAGTGGAAAGCATATGTGCCATTTGCACTGTAGGGGAAGATTTTTATACAGCGGAAAAACTTCAATGCTTCAATGGAAAACTGCTTTGGTTAGAGCATTCCCTTCTGGGTTACCTAGTTCTGATTTTATGGAAGCTCTGGACCTTTTATTGCCTTTGAGCTACTCTACAATCCTGTAAATTGTAGATAATTGATAGTCATGAATAATAATTCTTGTTTTGGGCATGCAGATAAATGCAGCACAGTAGAGATTCAATTGACTTTTCTCCCTCACTGTGGAAGTAGCTAACTAAGCCTCCATTTGCACATTCATTTCAATATTCTTGACCTACAGATTGTCTTTGGAGTCTTCTTTAAATCACTTATAACTTCTTATCAACTCCTTCATTATTGATGAATTAAATAAAATCTTTAACACATATTCATTTGATATCTGTGTGGCCATTATGACTATCTTTAAAAAAAAAAAAAAATCCTTTCACCATGCCCCAAACCTGTCTAATGATGATCTTGGATATTTTAAAATATTTTGTGAGATGGTCTGAATAAAACACATCCTAAGATGATCTGAAACCATCCTTCCTATGGGACATCAAGATTATCACTGAAGATTAATAGAACACATTAGTCATACAGGGTCAAGTTTGAAGCCCTTTGTCCAATGGGAGGCCTGACTTCAGGACCTCTGTGCTAAAACTGACACAACTTTCTGATAGCTTTTCTCATCCCATGAGGCAGAGAACAAAGACAATTTTTTTTTTAAGTATGTAGAGAATCATATGGGGGCCTTATGGGGCTCTGGGCATATGGAATCAGAGATGTGGGAATAGTCTTGAGGGTTATAGAAAGGAAGATTTGGCAGAATAATAAAGAAAGGAAAATTACGTCTTGAACACCCTTTCAATCTTTATCAAATTGTAACTATTACAAAGATTATTTAACCGTAAAGGAGCCCACCTTAATTGGATCCACTGACTTCTGGGAAATGCAACATATAAATTATGAAACACTACTAAAGGAAAGCAGGTCAATTTAGGACTGGCCATACAGAAAACTCTAATTTGGACTAATTGAAGAAAAGAATCAGAGTTAATGGCATACCTTATTTATGGCAAACTTTGACAAGAAATGTAAGTTTACAGAGGTCAAGTGTTACAGAGTAAGAGCTTAACTTGGCTTGCCTTAATGAGAAAATTCAAGTCATTTGTAATCAGCACATTGATTGTATGCAAATGCATGTGGTTAAATCTGCTCAGAAACAACAGGTTTCCTTAATTAAATTAAGCATTTTTGCCTCACATTTTGATTACGTTATTTGTTTCCTTCACAGAACAAATGCAAAATCCCTAATTATCAGCATATGAATTAGTGAGGTTTTGTCATAATACAGAAACCCAGATGAAGGACTAATCAAGGAAAGGAGAGGAAAAAGATGCTAAATTTCTCATTAGATTTTTCTCTATGCTTTATAAGTTTTTCGATATATTTCCTTCTGGATTAAAGATGTAACTAGTGATGTATATTGCTTGAGTGTCTGCTAGAGTTTGAAAGACCTCTCAGTGATCCGTAGGCTTTTATAGGTGGCTACCGGGCATATACAGTCAACAGCCATGGCAACAACAAGAAGGATCACTTGCTGAGAATTTACAAAGGCCAGTTCTGTGCCAAGCAGAACTCTTACAAGAGCGTCCATCTTGTGAGTGAAGCAAAATACCTTTTTCCTCTCTCTGATTAATTATTTCACCCACACTCTTTGTATAGCTGGCTCCTTATTTTTCGTATCAACTAACTCATTACCTCCCCAGAGGTTTCTTTATGGTAGGTTCTTACGGTCCTTGATGCTCTTGACACCCATCTTTTTCTTCATAGCACTCATCATCATTTGTAAGTACAAATTGATTTGTTAGTTTATTTGCTTTATGTTTTTGCCCTGCTAGATTGTGAACTTTACCAGGGCTGAGACTATATTTGCTCTATTCACTATCATATACCCAAAATCTAGTACTTTATGGGCACTTAAAAAATATTTGTTGACTAGACAAAAGAACAAAGGTCTCTGAGCTGGTAAGAAGCAGATTCTTACTTTTCAGCTCAGGACTCTGTGAAGACAAAACCCCTGCTTTTGCCAAGAGCTTTTGGCTTCCACCTCCCTCTCTTTGGATAGCTCATCATCCCCACCCCACTCCCCAGCCTTTTTTTTTTTTTTTTTTTTTTGCCGGTTTACTTCACAGTCTCTCTGATGGAGACTTCTTGTCTTCCTTGCAAGCTGAGCTGCCTTATATGTTACTGTTTCTGGAAAAAAAGTTGTGAACCTTTCATTCTTGAAAACGTTGTGTTATTCTGATGTCAGTGGACACTGTTTTCAACCTGCTGTCTGTGAGCTTAATTGGAACCTGCTCTCATCGTGGGAGGGCTGGATTGTGCAAGGTGACTTCATGATGAGCAATGCTAACATGAAAGCACTCAAAGGATGTCAAATAGGAAAGCTGGAGAAGGATTTTAGTTAAGAGATAAAAGGGATTAAAAAGAGGGATGTTGACAAGTCAGAATGCAGTTTTTGGTTTTGCTTTGCTACTTTCACATTAGGTTAAAATATTATAGCATGTTTAATAAAAGGAAACACTGTGTTTTGTGCCAAAACAACTAGAAAGTCAAAAAAATATCTCTAATTATGGTGATCATGAGAAAAAGTTGGTGAGTTGGGGAATAGTTGTTTCATTGATAAAAGATGGTTGTTTTTAAAAATCATACCTTCTTATCTCCTTAGAAATCCCTTAGGAAAAACAAAAATAAAAACGTTTATTCTTTCATTCATTCAGTATACACTAGACACAGTTCATGGTATGACAGACACAAAGTTGAACAAATATAGACCTCGGTTACCTGCATGCTAGTAGAGAGAAAATACAAATAGACAACTGAATCGAATAGAGAATGCTTAAATTGAATTATGGGGGAAAAGTGCTCTAAGAATTCAGGAGAAGGAAGAGATCTATTAAAAAAAAAAAGTCTTATGCGAGAGGTATCAATTGAATTAAGAATTGAACAGATCTGGGACGCCTGGGTGGCTCAGTCAGTTAAGCGTCTGCCTTCGGCTCAGGTCATGATCTCAGGGTCTTGGGATTGAGTCCCACATCGGGCTCCCTGCTCACCAGGGAGTCTGTTTCTCCCTCTCCCTCTGTCTCTTCCCCCTGCTCGTGCTCTCTCTCTCAAATAAATAAATAAAATCTTTAAAAAAAAAAAAAGAATTGAACAGATCTGATTGTATCATTGAAGTTGTTGATATGGGGAGAGCACTTGAGACAGGAAGAATGGGAGGAATAAAAGGATAGAGCTGGTAAAAACAGGAAAAAGGCAAAAAGTCCATATTGGTTGGCATAAGTGGTACCTGTTGGGAAATCTTAGAAGATTAGAAGGGGAGAAAGGGTGATTGGTGTTGAAGGGCCTTGAATGCTCTGCTAAGGAGTTTATATTAAATATTTATATTAAAGTTATTTTTGTTAAACATAAGGAACTTTTTAAAATTGAATTCTTATTCTGACTGTCCACCATGAGAGATGAAAGATTATTTTGGGAGAAAATTCTTCATGGGTCTCACATTTCTGCACAACTTCTGAGCAAAGACATTAAAACGTTTGTTTCAAATATATTTTCAAGAATGTCCTTGGAAGATAGAGGCAGAGGGAAGATTTTAAGGGAGATTGAAATTTGAGAGATTGGAGTTTCTTAAACTCAGAGTTCATCAGTGTGATATAAAGTCACTACGTACTCAGCATCCATCTGGGCTGCTGGGCATTTCCACCATGGGACACAGGGAACCAAAAAACCCTGCTATAAACATGAAGCTCATAGAACTTGCTGTGCTGTGACTTATAAAGTCATTTGTCTCTGGCCTGGGAGCCTCATGTCTTTTGACAGCAACCATTAAACTGTAGCAACTTAACTTGTTATTTTGAAAGTGGAGTAATATCTCATAGCCTTCCAAGTTCTTGACAGACTAAAATCCTGAAGTTCCAGGAGACAGTTATTATAACAATAAAAAATAAGGCACGATAAGGTATTGGTAGTGGACTGAATCTAAAGTTTTCCAGAGATAAAATTAACAAAATGTGTCTGTAAACTGAGAAAACAATTCATCAAGAATAATGGTTTTTGAGCCTCAGTTTCCCATGGGATGATGCTTATCTCATTAAAAACAAATAAGATTAAGAGAATGAAAAAGCACACCACAGAATGGGAGAAAATATTTGTGAAACATCTATCTGATAAAAAAAACTGAGCTCCAAAAACTTAGCAATAGGAAAATAATCCAATTAAAAACTGGGCAAAAGATCTGAAAATATCTTACAGAAGAAGATATATGGATGGTAAATAAGCATATGAAAAATACTCAAATCATATATCATTAGGGAATTGCATCTTAAGCCAAGAATAAGATATCACTACACACCTATTAAAATGACGCAAACCCTCCCATTGCTGGAAGGATGTGGAGAATCAGGACCTCTAATTCATTGCTAGTGGGAATGTAAAACAGTGCAGCCACTTTGGAAGACAGTTTGGCAGTTTCTTATAAAACTGGCCACAAACCATACAATCGCTAAATAGCCAAAGCAGTCTTGAGAAAGAAGAACAAAGCTGGAGGCATCACAATCCCAGATTGCAAGATCTACTATGAAGCTGCAGTAATCAAAATAGTATGGTTACTGGCAAAAGATAGACACCTAAATCAGTGACACAGAATAGAGAGCCCAGAAATAAACCCACACTTGTATGGTCAATTAATTTACAACAAAGGAGGCAAGAATATACAGTGCGGAGAAGACAGTCTCTTCAATAAATAGTATTGAGAAAACTGGACAATTACATGCAAAAAAATGAGGTTGGATCACTTTCTTACACCATACACAAAAACAAACTCAAAATGTTTGACCTCAATGTGAGCCCTGAAACCGTAAAAATCCTTAAAGAAAATGTAGGCAGTAATCTCTTAGATATCAACCTTAGCAACATTTTCTTGGACAGTGTCCTCAGTCAAGGGAAACAAAAGCAAAGATAAACTATTGTGACTATACTAAAATAAAAAGTTTTTGCACAGAGAAGGAAACCATCAACAAAATAAAAAGGCCACCTACTGAAGAAGAGAGAATATTTGCAAAATATACACCCGACAAGGAGTTAGTACCTAAAATATATAAAGAATGTATAAAACTCAACACCAAAAAATAAACAATCCCATTAAAAAATGGGCAGAGGACCTGAGTAAACATTTTTCCAGAGAAGACATACAGATGGCCAACAGACACATGAAAAAATGCTCAATATCACTAATCATCAGAGAAATGCAAATCAAAGCCACAATGAGATGTCACCTTATCCAAGACAAATAACAAGTGTTGGCCAGGATGTGGAGAAAAGGGAACACTTGTGCTCTGTTAGTGGGAATATAAATCAGTGCAACCACTGTGGGAAATAGTATGGAGGTTCCTCAAAAAATTAAAAATAGAAATACCATATGATCCAGTAATTCCATTACTGTGTGTTTACCCAAAGAAAATGATAACACTAATTAGAAAAGATGTATGCATCCCTATGTTTGTTGCAGCATTATTTACAATAGCTAAGATATAGAAGCAACAACCTAAGTGTTCATCGGTAGATGAATGGATCATGATAATGTGGTATACATATATATATACACAATGTGATACACACACAGTGGAATATTACTCAGCCATAAAAAAGAATGAGATCTTGCCATTTGGGGAAGACAATGTGGGTGGACTAGAGGGTATTTTGCTGAGTAAAATAAGTCAGACAGAGAAAGACAAATACCATAGGATTTCACTTATATGTGGACTACAATACAAAACAAAATAAGCAAAAACCAAAAATGCAATCATAATACAGAGAACAAACTGGTGATTGCCAGAGAGGAAGGGGCTTGGGGAGGTGGGTGAAATAGGTGGAAGGAATTAAGAGGTACAAACTTCCAGTTATAAAAGAGGTACAAACTTCCAGTTATAAAATATATAAATTGGGGGATAAAAATTATGGCATTTGGAACATAGTCAATAAGACTGTATTAACATCATGTGGTGACAGATGGTGACTATACTTCAGTGAGCATAGCATAAGTGTTGAATTGTTGAATCACTGTGTTGTACACCCGAAACTAACATAATGCTGTATGTCAACTATATTTCAATTAAAAAAAATAACAACAAAAAAGAACTTGCCATAGCCAACTCAACCTTTAGCAACCAGCACCCAGATCAACAGCAGCCATCAACATCAAGGCAAGACCCTCCACCAGCAAAAAGACTTGGACCTGCTGAAAGCTCAGATAATTGTTAGCATCTTTTAGCAATAATTTTTAAATTAAGGTATGCATGTTGATTTTTTAGACATAGTACTAGTGCACTTAATAGACTCCAGGATAGTGTAAGTATAACTTTTATATGCACTGGGAAACAAAAAAATTCATTTGACTTGCTTTATTACAATATTCCCTTTATTGTGGTGGTCTGGAACCAAACCCACAATATCTATGAGGTATGCCTGTATATAAATTCTGGCTGTAAATTTGGGGGTTTCCACATTCCCTCCTCAGTTTTGATAATTTGCTAGAACGAGTCACAAAACTTAGGAAAGTGCTTTATTTATTATTATTGGTTTATTATAAAAGATACACATTAGGAACAGCCAAATGGAGGACACATAGGAGAAAGTATGGTGGGTGGGGGAGTTGCCATGCAGAGCTTCCACGCCCTCTCTAGGTATGCCACCCTCCCAGCATGTCAGTGTGTTCACCAACTTGGAAACTCTCTGAATACCATTGCTTAGGGATTATTATGGAGTTTTCATTACTTAGGCAAGATTGATTAAGTAACCGGCCATTGGTAATCAACTTAATCTCCAGCCCCTCTCCCCTCCCTGGAGGCCAAGGCGTGGGGCTGAAAGTTGCAATTAAGCCTTGGTCTTTCTTTCTTTTTCTTTTTTTTTTAAAGATTTTATTTATTTATTTGACAGAGAGAGACACAGTGAGAAAGGGAACACAAGCAGGGGGAGTGGGAGAGGGAGAAGCAGGCTTCCCGCCAAGCAGGCAGCCCGATGCGGGGCTCGATCCCAGGACCCTGGGATCATGACCTGAGCCGAAGGCAGACGCTTAACCAACTGAGCCACCTAGGCGCCCCAAGCCTTGGTCTTTCTGGCAATCATCCAATTTCCAGAAGTTGTTTAGGGACCCCTAGCTACCAATCACCTCATTAGCATACAAATGACATTATTATTCCTCCTGAGATTCCAAGGGTTTTAGGAGCTTGTATGCCAGGAACCCTCCCAGAAGGGACAAAGACCAAATATATATTTCTTATTATGCCACAGTACACACTGTATGATTCCAAGTATGTGACTTTCTGAAGAAGGCAAAACTACACAGTAAAAAAAAACAGTGGTTGCCAGGAGTTGGAGTGGAGGGAGAGAGGGACAAGTGGGTGAAGCACAGGGGACTTTTAGTGCAACGAAACTGTTCTGTATGGTGCTGTAATGGTGGGTGCATGTCATTATACATTTGTCAATACCCATAAAATGTACAACACCAAGAATGAACCCTAATGGGAACTATGGACTTTAGTTATGAATAATGTATTAATATTGGCCCATCAATTGTAACAAGTGCACCCTACTAATGCAAGATATTGATAAGGAAGAAGCTGTGTGGGGGCAGGGGAGGGAGTAGAAGAACTCTACTTTGTGCTCAATTTCTATAAACCTGCAACTGCTCTAAAAAAAATGAAGCCTATTAATTAAAAAAAGAAATAAAGAGGAAGATGATGATTGGGAGAACAAATTAGTTTAAATTGATGGTTTTGAGATTGAGGTCCTGAGATACATAAAGATATCAGTATGGTACATAAAGCAATTAAACTAGTCAGGGGCAAAGATTGACCCACCAAGGAAGGCCAACAAAATGCTGGGTAAAACAGCAACAAAACTGGTAACAGTAATTTATCCTGGTGGTGAGAATAGAGGGACCATCACATTCAGAAAACAGCTAGTATCTGGCTGAACCACCTCTCGAAAGATGAAAGATATAGGGCTCAAGCCCCCAGCATCCTGGAGAGGAACGAGCCCTCTCCCTGTGGTCATCATTAGCTTCCAGTTTCCGTAGAATCCACTTTATTTTTCTTCTGGAGAAATCTAACGTGTACCGAATTGGTCTTTATTCTCTGAGAAAAGCATTGAATTCAAAATATGGCACAAAATAGCCTTGTCTCAGAGTAGATGCTCATAGAACATTGTTCTTTTATATATATCTGCCTGCTTACATCATATCCTGATGTAATTATGCTCCCTTTCCCTATCCTGAAAAATTTCCTAAATATTTGATTGGTCCCTGATCTCTAACTTCCCCTTACGTATTTAGACTCTGTCTCTACCCAGCAGGCGATTATACCTTTCAGGTTCTTCTCTGATAAGACCCAAAGCAGATCTTAACCACCATCGCCAGCCTGTCTGCTGAGATCTGTTCAGTTATCTGTCTCCTTGGCTTTGAATTGAAACTCAAATTTTTAAAAAAAAATTTTTATTTATTTATGAGAGAGAGAGAGAGAGAGAGAGCAGGGGGAGGAGCAGAGGGAGACGGAGAAGTAGACTCTCCTGAGCGTGGAGCCTGACACAGGGTTCCATCTCAGGACCCTGAGACCATGATCTGAGCTGGAACCAAGAGTCGGACGCTTAACTGACTAAGCCATCCAGGCGCCTGGAAACTTACAATTAAATTAAAAATTTAACTTTCTGGATAGCTAATGCATTGGTATAGTTCAAAAATCAGAAGAAAATAAAAAGATATACCATGAGAAGTGCTCTGCATTTATGATTTCCTATAGACTTTTATAGAATCAATGAAGAGCTTAATTCTATGTGATAAAACATCATAATTTTAACGGTACATATGGTAAGAAACCCTCCAATTTAATTTACATGGGAACATATTTTCACATCCCTCTGAAATTCCCAGTGGACAGTGGAACTATATAAGCCCACGTTACTCTGGCTTCCACATTCTGAGTGCTTCCCTTGAAACTTGAAATAATGGTCTAAAGGAAATAATTTTGCTTTTATACTTCTCATTCCTTCTTCAACCCTTTCTATTTGGACTCTGTCTTTACTATGTGACTAAGACTGGTCTTCTCTCAAAGGCAGCAGTAATCTCCATGCTGCCCAAACCAGTGGTGAGGGAAGTTCTCATCCTTCCAGACCTCTCAACAGCACTTGACATCTGCCCCATCTCTCCTTATGACATTTTCTTTTTCTCACTTCCTGGACACCACTCTGCTAGTTTTCCTCTAGGTCACTTTTCACTGATTCTTAGTCCTGTGTACTTACTCCTTCGTTAGACTTTAAATATTGGTATGCTGCAGGAGTTGGGCCAGGCTTCTGATGTTATCTATGCATGCCCTCTCCTTAGTTAATCTTACCAGTACTTTGGCTTTAAATATCGTCCATGTGGCAGAGATGCCCAAGTTTATATCCAGCTCTGACTTGCCCTCGGAATTCCAGATTCATATTCTCAGTTGCCTACCTAACGTCCCCATGTGGATATTTAACAGGCATCTCAAATCTGAGATGTTCAAAATGGAACTTCTTCTTCCCCGTTTTCTCCATCTTCATGGCGTCACTATCCACCAAGTTATTCACATTAAAATCTTCATAGCATCCATATTCCTCTTTTTCTCTCCCCCTCAAAGTTCATCTCCCTTCTACAGCATATCTTGAATCCAATTTCTTCTCTTCCTTTACACTGCTATCACCCGCAATCAGCCACCATCATCTTCTGCCTGGATCACTGCATCGTGTTGCTTTAAATAAGAAATTAATCTTCTTGCAGTTTTGGAGGTTAGAAGTCTGAGATCAAGGAGTCAGCAGTGCTGATTTCTCCTGAGGTCTCTCTTCTTGGCTTGTAGGAGGCTGTCCTCTCTTTGTGTCTTCACTTGGTCTTTCCTCGGTGTGTGTCTGTGTCCTAATTTCCTCTTATTAAAAGGACATTAATCATATTGGATGAAAGCCCACCTAATGACTTCATTTTACCTTCATTGTCCCTTTAAAGGCTTTATGTCCAAATATAGCCATGTCCTATTTATTTATTTATTATCTTATTGTGATTAAAAAAACATTATTATTGAAGACAGGCATAATAATATAAAGCAGATCTCTAGAGCTTATTTAATCTTCACTGAAACTTTATGCCTGTTGATAAATAACTCCCCATATCCCCTTATCCCCCAGACCCTTGTAACCACCATTCTGGTTTCTAATTTATGAATTTGACCATTTCATTGTATTTTTTAAAAAGATATACCTATTTATTTGAGAGAGAGCACACAAGTAGGGAGAGGAGCAGAAGGAGAGGAGAGAATCCCAAGTAAACCTTCCCCCTCCCACTGAACATGAAGTTGGCATGCCCAATCCCACAACCCTGAGGCCATGACCTGAGCCAAAATCAAGAGTTGGATGCTTAACCGACTGAGTCCCCCAGGCACCCTGAATGTGACTATTTTAGATACCTCATCTAAGTGGAATCATGCAGTACTTGCTTGTCTTTCCGTGTCTGGCTTATTTCACTTAGCATAATGTCTTCAAGTCCATCCATGTTGTCACATTGTGCACAGTTTCCTTTTTTTTTTTAAAGCTGAATAATATTTCATTTTATGTTTATATCACATTTTCATATATATATTCATCTGCTGATCAAAATTTAGGTTGTTTCCTCATCTTAGTTAATGTGGATAGTGCTTCAATGAACATGGGAGGGCAGATATCTCAGTGAAAACCTGATTTCAATTCATTTGGATATATGCCCAGAAGTGGGATGGTTGGATCATATAGTAGGTCTATTTTTAGTTTTTTGAAGAACCCCCATACTATTTTCCATAGCCGGTGAACCATTTTTGCATTCCCAGTAAGTGTGTAAATGTTCTAGTTTTTCCACATCCTTCCTTGTTGTTTTGGGTTTTTTTTTTTTTTTTTTTATAATAACTGTCCTGACAGGTATAATCTCATTGTGGTTTTGATTTCCATTTCCCTTGTGATTAGTGACCGTATGCATTTTTTCATATACCTGTTGGCCATTTGTATGTCTTCTTTGGAAAAATGTCTACTCAATTCCTTAACACATTTTTAAATTGGGTCTAAGCTCCAAGACTGGTAGGATCAGAGTCAATCAGCTGGGGAAGCCCCTCAAAAAAGTTGGAGCACTGGATGGACAAACCAACCCTTCCTTTACCCTGGGAGAAGCTGGGAGCCAGGAGGTCTCTTTTTGACCATGTGGTATGGAACCAGGGGAAATGACTCCAGGAAGAGGTGTCCTGAATCTCCGTATTGGCTTCAATACATCTGTTTTTGTGATTGGCCAGCATTCAAGAGCCTTTCACTTAGTTTCTAGATTTCCCATAAAGGGCATTTGTTCATGAATTGCTTAACTGGTCTGTTTGTGGACAAAAGGATGGTCCAGGGCTTCCTACTTCGACATCTTGCTGATGTCACTAATACAGTCTTATTCTAACATATTGGGGATGAGGACTTCAACATGAATTTGGGGGGGGGGCACCATTCAGCCTATAACACCTTACACTTCCAGTAACACTTAAATATATCTGTTCTCTTTTCCCTATCTCACAGCAATCTATAGGACCTGATCTGAAGAGCTTCCTCTGATCTCATCTCTAACCATGCTCCCCATAACTCTTTATGCTACATACACATCAGCCTTTTTTCTCCAGAATGCCAAGTTTGTGTTCCCCTTAGGGTCTTTGCACTATCTGTTGTCTTTGTCTGGAATTCTCTTACCCTACATCTTAGCATGGCTTGTGCCTTTTTCTCATGCAGGACTCTGTTTACAGCGTATTCATTTTTACTAATAAGGATATCACTCGAGAGCTTACTTTGCATGAGGCAAATGTTGATAGAAACAACAGAGTTGTTTCTCCAACATAGAGTTTGGAGCTAGACTGCCTGGGTTCACATCCAGGCTTTATTACAAACTATGGGAATTCGGGAAAGTTGTTTAACTTTTCTGTGCCTCAGTTATTTTCCCCTCAAGAGACCATTTATTTTTATTCCAAACAATCTCAAACCTACAGAAAAGTTGCAAGAATGATAGAAAGAATTCCCACATATCCTTGCCCAGAGACCCCAATCATGTTGGTTGATTTCGCCAGTAACGTCTTTTATATAGCAATGGACCTAATTTAGGATCCTATTTCCCCAAGTTGCCTTGTCTCTCTCCAGCCTCTTTGAATATGGAATAATTCCTCCGTCTTTCCTAACTTTCTTTGTCTTAGCATTTAAATGACTTAGGCCAGTTGTTTTGTAGAATACCCTTGATTTGGTGCTTCCTTGTGATTTGACCCAGGCCGGGACTCAGTTTGAATGTCAAGCCCTCGGGGTTCCATCTGATGAAAAGTAGTTGCCTCAGTTACTCTGCCACACAGGATCCTGCTGTTTTTCTCTTCCTGGTGTTTTCTTGCATACTTATTTGTATATTTGTGTGTTTGTTGTCTCACGTTGGTGGAATATAAAGTTCATAAGAGCAGCGTGGACTTTATTTTTCTTTTGCAATGTTGTGTCCTCGCACACGTGCTGATTATAATCTGCCAGCCCCTGTGCGAGGCAGTAGGAATGTAATGGGGAACACAAATAGGTGCTCCTTGTTATTACAAAAAATAAATTAGGAAGGATAGTTAGATAACTTGCTATTTAGACATTCGTTCAATAAATATTTATTGAACACCTACTATATTCTGAGCCCAAGGGATATGACAGTGAACAACACAGAAAATGCTCCCAGGCTCCTGAAATTTACATTCCAGAAAGGAAGCAGACAATAATACAAATAAATCAATATGTAATACAGTGAGTGGAGATGATGAACCATCTAGCTCTTGTAGATGAAGAGGATTCCAGAGGAAGAAGAGGTAGTGGGAAGGCCTTGAGTTGGGGATACACTTGGCAAGTCCGAGGATCTGCAAGGAATCCACTGCGGCTGGAGCCACATGAGTGAGGGAGACAGAGGGAGGAGATGAGGCCAGTGAGGCAGCCAAGGATCCATCTTGTGTGGCTTTGGATTTCATTCTAATTGTGATGGGAATCCATTAGAGGGTTCAAAGCATGGGAGTGACATAATCTTTTACTGCACAGAAAATTGCTTTATGAACCATTTCCTTCTCAGAAAGCTCCTGAGGGGATTGGCTGAGAATCTGTGATTCTCAAAAAACTTGAAATTGCTGGCTGATACTGCTTATACATCAGGCCCTGAACTGGTAGCTAGAAATCCTGGAATGTGTTCCCAGATTTGCACATTCCTTTCTGAGGGGCCTCGGCACGGCCAGTCTTCCTGGCTTTACAGTACCTCTTCACACTCAAGGATTCAAGAAAGTGTGAAGAGTGAAGAGGAAAGAGAGCAGAGCACTTATGGGAATTCTCTGGCTATCTGAAGCCTCAACTATGAATATGGTATAAATAAATTAGTATGCAGAGAGAGTCTGGGTCCATTGCACAATTAAAAAAAAAAGTCAGTGAGTGCTCCTTTAGGATATTTTCTTAAGGTTTAATGATTTGTGTAGGCTAAATTAGAGGTCAACATGATTCTGCCTAAAGCAAAACAAATCCTCAGCTTTCTCTTACCCATAGACACTTGAATGACCCCAAGAGTAGCTTATTTAACATTTTTTTGACTTCCTCACATGATTGGCTTATGGACGGAGCATTTTCTGAATCAATCAGTGTGTTAATAGTAAAATAATCACTGGGAAAGTTTAAGGAAGGATGCTTTAATACCTGAGTATAAATGAAGAAAGGAACTAGAAGAGAATTCTAGGAGAAATGGTGTATTCCATTTCTGGAAAGATTACATTTAGATATTATATTCTTAAATATGTGTTCTTTTATTTGCTATGGATTGAAATTGGGGTGATCCATTTATACGGGGTGATAGCGAAGAAAATGCAGCCAGACCCTCTTGTTTCAGGAACAATGGTGTAGGTGTTTCAGCCATGGGTTTTCTGGTTCTCTCAGCTTCATTTGCCTTCTTGCAGTAAGGGAAAATCAAGTTTTCAAGTGCTCAGGGAAAATCTAAATAGGACTCTCTGTGGTTTAAAAAAAAAAAAAATTCAAGACAGAGTCTGAGTTGTTTTCTACCTGAGCTTAATTTGGGATACATTTTGTTGCTTCTTATAAAGGTGTGAAATGGAAGTTTGGGATTTCCTTATAAATGACCTTCTACAGTGACTTTCTGTTATTTTATTTTCTCCTGGGAACCAGAATAGCCATGCAATACATTCCCACTGTGTGAGGTTGAATAAACCTTTCTAATTTAGAATCAGTCACTTGTGAGATCCTAATTAGCATTATGAGTAAAATGTCTATGTTTATTTCTGACCAGTCATGGGATAAGCCTGTGTTAAATTCAGTGTAACATTTTGTTGGCTCCTTCAGTTTGAGAAGCTTGTGTCTGATATAAGCATTAAACATCCCCACCCTCTCATTTTTTCTTTTTCTTTTTTTAAATTCTGTGTTGGTGGCCTCTACTCATTTCCCTGCCTCTTAATCACTGTTACCTCAGAGCCTAATCATGCCTGGCAGCGAATGTGTACCTTGTGAACCGACCAAACAAAGGACTGATTCAGAGAGAACTCAGGGAAAAGCAGGTTGGCATTTACACTTTAAACTTAAAAAGCAAACAGCCAGGCAAATATGCAGCACAAAAATAGAGTATCCAGTGATCCTGGGCTGGTGATTACAAAGCTCTGTTTTGTATTCTTCATTCTCCTGTTGAGTATTCTAGTCTGTATGTGGGCACATGTCCCGATTTGGAGAGAAGGAAAATAAGATTGATCTCTGCGAGATCAACTAGGAAAATCTATAGGCAAGGACCAAGAGAGCCGTCATTTTCAGGTGAGAAATTTTAGAAATATCTAAAATGCAATTCAAGGGGCGCCTGGGTGGCTCAGTCGTTAAGCGTCTGCCTTCGGCTCAGGTCATGATCCCAGGGTCCTGGGACCGAGCCCCCCATCGGGCTCCCTGCTCAGCGGGAAGCCTGCTTCTCCCTCTGCCACTCCCCCTGCTTGTGTTCCTGCTCTCACTATCTCTCTCTGTCAAATAAATAAAATCTTAAAAATAAATAAATAAATAAAATGCAATTCAAGTGCCATCTTGGAAGCAGGACTGAATGGTAATTATGGTCCGGTAAGTGGATACACAATGGTCACATCTCCTTGCCTGGGGATAGACTGTGATCACAGAGAAAGAAAGCACAGACTGAACAGGGTACAGAGAGGGCCACCTGGAGGAAAAGGAATTTGTGATTTGTCATAGCAATATTCACAGAGAGGTTGCTGCCGCCACCAAGAGTGTCATTTGGTGGGTTCGGCTGTTAGATCCGTGACATGGTTCTAGACTCACCAGACTATCAAATCTCATCAGTGCATCCACTGACTCCTTTACTGAATTTACCCTCCAAGAAACTATCTGTGTAGGCTCTGGCTTCTGCTGCTTTCTTACAGGGAGATGAATTTCTGATCAGCCACTCTCTACTGCTGGATGGCTTCATGGGTATGTTTCTCATGATAATCTAAGAAATTGACATTCTGGCTCCTGTGAGATCATCTAAAGTGTCCTAAGAAGTAGATCATTTCAGGAAAGGTTGGAAAAGCTGAGCTTCAGGGGCTGCCCAGCCAAGGACCTGACCCTGGACCCCACCCAGCTGCTGGCCTGTTTTCATCTTGCTGCAAGCATGAAAGAAGTATAAAAACACTGCAGTGAGGTCTAACAAGAATTCATGGCATCTCTAATCCATCATGGTCAAAAGCTGCATTTTTTAATCACTGTACCATTTTGCCTCAGTCTTCACTAATAAACACTTAAAAGTAGATTTTGGTGTGGCGCCTGGGGAACTCAGTTGGTTAAACGTCCGACTCTTGATTTTGGCTCAGGTCATGATCTCGGGGTCCTGGGATCAAGCCCTGTATCGGGCTCCGCGCTCAGTGGGCAGTCTGCTTGAGGATTCTCTCTCTCTCTCCCTCTCTCTCTGCCCCTCCCCCTGCTCACATTCTCTCTCTCTCTCAAATAAATCAATCTTTTTAAAAAGTTGATTTTAGTGAACTAAAGTCTATTTTCTGATGCATATATTCATATTTTTATTTTTGTAACCTATATGGTTCGTGACTTTATGTCTAGGTACAAATCATGACCATTTTAGAGTAAAAATATCAGTAAGAGAGGAAGAATACTGGATATCCATTGTTCATGAGCACTGTCTTGCTACTTCAGGAAGACAATTCCAAGTCACACTTTATTTCTGAGCTGGAATTAATGCTATAAATAGGTATCATTGTTTCAAAATGTCCTGCAAAGGAAGGAGACAGATCATTCTCACACCAGATGCTTCCCATCCCCAGTGGGAACATGCAAGAGGTTTTTATGAGCTAGGCTCCGTAAGCCCACGGGATAGGAAGCATAGAGCATTATGCTCAAATGAAAGCAGAAGAAAAATGTTGGTCTTGGGAATGCTGGAACTGGACGAGAGGACAAGAGCCAAGGCTTTGCTCCTGTAAAAGGAATCATAAAACCTGTAAATGAGCAACCTCCATTTTCGGAAAAGAAGAAAAAAGGGTTTTCAAAATGAGAAATGCTAAAGAGTACCAGAACTTTCTCTTCACTCTAATTGCTTAAAAGGTATGACCTCTTGTCTTCATGTACTTAACACCCACACCTCAGTGGTCATAAGGAAGAGAAACTTCAACATCATTTTTCTTGTTGCTGCTGTCAGCCCTCGAGGAAATGAACATCCATAATGCCATTAAAAAACCCTTAGAGTGTAGAGTGACAGTGATAATGGGAGACTATATCAGATAAAATAGCATAAATCTTTTCTCGAAAACACATGATGAGGGGCACCTGGGTGGCTCAGTCGGTTAAGTGTCTGCCTTTGGCTCAGGTCACAGGTCATGATCCCAGGGTCCTGGGATCGAATCCCGTGTGGGGCTCCCTGCTCAGTGGGGAGTCTGCTTCTCCCTCTCCCTCTGCCTCCTCTCCCCGCCCACCGCCCCTGGCCACCATGCATGTGCTCTCTCTCTCTCTCAAATAAATAAATAAATAAAATCTTTAAAATAAAACAAAACACATGACTTGATTTTTCAGTACGTACTCCAATGACAAATATATTGGGTAACTAGATTTTGGAAACAAAAATACAAAGGGGAAGTCATCTCCCTTTCTGGAGTGCAAACTTGAGGAGATCAGGAGCATTTTCTGTTTGTTCATTGCCATATCCCCAGGGCTCAGATTATAGTAGGTGTTCAATAAGTATTTGTTGAATGAATGACTAAGAGGCAAGTTATCTGAATATGCTATCAAATTTATCTTTAAATAATAATAAAGAGCATCTGTTTATATTCACATTGTAGTGGGAAGATAACTCCCTCTTTATATTTTTGTTTCCAAAATCTAGTTACCCAATATATCTGTATGTATATTGTATACAATTTCCCATGAGGACTGGATTTTTATCTTGTTTTGGAAACTGCTGTCTCTCCAGCATCTATATAGGACAGTGCCTAGAATATTGTATGCATTCAATACATTTGTTGAATGAATTATTGCGTATATCTTGTAGAGGGAAACATGATATCATGGTGAAAATGAACCTCCTTTCTATGTCTGCTTTCTTGTTCAAGTCCCAGATGTATGCCTGATTTGCTTGATGACCTAGAGAAAATGCTGCATTTTATAGAGGGTACCTGATGGTTTTATTCATGCCTTTTTTCCTACTCTGAACACAAGGAATCCCTCTCTCTTTTCTCCCTGCCAGTGTCCCCATATTGCTATCAAAACCTAGTTTACTATGACCGCCTTGTGGAGTATTTTCATGATTAACTGGATTTGAATCCTCATCTAGTGTTAGTTACCCTGTGCATTTACTATGAGTGACAACAATTGGCACAATGGCAGCATTAGGAAAACGTTATCTGATTTATTAGACTTTTCTTCAGCTCTTTTTTTCAGTTGTCATTTCTTGTGATATCCTACCCTCCATTGCCTCTCATTCCTGGTCTGGCATTTCTCTGGGTCTAAGATATATTACTGACACTCTCCAGCCCCTCCCTACCTCTGCCCCGCCTCCCGCCACTGTTAAATACCTGACATAGAACAACTTCTCAAGATCTAAGGTGGTAACTGACTCATCTTATAATCATATTACATAACTCAAGACATAGTTGGTGCAAGTAGACAGAATACTGATCTGATCATCATGAGACCTCCTGTCTAGAGCTAAAGAGTTCTGCCATTAGCCAGTTTTGTGGACTTGGGCTACTCAATCTCTTTGGGCTTCACTTTTTTTTTTTTTATGTGTAAAATGTGGATGTTTGTCTAGATCAGCCTTTCTTTAAGTAAGTGCTGTAACACTGGTTCAAGGATATGTCTTTCAGAAATACTTTCTGGGGTCACATTCATTTGGGAATTGCTATGTATTTAGAATAGAATATCAGCGGTTTAGGATTCTGACAAATCCTGAAATAAAGAAACTATTTTTCCTTATTTGGTAATTGATCTTTTGAGAGGGGCGAAGGGTAACATGTTGGTAGTTCCCTAGAACTCTGACACGGCACAGAGTCATAAAATCCCAGGATGTATTCTGGTCCTGTGAATCAATCTCATGCATATGGAGCCTAGGAGTAGAGGCTGCCCAGGGAGAGAGGAATGGGAGAAAGTTCTGGGAGGTGGGTAGAGGCTTGCCTACGCTGTGCTATCAGTGTCATTCTAAGAAGTCTGGAACGTATCCTGTAGGTGATAGGAAACCATCCTTAGATTGGTTTTTTAATCAGGGGAATTACATAGTTGATAAGTATTTGTGAAGAGAATTATGGAACGAAAAAGAAAATCCTGGAGTGTTAAGGCAGATGGAGGGGGAAGAGACTGGCAGGGAAACTAATTAAGATTCTGGTGGAATGAGAGATGATAACAGGTTGGATAATGACAGTAGTTAAACGAGAGATGGAGGAACCAGATTTGAAGGAAATTTAGGAGCTCAGCGGATGTGAGAAGTGACTGGATACCGGGCAGGAAAGAAAGAGGAATACAAAGGGACTCCACATTATTAGCTTGGGTAAATTTTGTGTGATTATAAAATTTACTGGGATGGGAATTCAGAGGAGTGAACTGTTTCATATTGATTTCGAATTGGACTGTGAAATCTTCTATGAAGAGGAATTTTTCTATAAAACCCATCCGTTGATTTTTGTGTTTCAGGGTTCCTTAACGATTTAACTAAATACCATATTTAAAAAAAAAAAAATGTATTCTAAACTGAAATTTGGTAAGTACTCGATCCATTCTTGTCCACAAAACAGCATTTTTATCTATATATTTCTTTTGATTTTTACCTCTAACTGATAATCATTTCTAGGACTTCAAATCCATTTGGTTTTTCACTCAATCAAAACCACTTTATTCTTTCAGCTTTGGATAATCCTATCCACATTAATATCTCAGTAGAAATTTGTGAGATTATTTCCATTTTCTAGAGGAAACACCATAGAACACCAACAATTTTCATTATTTAAATATTAAGCCATTATTTTTGCACTAAACCTAAATTTGGCCTTCACACTAAATATGATTGATGCCAATACAATAAAAATACAAAAATAAAAATACGTTTATAGTCAGAGAGTGGGATTGTTTCAAGAGCACCTTTGTATGTCAGTGAAAAGTAGAAAAATATTCTTTTAACTGACTCAGTTTCTTAGAGGTCCACGCTTGCTTATTGTATAGAACTTAACAAAGATTTTAAAGAATTATTTTCCCCAACCACATTTTGAAGTATAGGGTTCTTTTCTTTAGGGAGAAAAGAACTCTCTTTTAGACACAGGATGTAGAAACTAGCATAACCCCAATTGTTTATACAAAAGCAGTCCACACCTCCCTGATTAGGTCAGAGAATTTTGCCTTTTACCGGCCACGGCTGCCTTCTATTAGCACTAGAAACAAATTGTACAATCTATGGTCACTGAACTATGACCACCTTCTCATTTTGAATTTTTTGTCTAAGAGGACCAGGAATCCAGAAACTGAATTGGTGGAGAGGAGCTGTTGCTGGATGTAACTTATCGGGGGAAGGGAAGGTCCGTGCCCGCCTTAACAATAAATGAGCTATCAACATGGCTACACATTATAAAATGAACACAGTGAGGCCGTCAGAGAGTGGCTCCTGAGAATTTTATGTTTTTCCCCTTTACACTGTAAAGAAAAAGATAAACGCTGAATGGTCTTGTAATAGGCAGGGCAGCCTCTCACTCCTCACTTCCCCTATCTATGCTGCATTCATAGCAGCTTCGTGGACTTATTTTGAAATAAATTTAGAAGCTTTGGAAGGCAGGTCCATGTCATGGTGGTTCCCACTACTCTGGGGTTCAGGATGAAAGGTGCCAGGGAGTAAGCCTTCAGATTTTACACATTTCTAAACGCATTTTATTGCCCCTGGGAGAAATTTTGCATTGTTGAGAAAATGCAATGCAAAATGAGTTGAGACACAATGTCCCTTTATCTCAGAGCAAAACAGTCTTGCTTTCCTGTAGTGGAAATGGAGGGCAGGGAAGTCAAGTTGTGGTTTCTGAAATCCAACAACCCAGTATCGCTGTGCCACTCTCTCTCCGATCCAGCGCCACTCCTTAACTTGATATCTGTTTACTTTAGAGGAGGCAGTTTTTAAGAAAGGATCATAAATATCCTGGCCCAGTGCCCCAGGAGCCATGACAAGCAAAAGAACATACTCGCCTAGTGATAGCCCTTGTGATATTTAAATGTGTGGTTAATTTTTTATCCACTTTAATAACTGGATTATTCCCCTCTACCCCTCCTTTGCTTTCAATTTCTGCTCCGAAGCCTTGGGCACAGAAATCTCTGCAGGCAAATTACTCCAGAGAATATTGCAGGACAGTCCTACAAGGAACAGTTCCATTCACGGCATTTGGATTCCTGATCTTTTTCTGACATGGCAGGTGTGAGTGGCTGTATAAAATATTCTATGTTTATCTTCAACTTCTTGTTCTGGGTAAGTGTTTTGTTTTTTTTCTAATTATCAATTTTAGGCAAGAAAGGGGACCTTGATACAAATACCATAAACGAGAACAGACTCTGCACTAGAGAAATAGGAGGAGGAGGAAAATGTATTTTCCATTTACTTGTTTGGATTTGTTTGTTCTTTCTTCGGTTATGTCAGTAATTGAAAATGAGCCAATGACTCAAGAAAGTGGACTTCAGGATCTGTGAGGATAAACATTTCATAAATGTTTTGATATTGTTGCAAAACAATCACAGAGGAAAAAAAAATACCCCTTAATTAAAGGACAACTATTCTTAGTTGTATATCATGCAGGCCTCCCTAGTTTAAGGACCTTGTGGGAAAAATTTGGTCTGATTCCACCGGAGCCCAGCCCCTGAATCCTAATCTTTACATCTGGGTCTGAAACAGGTGAATGGTGGGGTGTCAGATGAGAAAGATGAGGAAAGGATCATTTTCAGAGACCCAAAGAAGAAACAGTGGGTCATAAAAAACTTGAGAGGGAACAATACAATTATTTAATCATGGAAAAATGAAACTTAGTAAACTAGGTTTAAAAAGTTACTTATTTTGATGTGTCATCACCCCACCTCTTAATCAACAGGGTTGGTATTTTAGCAGGTCGTATGGGTTTTTTTGAAAAGCCTATTGACATAAGACAGTAAATAAATTGATAAGTAGCATTAAATATTAGAAAATGGAAAAATAAGATATGGAAGGCAAAAGGTAAAAGGCAGGCTGGGATGTTGGACAATTGACATTATTTTCAGTAATATAGGGTGCAATTAAAGATTGTTCAGAAGTAAATCAGTAGAAATAGCCCAAAGTCCTTAAATGAAAAAATCATTTTGTATCCTGGATTTAAAAAATGGCTCCTGGGGGCGCCTGGGTGGCTCAGTCGTGGTCCCAGGGTCCTGGGATTGAGCCCCACATCGGGCTCCCTGCTCGGTGGGAAGCCTGCTTCTCCCTCTCCCACTCCCCCTGCTTGTGTTCCTGCTCTCGGCTGTGGGCTGTGTCTCTCTCTGTCAAATAAATAAATAAATAAATAAATAAATAAATAAAATCTTAAAAAAAAAAAAAAGAAATGGCTTTTGCAGAATGGGCAGGAGAGAGTTCTGGTTTTGTTTTTTACCTGGTTACCTTAACGAGGCAGCTGGTATCTCTATGTTGGTAAACTTCTGTCCTGTTAAAACAAGGATGTACCTAATTAAGTTTAACTATAGGAATACAGTCTTGTTGTACAGAATGACTTTCCATTCAATGTCAGCAGCCCTAATGAGTACAGATGAAATATTGGTGAAGTAAATGGGTATGTAAATAAATAAAATAAAATAAAGAAGATCTGTCCCTTTACTTCCTCTTTTCCCTAGAAAAACAGGCTGCTTTTGCAAATATTAAGTATAGGTCATGAATATATGCCAGTTTTTTAAAGTTAGTCCTGATAAATTTCTTCGCTTGAAATATTTAAAATTGGGGGCGCCTGGGTGGCTCAGTCATTAGGTGTCTGCCTTTGGCCTGGGTCATGATCCCAGGGTCCTGGGATGGAGCCCCACATCGGGCTCCCGGCTCAGCGGGAAGCCTGCTTCTCCCTTTCCCACTCCCCCTGCTTGTGTTCCCTCTCTTGCTGTCTCTCTGTCAAATAAATAAATAAAAATATTTTAAAAAATATTTAAAATTCGTTAAACCTTGAGAGTAGAATATAAACAAAGGAATGCCTATGTACTTTGATTGATTTTGTTTGTAGCTTTTTGTTATGGAGAATTTTGAACATTCACAGAATAGAAAAGGGTGATCAACCCCATCATTGAGCCCCAACAGTGAGGATATCAAGGCAATTCTGTGTGCATGCTCTCATTCACTTTCTCCACCCTATATCAATTTGAAGCAAACCCCAGATACATCATTTCATCTGTAAATATTTTAGTATATGTCTCTAAAAGAGAAGTAATTCTTTTTTAAAAATATAACCATAATGTCATTATCACACTAAAAACTTAATAAGACTTCCTGAATTGATTATCAAATATCCACCTAGGGATATTTCAGAATCTAAATAAGGTTCACGCCTTGCTATTGGTTGATATATCCTGTATGTCAATTTTCATCTTTAGGTTCTCCTTCCATCCTCATCTCTTTTTTCCCCCCTTGAAATTTTATGTATTGATGTATGTTGTCAGTCTTACCACATTTCCCACAGTCTGGTGTTTGCTATTTGCACACTTGTGGTATAGTTTATCATGTTCCCCTGTCCTCCGTATTATCTCTAATCTAGTGATCACATTTGTCAGCTTGAAGAGATTCAGATTGTTTTTTGGGGGGGAGCACAACTACTTTAGAAGTGATATTGAGTTCTTTCATCAGGAGGCGCATACTGTCTGACCGTGTCACTTTTTGTGATGTTAGTTGCCACTCAAGAACCTAAGAAACAGTCCATTAAGAGTTCCAAATTGGTGATATTCTATTTCCATCACCTTTTGTTCATGTATGAGCTGGAATACTTTAAATAAAGAGAAACCCAG
Organism: Mirounga leonina; assembly: GCF_011800145.1. Classification (NCBI taxonomy): domain Eukaryota; kingdom Metazoa; phylum Chordata; class Mammalia; order Carnivora; family Phocidae; genus Mirounga; species Mirounga leonina. The sequence goes on from NW_023270314.1 coordinate 10,139,966, forward strand.
CATTTATTGATTGGTTACCAGTAGTACCCAGTTTTTATTAAAAAAAAAAAAAAGGCAGCATAAATGCTTCTTACTTTTTACTTAACTGATTTCAAAATGATGAGTTAATTTTCTGGTATCATGCAACAGTAATAAGCAAGCATTTCTTATCCTTTTCTTTGTTGATATGCAATTTATTTTATCTTTGGCCATTGGGGAGCATCTTCAAGTTGGCTCCTGAGTCCTTTTGACATGATCTTAATAGCATAACTTCTTCCCCATTGGTATGACAAGATGTTCCAGGCTTATTTCCCTAGTTCCTGTTGTATAAAAACAGCATACAAAGTGCATTCACAAAGATTGTGAATACATTAGAAGTCGGTGTTTCATTAAGGAGCTACCCAGGAATTTGAAATCTGAATTTGAGGCTGAAATGACAAAGAGAGATTAGGCAAGGGGCATGTTATAGGTTCAGGATTATATATTTAAGATTAGAGATCTGTACCGTGCTGTACCCAGATATTGTCACTGCTTTCCCCGGATTCTCTGATTATTTTATGGTCCCCATTATCTCTTTGTTTTTCTGATAATGAAGACAAAGTCTTTCTGATGCATTAGATTTCAGTTAGATATTTCTAACTTCCCTGAGTTTTGTAAAAGGCCTTGTTCTTCCCATCCGCATATCAGTGTGACCTACAATCTCTATATGACACATCTCGAAATGGAGTCTTTGAATAAGAGCAATGGCGGTAAAGAACAGTGATGACTTCTCAGCCAACAGGTGACATCAATAGTTTTATTCAAAATTTAGACAGCAGGAGTCCCTGAGGTTAGGGAACCACTGCTATTTCTACTCTCTCCTCTATCCCAACCCAGAGTTCTCCATTGGAATTTTATGATCCTTCATAGGAAATTAGCAATTTGTCACATTCCTAAAGTTTACTTAAGCAACGAGTTTAACAGTCCCACTGTTGTGGTTTTCTTATAGATATCCATGGCCTTATGTGTTCAAATACATTCTTTCTGGTGTAACTTGCAAAACTAAGCCTTTGCAAAGTTGGGCCAGATGTTGAAATATCTCTGAGATATGCATATGGTCATGTAAGCTAAACATACCAGTTTCTTTTGGGAGAGAACTTGAGATGTGTCACATAAATATGCGGCAATTTCCATTTGTCAGAATTAGCAATTGAAGAAAAACATGTGAAAGTGGAAATCGTTCTTAATCACCGAGGCTAGCGTTTGATGTGAGTCACAGTGAAATTGGAGGTTTCATACAGATGAAATATTGGTGAAGTAAATGAGTATGTAAATAAATAAAATTCCAGGTATAAAATCTATTCTCCAAGTCTTGTGTCAGAACAGATGAGCCGCCCGTTTCCTGATGCTCCTCTCAGATAGATTAGGCTGGGGAGTATTGCAGATGCTGGGGTATGGCTGTTGTTCTGGGTAAGCACTGGACACAGAGCCTTCGGCTGGCCCAGGGATGCAGTGGAACCGCCCGGAGAGGCGAAGAGCTAGCTACCGAGAGGCCAGCCCCGTGGAAAGGAAGGAAAGCAGAGGGAGGTCACATGACCGATCCCAAATGCGGTAAGGCGAGAAGAAGGAGCCAGGTTGTAAAAGCCGAATGTATCAGCAATGCAGGATGCCCGTGCCTGAAGCCCTCTGAAGAGAGCAGAAGGAAGTCAGAACTGGGAGAGAGTCCAGGAATCAGAATTTTGATGTTCCTCCTTGTATTTTATGCCGTGCCTGGGTCGCCTGGGTCGCCTGGGTGGCTGGGCCAAGAGCAATGAAGAGAGTCAAGGCAGACATAACTGAGATTGGGGAAGCTGAAAAAAAAATCAGGCCCAATGATACTTCATCGTGTCGGTTGATGAAATCTCCCAGGACAGAGACCTGACTATGACTGTAACGTGTGAACTTGGTAAATACAGTGGTTTCCCCTCACTCTGCAGTCCGTGTGGAACTGTAACCATGACAAAAGGCATCTAAGCCCAGGGGTTGAGAGTTCAGGCTGAACCTCCACTCCTTCCTCACTAGCTGTGTGACCTTGGGGAAATGTGTTGATCTCTCTGTGCTTTAGAGTTCCTCATCTATAAAATTGGGGTAGTAGCAATATCTACTTCACAGAGTTGTTGGGAAGGTTAAATGAATTAAGGCATAGAAAAGAATTCAGAATAATTTTAAAGAAATGTTTAAGAAACAGACATTTCCACCAACATTGTATGACATTTTTATGAGACAAAAATATGAAACTACAGTGCATAGTGAGAAATCAGTTCCAATGTTGAATTCTGAAATAGAGGAGGAAATAAGATGGCAAGAAATATGATGGAGGCAGAAATTCTTCTAGCACAGATGAGGGGAATGGAAAGAAGGAAAGCGTATTTTGTAAGCAGACTTGAGATCCAAATCCTGACTTCACTCCATATTGCTCTGTGGCCGGAAACATGTTCCTTGACTTTTCTGTGCCCCAGTCTCTGCATTTGTGAAATGAGGATGATAATTTTATCCAGCAGAGTTAATTATGAAGATGAAATAAAATACTTTCTGAGAGCCTATAACCAAGGACTCACATGCAATAATAGTTCAGTTAATGCAATTTCCCCCAATTCCAACCATCATATTGCTTTTTAGTTTAAAAGTATTACAGTCCGGGGCGCCTGGGTGGCTCAGTTGGTTAAGCGACTGCCTTCGGCTCAGGTCATGATCCTGGAGTCCCTGGATCGAGTCCCGCACCGGGCTCCCTGCTCGGCAGGGAGTCTGCTTCGTCCTCTGACCCTATCCCCTCTCATGTGTTCTCTCTCTCTCATTCTCTCTCTCTCAAATAAATAAATAAAATCTTAAAAAAAAAAAAGTATTAGAGTCCGGGGTGGTAATATTTTATACGTAATTGGCTTTAAAAACTGAAATATAATTTTAGCCCTACTCCGGCCCTCCTCTGGCCTCATGGGTCAAGGAATCTGTGGGGCTAGAGAACTGTGTTCACCCTGAGCCTGGCCTCCACGCTGTGGGACTTGAGACCCCCAATTTCCCTGCCCAAATGGCTCCAAACCTGTTTCCAGGGTCTGCCCAGACCCTTCTCCATGGTATGATCAAGGGGGCACTGTCTGCCGGAATGGGAGCAGGTTGGACCAGGGCTGGCTTGCAGGCTGACGGATCCACAGCCATTCCTGTTTTATCCCTCGGAGTTCAGGACAGAGCCTGGAGTGAGGGCCAGTGGGCAGGCTGGCTCTCCCCAGGCCACCCCCTGCTGATAGCAGACTCCAGACTGGGAGGAGTCAGAGAATTCAAAAGCAAATCTTGTCCTCCAGGTCATTAAGTGGGCACATTTGTCAAGGTCGGATGATAGGAAACATTTTCTATATGTTTATTACCATGAATGATAACTTCTCAATATAGAGACCTGTAGTCTGTGGACTGTTTGTTCTTTGTGTCCTTGCCCCAGGCCCTGCAAATGTATGTACAGGTCTGCAGGTTGTACTTTTGACTCAAAGTGATAAAAACATTCCTGAATTTGCATCATTTTTTTTTTTAATTTGAGAGAGCGAGAGGGCACGAGTGGGGGAAGGGGCAGAGGGAGAAGGAGAAGCAGACTTCCCACTGAACAGGGAGCTGGACATGGGGCTCCATCCCAGGACCTTGAGATCATGACCTGAGCCGAAGGCAGATGCTGAATCGACTGAGTCACCCAGGCGCCCCCTGAATTTGCATCCATTTTATGATTCAGAAGCATTAGGATGCTAATCAAATGCTGAACATCCAACTCTCTTTCCCTAATTTGAAGTTATGTACATTTTAGTGATTTTATACTTTAGTGCAGCAAAGATAACCTGAAGCACATTTACCCAGACCCTATTTATGTCAGAAAGAAATGTGGTTGATTTCTTTCTCCTAAATTTAGAGCTACTTAAAATTAGAATTTGCAGCAGTTGTACTGGGTGTTTGGCTTACTTACTGGGTTCAGAAGAGACACATGAAGGCAACTATAGAGACACTTTGCTGTATGCTTACCACTCACTGATACAGCAAGTAATCAGTCATTTGGGGTTGAAAAACCATGAGGGCAGAGCCTGCTGAGAATTGAAGTTTTTAATTAACTCCACTGGTGTAGAGCATCAGAAAAGCAGATAGTGTGTGAGTGCTAGGAGGCCAGGTCAGCAAATCAGCTGCATTAGGCCATACCTGTAGAGAGAAGGCCCAGCAAGCTTTCCTCCAACAGGTCTGAGAATCACCGTCACGTCATTGAGTGAGGCAAAGTGCAGACCCTACTCTCCATGAATACATCAGAATGGGTCTCATCTTATTCAAGGACGAATAAGAGAAAATCCAGCCTAAGTCCTAATAAAGACTGCTGAACAGTGACAGGGAATGTCGCTCTGAAACCTCAGAGGACAAGCACACATCCCTGAAAGAAACATTCCAACATCATGGAGCAAGGATCTGGGAATTGGCATCCGCAGTGCAATGGCAGAAAACAACTCCCTACGAAACAGAGGATGGAGGCCGGGAGAGAAGAAAAAGCTAACTGGAAAAGCACAGAATGGGATGAAAAGAAAAATGGGTAAACTAAAGAAGTACCTCATATAAACCAGAAACCAAATGATAGAGTTAAAATCCACTCCAGAAACATTAAATGGAGACCGTGAGATAGAATCCCAAATTGAGAAAACCTCCCAGAGGAAGATCAAAAAGAGATAAGTGAGGTGGAAGAAGGTAGAGCAGAGAATGGAAAACCAGAACAATTTGTATTCCTGAAGGAGAAGACACAATAAATGGAAAAAAAAAAAAAGATAATTTAGTATAAAAAACAATTCTCACAGGCAACAATGGCGTGCTCTGCTTCATCTTACCACAATGCCATGGAACTAGACTTTCAAATAAATATTTATTAAAAAAAGAAACTTGAAAATCAACAACAGTAGTACGGTCCTAAATTGTTAGGGCTCTTGGAATCCTTCCTTCCTGCATTCATGGCCAGAGGTGTGGTGGGGTTACCATAAAAACAAATCTTGGAGTTATCCAGGTTATGCATTTGGATATTTTCTTACTCTTTTATTTTTTATTATTTATTTTTTTTAAGATTTTATTTATTTATTTGACAGAGAGACACAGCGAGAGAGGGAACACAAGCAGGGGGAGCGGGAGAGGGAGAAGCAGGCTCTCCACGGAGCAGGGAGCCCGATGCGGGGCTCGATCCCAAGACCCTGGGACCATGACCTGAGCAGAAGGCAGATGCTTAACGACTGAGCCACCCAGGCGCCCCTTATTCTTTTACAACCTTTCAGGAGCAGTACAGGAAACTTTCCCTTAAGTTTATCCAAAAAGTGTCCATTCTGGGCCAATAATGATAGAGCTCACGATCCACACTTCCCCCTAGCAGAGTGCTACGCACTTTCTTCCATTTTCAACACCCTTCAAATACACCGTGATAAAATCAAAGGATAGATTTGAGAGGGAGGGAGTAGGGATGATTGGCGGACACCATATCCAAGAAGAGGACAAATCAGCTGGTTCTATACCTTTTATCTTTGCTCTAGATGGTGCTTCCCTTTTTCTTCCTGACACTTTATAGTTGTCAACTTGTGCCCTGTCTTAGACTGCTTGGGCTGCCCTAACGAAATACCCTGGGTTTGGTGGGTTAAACAACAGAAATTTATTTTCTCCTAGTTCTGGAGGCTGGAAGTCCAAGATCAAGGCACCAGTCAATTTGGTTTCTGGTGAGAGCTCTCTTCCTGGCTTGCAGATGGTTGTCTTCTTGCTGTGTCCTCACATGGTTTTTGTTCCATGCATTGTGCAGAGAGAGAGAGATCTCTTCCTCTGTTATAAGGTCATCAATCATATTGGATTAGGACCCCACCCTGATGACCTCATTTAATCTTAATTACCTCCTAAAAGCCCAAACTCAAAATACAAACTGCAAGGTGGGGCTTTGACTTGTAAATTTAGTGGGGATATAATTCAGTCCATAGCATGCTCATAAGCAAACATCAAAATTATTGCCTAATTTCTTAGAATGTTGGCTCAGACCAACTGCATCCTAATTCCATAAAAAGAAAGATATAGGAGCTGACTGATAACCACAATGACTGCCTTCAAGGAGGAACCGGAAGGTAGGCCTTGGGGACAGTAGGCCAGGTCAGTTCTGCAGTGTCCACTGTCTGCTGAGTTGGTGGCCCAAAGTATCAACTCATTTCCTTTTGCAACCTGGTCAACAGAAAGTAGGACAGAGCTAGATACTTATATCTTAATTTATACTCTCAATTATTTAAACAGTATAAGAAGGCTGGGCGACAAGGACCTAAAGCCAAACTGGAAAAGGGCTCTGAGAACCATTATGATAGCCAATCTGGTAACAATTGGGATAAAATAGGTTAATATCAATCATGACTCTAGAATTATTATTCTTGATAGAAAATCCATTTACTTTTAAAGTTAGTGTAACATTTAATAATTTTATATTATTAAGACTGATTTTTATACTAAATTCTTCATTAAGATGAGAATGGCATATTCTAAACATGCATTTCTTTTGTTTTTAAGATGAAGTTGGAAGAAAAGATAGATAGGGATTGAAATGAGAGTTTATCCAACTTGAAAATTTCTAAGAAAATTTAACGAATTGTAAAGATTGAAATTGGGCAAAATATTCTTGACTTCTAAAATAATTGGATATTCTTTCTTTTTTTCTCTCTTTCTTTCTTCTTTCTCTCTTTCTTTCTTTCTTTCTTTCTTTCTTTCTTTCTTTCTTTCTTTCTTTCTTTCTT